>NC_042629.1:11665626-12006872 GCF_901001135.1 Rhinatrema bivittatum | reverse complement strand
GGCTATTTATTGTAACACCCTCCCCTCTCCCCTTCCGCCTCTTGAAACGGGTTTTAAGCACAGCTATTACAGGCGTAATACTCAGGAAAAAGGTGTAGTTATTTCCAACGTTAAATCCCGCAGTAGCGTGCGTTATGTTATTGCACGCAACGTTAAACAGCCCTCATTTCCATTTATTTCGCTCAAACTCCTCCACTTGAATACATTTTTTCAAATTTGCATACGCATTTCGTGATGCAATATTTATCACATGCGTTATGGAGTTATCACGGGCGTTAGGGCCCTAACGACAGCGATAACGCCCTAACATGATTTGATGAACAACCCCTTAGTTGTAATATAAAAACAGACATGTTTGAAAAATGTACTGAAAATCAGTGAGGCAACAAAAGTTGCTTCCTCCTGGATGTGAAAGCAGCAATGTTTACTAGTAGTCTGGGATATGAGTCTCATGCCCGATATGGCGTGATAGGGAAATGATTCAACTCAGATCTTTAGCAATTGCTTTGGGGCTCCTGCTTTGCTGTGAAAGGACATACTGTATTCTCTAAAACGCTTAATGCAAATTAGAAAACTATCATAATTGTGTTTGATGCAATAAAAAATTTGTAGACAGGCTCTCTTCCATTTTTGTCACTTTGAGACATACCTGAGATGCTACGATTGATATCAGATAGAAAGATTTAAATGTGAGCTAAAAACATGGCTATTCAAAAATGCATACAACTTATCTTAAAACATCAAAAGTAGAGATCTATAATAACAAGAAGGATAAGAGATACTAATTGATGCATGAGGAACAATAATGAGAGACTGTAAAAAACTCAATGTACTGACTAATATGTGAAATTTATTTTTTTAATTTATCTTTATACTTCACGCCATATGTCCTAGATCTTTAGTTAACATGTATTGGAACATTTCATTTGATAGATGTTTATGCCTGTTTTGAATACGACCTCTGTAATCCTTTATTATTTGCTGATCTAGTTATGAATGTTATTTTTGCAAACTGTTGTGATCTTTAAATGGAACATCGGTATATAAAATGTCTAAATAAATGTTGTATTTGCAGAAAAGATGCTTAGTACTTCTGGCTAAAAAGTGAGGATATTCCAAATTAATGCAACATTTAAAAAAAAGGCAATCAGAAAAGAAGGTTAAATGATCTAAGTATAGTCCAGGACTTGGGCGCAAAGCATGCTCATGAAAAAGTCAATATTCAGAGAGCTGACAAGTGGCTAAGTTATGCAAGTAAATTTATCTGGATATTCGGTGGGACTTACCTGCTCAGTATACCCAGATAAAGTTTTGTGCATAACATTACCCGGATAACTTTAGGATCAGAATTAAGTGTGTAACTTTAGCTGGATAGCACTCGCTATCTGTGCACACCAGCTAAAGTTTAGCCTTACCCTCCAAATGCTTCCAGTATCTGAATAAATTGTGTATGCATAATGACTCGGACATACAAAATGTGTCCACTTAGTGGGGGGAAATATTCAAATCATGGCTTGTGTCCAGCTACATCTGAAAGATAGACAGACAAAGCCTTTGAATATTGAACTCACTGATTAAAAAAATTAAATAAAATGTTTTCCAATTTCAAAGAGGAATTAGAAAATTACTTTGAAGGAATCTTTAATCATCTATCGCATTATACCTGCCACAGGATGCTTTTTAAGGTGGGGATGGGGATTACGCTGGTGAAGTGTCACTCAAAAATATGTACAAGAAAAATGTGAATTCCTTGACTTGCGTAACATTCACAATCATGAATCAACAAGAAAACCAAATACTTCTCTCATTAAATCCATGATTCCACTGTCTCCAAACAAACAAACATCTGCAGGCTTCTTTATTAATCCTTTTGTAATCCCAAAAAATGTTATGACCAGAGAACCACTAGGGACCAATTCCTGATATTTTGGTGTCACCTTCCTCATTCAGACACCAGCTGTATTGCTTTAAATGATGTCTTCATGGTTGACTGGATCCAACCTCAAAATGTCACAAAGTTGCAGGGATACACTAAAGTTATAATTGCCCCAGAGTTATTGATAACAGTTCATAGCAGGCCATGCATTTGTTCACAGGCAGTCTGTTAACTACTACTGTGCTGTCATGCTGGTAATTACAAAGCATTCTCGCTGATTGCTGAAACACAAGCCCTTCAACTTTAGACATTTATGGGGTGAATTTCAAATCATTTCCATACATGAAATTAGCATATATGTGTGTAAGAAGCTTGGATAAACATCCAAAGTCCATGCATATTTTCAGCCTCACAAACACATTTACATGTGGAAAAAAGGATGGTCTAGGAAGGTGCCGGGGTGGGCCAAGAGGTAGACATGGCAAGTTGCTATTTTATAAGATAATAAGAGGCTTGCGATGACCTGGAGAAGGACTAGATGAACCGGTGGAGGTTTCAGAAAATTGGTGATTTCAATTACATACACGTTTTAAAATATACCGACTTCCATGCATAAAAAGGATTTTACGTGATCAAGTTGCAATTTTTTTCATATGTAAAATATATGCATGTACAGTGTGTTTTTAAAATAGGTAGGAAAAGTACATGCAGAGTGTTAGGGAGTAGACATATGCATATTTTATAATCTGTGTGTACTTGATATATGCAGGTTATAAAATACTGTAGTAAATCTCCACATGGGCATATATGCATTGTAGAGTTGTTTGAAAGTTACCCTCTATAATTCCAAACTATGACCAGTCTTGAATCCACTATCTCTGTCCACTCTGTGTTCTGTAAAATGAGAGAAGGCTATTAATCAATAGGGAAAGCCACTGCTTGTTGCTGGCATTAGTAGCATGGGATCTATTTAATGTTTGGGTATTTGCCAGGTTCTTATGGTCTGGATTGGCCACTGTTGGACACAGGATGCTGGGCTTGATGGACCCTCAGTCTGACCCAGTACGGCAATTTCTTATGTTCTTTTGTAAGCCTGCGGTCCTCGCATATTGACGATTAGCTGAAAGTGACTGCTTAGAAACCAGCTGCTAATTTTTCCAAGTCCAAAAAAAGGGTTTCTATGAATGAAGGTCAGTGTGAAGTTCGCAGAGCAAAAATCGCTCAGCATGCAAATGAATTGCTTAATGAATAATAAAAAATCTGAAAGATCCAAGTCTGCATAAAGGCTCCATAAATCCACTTCTATTCAAGCTTTAACAGAGCCTTGACATGTTCCCCTTTCACCTCAGATGTTTCCTGTCAATCATACAGAAATTCAAGTTATCAGAAACATTATGCAATATAGCACAGGAAGCAACTAATGGTGCCTGCATCTGGAGATTTTAAGACAGTGCTTGTGTTCCAACATCCATCTCCTTACGGACTGTTTGTACCAACACACGGTTTCAAACTGGTACACACACATACTGCTGCTACACATTGGTACAGTGCTACAAAATGTATGCAGTGTTATACAGGTACAATGAGAGATCATCCTGTTCTGTGGAGCTTACAATCAGACAAGAGAAGAGTCTGGGAGTGAATCAGGAAAAAAATGTAATGACTCAAAGTGACAAAGCAAGTCATCTAATTGGGAAAAGCTGTAAGAATTGAATCTTAACCCCACAAGACAACCTATATAAGAAAACCATTTAAAACGGGGTGGGAAGGCAGGCAGAGAAACAAACTCTCAGCCCTTAACACACCTCTTGACCTGCAGTCAATTTTATATTGAAGTTTGATTTCCCAACACCTTCAAAGTATGCAGGCATATTGCTTTCAGGCAAACAAAGGAAGTGGCTCTCTCCTCTGATAGATTTAATGTACTCACAGATTTTTTTTACTCCTTGAAAAGGTGATCAGAGGCTTCTCTTATGCCTAGTTGGAGATGCCAGGCTCTGTAAATAATGTTCTGTGCCAGTAGAGAGAAAGGAATTATGCATTACCCATTCATCATCAATATGCTGCGGAGGCCAAAAGAGTCATTCTCTGGAGCAAGGTAAAATGTGTAATATGGATAATAGACATAAGATATCAGATAACTCTGTGCGACAAAGCTTTGTGTTAAATCAGTGCTTGAAATGTAAACTCCTTCATAATAGAACAAATTTAGCACAGTCAAAAGAACAGTCCAACTGGTAAATTTTCCTTGAATGCTCTGAGATAACATCTATCAAACCAGAGATTACTGGGGTCCACCAACTTCCTATAAACAGGTTCAGAAACCCGCATTAGTTTTAATAAGCGCATCCATATGAGATGAATTCTTATGCATGGGCAACTTTAATGCACATCACAAGAATAAAATTACACATGGAAAGAGTTCAGAAAAGAAGAATTATTATCCATATCATCAGGATATGATCAGTGAATCTTCTCCATACTAGGATGTGCTTCAAGAAACTGGCCAAGCCACCGAATCTCAAAATCTCCAACACAACCAGTATATATGACTGGTGCCATTGTGGCCTACATGGCAGTTCCTCTGATCTGCTGCTGAGTAGGTATTCTATGGGGGGCATTCTCTCAGATGCAAAGAAATTTTGGATGATATGTAAAGCTCCTTGCTGGGTACTAACATTAAAATAAAAATACTTGAGAGTTGATATGTCTTCTTGTAAAGATTCTAATAATGTGATTACCCCATCCAGTCTTTGACAGGGGGACAAAGTATTTAACTAAAAAATTTTCCATATGGAAAATGGTTCCCAAAGGGATTCTATACCTGAGACAATTGTATTTTTAGGAGAGTTGAACAGTATTTTAATGAAACTTTATTTTTTAAAAATAGATAGACAATTATAGGGATTCTTGGATTTTTATTTTTCAAAAGATCCCTCTCCTTTTGTGTGAAAAATCCTTTCTGAAACCAAAATCTATAAGACTCTTAATCACTAACTGCAGCAAAGGAGTAGGGTTTTCAATCATTTGAGACTAGTAAGTGCCATCTGATAAGGGCCTCCAAATGTCACTGATATAATTATCCTTATCCATCACTACCACAGCTTTTTCTTTATCGGCCAGCTTGATAACTGTACCACAAGCAATGCTTTCCTTAAGCTGGGGAGGAATCTGCCGCTCATGTTTTAATCACCGGGTGTACCTGCAGCCATCTCATCACATTCTGAATTATGCAAACTGGGCAAGTCCCATGAGAATCCCATGAGAACTTCCTGCCCAGCATAGTTCACAAAATGGCTCCAGCATACCCAGGGGTTAGAATGTGGGCAGCAGACGCAATCACATTGATCATGAGATTCACTCAAGAGCTTCCATGTCCTGCCTGCTTACAGGACCCAGGGGCAGCCAGTAAGAAGAATTTGGTGCAAGAGAGCCATCAGTGAAAGAATTGTAGAAGTCAGATTGATAACTGAAGACTTCTGATCTATTGGAACCTGGTCCAGGGCCAGTTGTGACCTCTGTGAGAGAGAAAATAGTGAGTGAAAGTGGCCATATGGTCACCCCTCTCCCACCAAACCATTCTGCACTGGCTGGAGTCTCACCCTAAGAGAGGATGTTTTACAAAGCTAGAGCTCCTCTGCTGGCATCTCATTTTCCTCATCAGCAAACATTCATCCCCAGCAGTATGAAAGGTAAACTTCCTGCAGTTTTGTTTTACAAACTGCTTGCTGTTCCAAGGATATTCAGCGCTACCAAGACTGTCATATTCACCTCTACAAAATGTATCTTTAGCTTTTTTATATTCATTCTGAATGAAGACATATTCTCCTGATATTCTTTCAAGTTAATGTCACATGACTCCATAGACAGTCACCTCCGTTATTCTTTCTCCATAACCCATATTCACAGTTCTTATTCACTGCAGACTCAGCCATATCACTGGTAAGGAGGATCATAGAATCCAAACTAGATTTATTCAGAATAATTCCATTCACATTCAAACAAAAGACAGTGTGAAGGGTTCATCTTTCTTGCAAGATAAATTCTGGATGATTTGCAGATAATTTCATAGAACAGAGAGCATGTTGGGAATGCTAAAAGTACTCCTGTTGATCTTAGAGATTTAATTGTAGGCCAATAATTATTACGATGTAGATGAATGTCACTTAAAGTATCCAGTGTGGGGAGAAAATCAGTTTAGTGGAATAAAAACATTGTAACCGTTCTTCATTCCTTTAAGCTTTTTCTTTTGTGTTTCATACCTGTAGTTAAAAGCACTAATGAGATGCAGAATATGAACCAATTTTGGCTTGATTTTGGACCTGATTCACTAAAGCTTTTTCCACATTATGTACTTACAAGCCAAAAAGATTAATAAATCAGACCCTTTGTGTTAAAAAGACATTTCCTAGGTGCCAGGTTTTCTTTTCTTTTTTTTTTAATTAACATTTTATTGAATTTATCTCATACAGCAATGTCAAAAGCATAACAGAAGCAATTAACAGTATATGATTGACAAATATTGCATCCCAACCCTAACCTTCCCCTCCCCTACCCCATTAAGGAGTTCGCAAAGATATATCAGTATCATAGTCATATCCAGCAGACCACTGAAATGCAGAAAAGGCAAACCATGAATATATTCCAAAACATGGGTGAAGGTGTCGACTCCAGCCTTAACGATTATACAGCACCCCTTGTAGTAGAAAGAGGAGGTAAGTAGAAAGTCATCTCCAAAACAAAGATTTAAGTATCCAAGGGCATGTCAGCCCATGTGATGCAAATAGACCCACAAAACCACTCAGGAATTCTGTGGGACTCTATCAATGGGAAGTCAACTATACAGGTAACATGCTAGGTCTGTCATTGTATCTAAATTGAATATTTCCAGGTTGCATAAAAGGAAGACAACCAATGATATCTTATGGCCGACAAAGATGCTGAATGACAGAAATATGAAGTTTATCAAGAGTTTTCAAAAAGGAGGGCTTAACTGGCTTCTCCATCCTGCAGCAATTAAACAGCGTGCTGCAATAAAAACTTGCAGGCAAAACCACTCTGATATTTATTTAGGCCTGGGATTGGCCAGTGTATTAAAACAAATTCTTCTTCTAGAGAAATATCAGTGCTCAGGATCTTGTTCTTTCAGACCAGCAGGGAGTGAGAACAAAATATGTAAATAGGATCCCTTTGACTCACAATTCCGCTAGCACAAATCAGATTGTGTGGGGAATAATCTATGTAGATTTACTGGGTCTAAATGCCATCTATATAGCAACGAAGCAATTCTCCTGGTGTTGGGCTGATATGGAGCATTTACTAATATTGGAGTACACTAAGTTCCAGTCAGATGGACTTAACGATAAGCCCAAATCTGCCTCCCTGTGTTTTCTCAGGTCCAAGAAAGAGCATAAACATTTTTGAGACAATGTTTGAATAGTATCATCTTGGGAACAGAAATGTTCAAATAATGACCAACCGGTACCTCTTCTCAGGGTTCCTGCATGTATCAATGATTGAATAAAATGGCAGGCTTGGGCAAAAGCTACAAAGTTTAACTGCTCCAGTAGGAGTACTAGTGGTTAGAGCAATGGGCTACGAACCAGGAGACCAGAGTTCAAATCCAACTGCTTCTCCTTATGACCTTGGGCAAGTCAGTTTACCCTCCATTGCCACAAGTGCAAACTTAGGGGCGGATTTTAAAAGGGCCGTGCGCGTAAATCCTTCCGGATTTACGCGCGCAGGGCCCTCGCGAGCAGGCGCGCGTAAAGCCCCAGGACGCACGTAAGTCCCATGGCTTTCGAAAAGGGGCGGGAGGGGGCGTGTCCAGGGGCGTCCCCGAAACGATGCAGCGTTTCGGGGGCGGGCCCGGGGGCGTGGTGCTGGCCCGGGGGCGTGGTCGAGACCTCCAGACCAGCCCCCGGGACCAGAGGACGGAGCGGGGCTGCCGGCGACACGGGCAAAGTTAAGGGGGGGGTTAGATAGGGCCGGAGGGGAAGGTGGGGGGAGGGCGAAGAAAAGTTCCCTCCGAGGCCGCTTCGAAATCGGAGCGGCCTCGGAGGGAACATGCAGCTCGCGCTGGGCTTGGCACGCGCAGGTTGCACAAATGTGCACCCCCTTGCGCGCGCCGACCCCGGATTTTATAAGATACGCGCGTATCTTATAAAATCCAGCATACTTTTGTTTGCGCCTGGTGCGTGAACAAAAGTACGCGCTCGCGTATTTTTTAAAAATCTGCCCCTTAGGTTGTAAGCCCTCTGAGGATAGGGAAATACCTACAGTACCTGAATGTAATCTGCTTTGAAAGAAAGAAGTGTGAAAAGCAGAATATAAGAACATAAGAACATAAGAAATTGCCATGCCTGGTCAGACCAAGGGTCCATCAAGCCCAGCATCCTGTTTCCAACAGAGGCCAAACCAGGCCACAAGAACCTGTCAGTTACCCAAACACTAAGAAGATCCCATGCCACTGATGCAATTAATAGCAGTGGCTATTCCCTAAGTATGTTATACTAGTATTTTGTGGATCCTTGGTTCAGCTGATCAATATGAATTGATCAGTTGATAAGCGGTTCAAAACAGGAAACAGTTCAGTTATAGATGAATTTAATATCACTTGTACACGAAGTTAAAACAGAACAGTCAGATGAGGTACAAATGATTAAAAACAAATCAAGAATCTGACTGCAGTCTTTAGTTGTCAAAGAAAAATACTTGCTTCAAAACAAAAGTATATTCATATATATATTATACTAATTACTAAAATATTTAACAATATAAAAATAAATGTTACAAGCATATTAAAATCTATTATACTGTCCTGCTTCATTAAGTGGCCTATAGTGAAGATCCCCACAGATTTCCTGGTAAGGTATAAGTTAGTTTGAAACCCAGCAGGAAACAACACATTATGAAAAACTGAGGAAGAATAAAAATATTTATTTTATTTATTTATTTAACATTTTTATATACTGAGGTTCTGGTAACAATGTTACTAATCACTTCGGTTTACATATAACATTAGGATGACTAAACTATGAGTCTTACATAGAACAGGCGAGTGAACTTGGACAAAATTGAATTAAAAATAAGGCATAATAAGACAACAAATAAATAACAAAAATCTTATGGACAGGCAATAAGAATGAATCAATCGAGTAACTAGTATTTGAAACTTGTCTAGATGGATATGCAATTGGTTCTAGTATTATTGAATAAAGTAGTATGAAATGAACTTGTCCAGGAAGGGGGATATTGTGAAGATCAGCTCAGGCATATGCTTGAGTGAAAAGCCAAGTTTTAAGTCTTTTTTTGAAAGTGATGGGGCATTGTTCAAGCCTAAGATCTGATGGTAGAGAGTTCCAGTGGAAAGGACCTGCTGTGGATAGGGCTCTTTTGTTTGACAAAATTTTGAGTGGAGGGGTTTTTAGAGAGCCTTTTTGCGCTGATCTCAATGGGCGGGAGGATGAATGTAGCTGGAATGGGATCCTGAGGTCGAGGTGTGAGACTTTGTAAATGGATTTATGGATGGATGAGAGGGTTTTGTAGAGGATCCTATATTTTATAGGGAGCCAGTGAAGATTCTTCAAGATTGGAGTTATGTGGTCCCTTTTTTTTTGCTTTGGTTAAAATCCTAGCAGTGGCATTTTGGAGCATTTGCAGAGGTTTTAGGGAGATAGCTGGGAGCCCAAGTAACAGAGAGTTGCAGTAATCAATTTTGGAAAATATGATTGCTTGCAAGACCGATCTGAAATCCTGGTGGTGTAGTAAAGGTCTGAGTCTTTTTAGAACCTGGAGTTTGAAGAAGCATTCTTTTACGGTGTTACTGATAAAGCTTTTGAAATTCAGATGGTTATCCATAGTGACATATTGCAAAGTTCCCACCAATTTAGTTTTCCACTGTGCCCAAACCTTTAGCAAAGTATGGAGAGTGAGGAGCAGACATCTTAACGGCCTCCATGAAGAACAAGGCTGCCAGAGTAATGTAGCTGGGGGGGTCGAACCGATAATCTCCTGCTCTAATCGGGCCCATTGTTTGCTTGAAGTCACCCTGTACAGTGGTGTAATACCAGGACAGATTGGTGATGCCTAAACCACCATTATAGTTTGGGGTAAAAAAGAACACGATGGGCTACCCGCGGAGGTCGTCATCTCCAGATAAAGTAAAAAATGTTCTTCTGCCATCTGCAAAGGAGAGCATGCGATAAAAAGATGGTGTCATGGTATAAATCAAATGGGTAAAGTGGTAAACAAATATAAAAAACATGGCCGGACATTCATCTTCACAATGGCTATACGGTCAAGTCAAGGTCCTTCTTTGCCACTTCTCCAGATCTTTCTCTAGCACAGAGAGCAAAGGGGTATAATTGAGGTTAAATAAATCAGAGATGCACATACCCAAGCATACTCCCAGATATTTAAGCAAGGTTTTAGCCCATCAAAAGGGAAATTGCTGCTGAATAGAAGAGACAACCTGGGTGGGTAAGATAATATTTAGGAGCTCCAATTTGTCTAAGTTTACTTTAATGCCAGACACTGAACTAAAGTGCTCCAACTCTGCTTCTGCACCAACTAAGGACAAACTGGGGTGGTCAGAGTAAACAAAATATTGTCTGCAAAAAGCGAAAGTTTATAGTGATAGTCACCCAGACATAAGCCCTGTATCCAAGTTGTGTTTCGCATGCTCATAGCAAAAGGCTCTAAAAATAAGGCGAATAACAGGGGGAAGAGAGGGCAACCCTGTCTAGTTCCTCTACAAATATGGAAACTTGACCCATAACCCCCATTTATTTGTACTTTCGCTCATGGGAGTTCATATAGTTTCTGTATTTTCACTTTAAGAAGAAAGGCCCAAAGTTCATCCGCTGTAGAGTTTTAAATAGAAAGGACCAATGAACTAGATCAAAAGCCTTCTTCGTGTCAATGGATAAGAGAACCAAGGGGACATGTTCCTGAGTAGCCCACCACATGATGTCTTTTATGTCATTTTGCGGATGTTATGCCATTTTGCGGATGTTATCCACCGCCATGTGTTGGGGTACAAAGCCTACTTGATCTGAATGAACTAACTGTGACAGGCGTTTAAATGTAGGGCTAAGAATCTGACTAGAATTTTAAGTTCACATTAATTAGGGAGATGAGTTTGTAAGACCAGCATAATGCCGGGTCTCTACCTAGTTTCACTATGACAGAAACACCAGCTACATTGGAGTGCAAAGGGAAGGATTCAACCTTACATAAAGCATTGAACATATGAGCTAATGGAGAAGAGAGAATATGGGATAATTTGCAGTAATACCCACTGGTGAACCTATCTAGGCCTGGGGCTTTAGCAGGCTTGAGATCCCAATGACTCGCACCACCTCGTCAGGGGTAATCAGGCCATTGAGGTATCCCTGTTGCTCAGATGTAACCGGGATAATGTGATGGATTGTAAGTAACCATCTATATCTTCATCTACAATATTGTGGTTCCTGCTATACAAAATGGCATAAAAGTCAGTAAAACAACTGTGTATTTCGCTGGTTGTAGTGTGAAGCCGTGTGTGTTTTTAGCTGTTGGGCCAAGTAGTGCCCTGCTTTGTTACCTTCATAAAAAAACCTGTTTGGCCTGGTCGCTCATTCTCCAAGCGTAGTAACTCAGAACGGGCTCCCTGAAGCTGCCTACACACTGACTTTGACTGAGAAAGCATGTGTTGTGATATTAAGGAGTCTTTAGCCATCAAACAATATCTTTTCTTATCACACTCCCTTTTACAGGCCACTGCTTTGAAAATAAGCAGTCCCTGGCCACTGATTTGGAGCATTCCCATAACACACCTTGGGAATTAGTAGAGGTAGAATTCAATTCAAAATATTCTCTTAATCGGTCCCCCAATAATTTAACAAAATTGTCATCTTTGAGTAAGGCATCATTTAGGTGCCAAAATCGTTGGCCCTGATCATAATCATAGAGCTGAAGCCATGTGATTGGCTCAATTTTGACTGAACATACTTTCACCTCAATAGTTTTATCATTTAAAAAATAATCAATGCGTGAGTACTCATTCGGGGGACAACAAGACACAGCATGAGATGTGCAACACCATGAAATAGTGAAGAGTGTTGTAACAGCATATCCATGAGTGATCAGACATAAGAACATAAGAATTGGCATGCTGGGTCAGACCAAGGATCCATCAAGCCCAGCATCCTGTTTCCAACAGAGGCAAAACCAGGCCACAAGAACCTGGCAATTACCCAAACACTAAGAAGATCCCATGCTACTGATGCAATTAGTAGCAGTGGCTATTCCCTAAGTAAACTTGATTAATAGCAGGTAATGGACTTCTCTTCCAAGAACTTATCCAAACCTTTTTGGAACCCAGCTACACTAACTGCACTAACCACATCCTCTGGCACTTCTGAGCAGGAAATACATGGCTGGGCATTATCAAATAGCCACTGTTCAAAAACAAAAATCAAGTCAGTGTGTGACCCACCCTTTCTGTGTTGGGACATTGAGTAACTGCCTCCATCCCAGTGCAAACAAAATATTCAGGAAGTCCCTACATGTGTCTGATAGGGGGTTGCAGTCAACATGCAGGTTAAAATCACCTAGGACAATGGCATTCTTTGCATCAGCTTTGATAGAAATCAAGCAATCGATAAAGGCAGACAAGTTGAAGGTCATTCTGCTGGGTTGGGGGGGGGGGGGGAAGTAAACCAAGCAAAGGCTTCAATTTAAAGGAGAGGTCACAAATAATAGTTCCACTGCTGAAATGTCATCAGATACAGACAGAGGATTAGTAGCCCACTCCCTTTCCTCTTCTCTTGAGGCTTAGAGAATGCCACATAGCTGGCATAGTTGATTTATCAGGGCAGAATCAGAGGATTCAGGCTTCCTCTCTCAGCAGATCAGCCAAGAGAGGGATTTTCTGATGAACAACTTAAGCCATTTAGCAGCATCATTGACAGATGGGATTCTATCAAGGTAGAATGCACACCCAACTTCTCACATGCTATTGGTATGTTATAAGAAACAAAAGGCTTATTAGGGCAAAAGGAGGTGGCATGATTCACCAGTTGGCCACTGTGCCCTCTCCCCAAAATAACAGAAATGTGAAGATCCATCTCACTCCTGATGGGATTAAGGTAGCACCAAAAAACGTACAAAAGGAAGCACAGCAAGAAAATAAAACAAGATGTACCAGCGTGAACTGAAGTTGGGTGGCAAATCTCCCAGTCATGTTTGTTAGCATACACAGGCAATGTCCAGACTCATAGAGCAAAGCAAAAGAGAGGACTACATAGAAATGTACGTATGAGCACATGCTCTCATGCATGCAGAAAGGAGCATGTTCCTTAGTTGCATCCTTTGTGTGCATGACTGATACATGCGATGCCTTTGGTATTGTTACAGTGCCTAAATGGGAGAGATCCACTGATGTCACTCAATGGGCGGAGCCAGTGTCGGCATCAGGCAAGAGAGAATCCCTAGGCAGTATCAGCCTTCACCTGGAAGACAGTGCACAGACTCGGGTCAAGTAGGCAGAAAGAGCACATAGCACAAGTGAGACAACAGCAGGGCAGCACAATTGAAATGTCTCTGACATCGCCGCAGAGCCTAAATGGGGTAAATCCACTGATGTCACTCAGTGTCGGTGATGGGTGGGAGGGAATTGCTAGGCCACATTGGCCCTCACCTGGAAGATACAATGCACAGACTTAGAGCATGCAGTACAAGTGAGCAGACAGCAGGGCAGCATAACTGAGACATCTCCAGCATCACGGTGGATCCTAAATTATATGGGATTGCCCTCATGGGACCAGAGCAGCCAGGTGTACATTCCCTGCAATAAACCGTATACACATTGCACCATGCACACTGCAGTACTGCACATAGACCACCATTCCAGTTCAACTCTGACTTGCTCAAGTTTTTTTTGATAATTGTGTAATTTGTTTTGTTTTTTCAATATTGATCTCATACAAAACAGAAGAAGAAATCTGATATAGGCTGGCATTATGCACTGAATATACAGTCGCGTCACATTGATTAGAAGGAAAAAGTGTAACAATGGTGCCAGTGAAAACTGACAACTGATGTATAACAAAATAAAGCAAGTTGAAAGGACTTGGACAGTTTTCATTAACACTTCTGTCTGAGGAAAGTGCCTACTTTGCCAATTTTGGCAGCACACTAAGACAGTAATACAAGGAGTGCAATTATCCTGGGCAATGAGCCAGGTGGAGCTGTAGCTGCATTATCATGCAAACACATTAATGGTTTGACAAAATGAAAGAATATCAGGTATACCTCCTATTTTAAATGTCAGGCTCTTGACTTAACTAACTGGGATGATCACAGGTGGAAGCTCTCAATATCTGAATTCTATTCTTCAAAACCTCTTTGTAATGTATCATTTGAAAAGCTGACTTCCAAATCTGTAGCAAACAGTGGAGTGAAAGTGCATTTTTAAAATGTTATTTATCACTTGTTTGAAAAAAAAACATTTTAACAGGTTTCATAGGTCTGTCTTTGGGCCTGATGCAAGTCTTTGACTCTGCCTGGGTCCTGGTAGAGGCTCATGCTGGACGTCAGCAGCATCCAGAAAGTTTGGTAAAAGAGTGAGAAGAGCTTACTCTTCAGCTGCAACAGGGAAGAGTCTTTATTTTGGTTTATAAGTTTCCCGACTTTCAGAGAAGGTCTCCTTTGAATAATGAAGATGTAATCAGCCGGCTCACTGATCCTTCCATGGTAAACAGAAGGATCCCTCTCTCCCTTGGGAAAACTGCTTCCTGGTCTTTAAGCAGTTACCAGTAGGGATGTGAATCGTTTTTTGACGATTTAAAATATCGTCTGATATATTTTAAATCGTCAAAAATTGTTAGGGCCACGATACAATACCAAATCCCCTGATTTATCATCAAAAAATCGTAAATCGGGGGAAGGGGGAGGGCAGGAAAACCGGCACACTAAAACCCCCTAAAACCCACCCCCGACCCTTTAAATTAAATCCCCCACCCTCCCGAACCCCCCCAAATGCCTTAAATTACCTGGGGGTCCAGCGGGGGTCTGGAAAACGATCTCCTGCCGCGAATCGTTTTCCGTACGGAAAATGGCGCCGGCAGGAGATCGACTGCAGGAGGTCGTTCAGCGGCGGTCTGGAACCCCCGCTGAACGACCTCCTGCAGTCGTTCTCCTGCCGGCGCCATTTTCCGTACGGAAAACGATTCGCGGCAGGAGATCGTTTTCCGGACCCCCAGGGACTTTTGGCCAGCTTGGGGGGGGCTCCTGACCCCCACAAGACTTGCCAAAAGTCCAGCGGGGGTCCGGAACGACCTCCTGCAGTCGAATCGTGTTGGTCTATGGCCGCCGCCATTTTGCGCCGCCATTATGAAAAATGGCGCCGGCTGAAGACAACACTATTCAATTGCAGGAGGCCGTTCCGGACCGCTGCCGTTCCGGACCGCCGCTGGACCCCCAGGTAATTTAAGGCATTTGGGGGGGTTCGGGAGGGTGGGGGATTTAATTTAAAGGGTCGGGAGTGGGTTTTAGGGGGTTTTAGTGTGCCGGCTCACGATTTTCACGATACTCTAAACACCCAAACGGCGACGATACGATTCCCTCCCCCTCCCAGCCGAAATCGATCGTTAAGATGATCGAGGACACGATTCACATCTCTAGTTACCAGTCCAGAATCGGACAGTCCCTCCTACCCCATGACCTTTTCACTTATATTTATATTTTTGGAGTGTGGATTTTTTATATTGATTATTTTAGGGTTTTGAGTAGTCTGTGGGTATAAAAGTATCTGCAGACTTTATACCAGTGTGGGCAGTTACTAAACTACCCTTGTGCTTTTGGTAATCTGTCAACTTTTTGTTTTTATTTTTGCAGTATTGTGATCCACTTTGAGCAGAATTGTTTTCTAGAAAAGCAGAATATAAATGTTAATAAAAGCAAATGAAAATACACAATATCATCTATAGCTCACCCTTAAGCACCTGATTATTTACACCTTCAAAGAATTGCAGTAGATTAGTAACCCATGACTTCTCTTTGCTAAATCCATGCTGGCAGTCATTTCTTCATCTTTCCACCTTTTTTAACTTGTGGAATACATAATGTTCTTCCAGAGCACCTTAGAGGGTGGTGAAGACAAAAACAGTAGCGGAATTTAAAATGTGTGGGATAAGAAGATGGAATTGAAGCACATGAGAGTAACCTGCATGGAGCGGCAGGTACAACCCAAAAAAGGCAGTGACATGATTGTATCATTGCTTCAAGAAAGCATGGGGGTAAGCTGCATGGAGCAGCAATTACAACTCTAAACATCAGTGGCACAATTGCATGGGAGTAACCTGGATGGAGCAGCAGTTATAAACAATGTTCCCTCGAATTTTTGTGGGCTGTGTATACAAAACACTTCTCATGAGCAACATAGTGTACAAATGTGTGCGCTGTGTTCTTTGAAACACTGTTCTATTTTCCTTTTCTTGTGCCTGTTCTGTTTTCCTAAGTGTGCTAGTTTCACAGTCTGCATGCAAGCACATACACACATGCACAGCTTGCAGGGAGCATTGCTTAAAACCTTAAACGGCAGCGGTGTGACTGCATCAGGGGAAGCCAGCACTATACTTTGCCCATGCTTAGGGTAGTTATGAGAGAAAGGTTGAGAGATCAGGTTGAAGACTCAAGGTGTGTGTTAGGGGGGAGGGGAGTTGCTGTTGGTTTGCATTTGGGGATTTTATATGCACAGCTACTAAAAGAGGATGAATCTTAACTGGGCAGACTGGATGGGCCATTTTGGTGTTCATCTTTTATCATTAACTGTATTGTTATTGGGTTTCCAAGATGCTGTCAATAAATCATCTCTATTCCTTGTGCAGACTTTTATTCTTAGCAACAGCTCCTTTTAGTTTCCTTCTAACTGTTCCTCATTTTATCACAAATTACCTTTTAAAATTATATACTACTGTGATAGTTTTCCTTCCCTCTCTGATAATTAGGCCTAAATTGATTTCATTATGATCTCTATTGCCAAGCGGTTCCACCACCATTATCCCTTGCAGCGGGTACTGCCTTTCACTGAGAACTTGATATAAAATGGTTCCTCCTCTCATTGGTTCTAAGATCAGCTGCAATATAAAGCAGTCATTTATGCCACCTAGAAACTTAAACCCTCTGGCTTGTTGTGAGGAGACATTTGTTGAGTCAATATTAGGATTATTGAAATCTTCCAGTACTACTGTGTTTCTGACTGTTTCTGTTACCATTTCACAGTCTGTTTCACCAGTCTGGTCAGATGGATTGTAGGATACCCCCACTGCTATACCCTTCCCCATCACATATGGTATTTCTAGCCATAGAAATTCTAGAGTGAAGCTATTTTCGGTAGAACTTTAATCTTACTTGATTCTAGTGTCTGTGTCTGTAGTAAGATGAAGATGCATGAAGATGTATTTATTATTTGTTTATTTAGATTTAGCTCAAGCCTTTTCATTGGTAACTTAAGGCAAGTTACATTCAGTTACAGTAAATTTAACTATTTGAAAATCTCCATAAAAAGTTAGTGTCAAAAAATCCTTATATCTGCTATGTATGTTAATAAATATTTTAACACTAGGTCACATATTCAAAGACATTTAATTATTTCAAAGTCAGTGAATTCAAATAAAAAAATGTTACTGATATTCAAATGGTTCTTAGCTAATTAACTGATTTTTGCACCTAGAAAGACAAAAATTATTTTCTTGTTTTTCTGAAAGATTTTAGAAACAGGAGTTAAAGTGGCATTGAAGATTTCTCAAAGTTTTATGCCTGTCAGCCCTCTTGAAAGCTGTGCACCAATTATTCTGAATAATTGTTATGGTTTTGAGGTGTTGGAGTGGATTCTCGGGCACTGCGGCGATGGCCACTCCCACGGGGAGGAGCCCCGTGAGGAACTGCAGTACTAGGCTATACTCTATACATGCAGACACAGAGGATTTGTATTTATTATACAGCTTGGATATACTGGCCAGGGGGTGGCAGTAGTGAGGTAATCCAGTAGAAGCAGTCCAGCAGTCCTCAGCAGAGGAGAGCAGTCCCACACTTGAATAGATGGCAGGCAGCGCGAGGTAGTAGAGGAAGTCCTGGATGCAGACTCCCAGCGCTGAGCTGTAGGTGAGACAGACTGATAAGATTAGATTACTCACTGAAGTAGATAGCTGTATTGATGGAGATCCTGGCAGGCAGCTGAATTGCAGGCACCAAGGCAGGGAGAGCAGGCCCTCGAGGAGTGAGTACCTGGTATCCCAGATAGGCACCTGAAAGAAAGCATAAAGGCTCCCTAGGAGCGGGTACCCAGGTTAGAGATGAAAGACCCCGAAGGGCAGAGAGAGCTTCCAGCGGCAGCAAGGAAGTGGCAGAGCAGCTTTGACCGGAGGCGTTCCAATCCATTCACGATCCTTGCTAACTCAGTTTGTTAGCAAATGAAGGGCAGGCTAACTACCCGGATGGCATGACATCACTCGGAGGGGCCGCCCCCGAGGTTCCTGCCTTGACGTGGATAAAGACGTGGGTGGCATGCGCGTGCGCACCCTAAGAGACCCTCAGGAGAAACATGGTGAACACCATCGCCGTTGCTGTTCCGGGGATGCTGGAGAGAGCGGCATGAAGACGCAGCAGCAGCCATCTTCCCAAGGCTTGAGGAGAGAGAAGGAAGAAAGGTGAAGCACAGAGATTGAAGCCGTCTGAGACCGACGGACACAACAATAATTAACAGGTAAAAGAATATTTAGATTAATCTATATATGATAATAACACTCAGATTTCATATCCAGCAGCAAGGAGAATGAGACATTAACCAGAAAAAACCCCACTGAACATGGATCTCTTGGTGTTCATCCTAATACATGGGGCATTTGGCTCCACATGCATTGCCAGGAAGAGTGACTGATGTTGCATGAAGCCCAAACTAAGGCAACCAGCAAGGGTTGCAGCCAGAGCCCCTAGTGAATCCCAAGCAGCACATAGAGAGGCATCAGAAAGCAGTTCCTGGGATCAGCTGCGATTCCTGGGAGTGCTGGAAAAATTGGGCCTTTGGGGCACCCATATGAAAGTAGCATTAGAAAGAAGCAGTATTAGAGCCACTGATGTCTGCATTGTTTGATTTGCAAATGCAAACAAGAGTGGCAAGGGAACATGGACTGCAGTGGGAATTCTGACCAAAGCGATGGGAGCAGCCCAAGCAGCTGTTTCTGTGTCTGGTCACATGTTCTGGTCACATGTGACCAGACACATGTGACACATGGTCACATGTTCCCTGCCCCCTGTTCATTGTAATTTCCTCCTTTAATTGAGTTACTTGTAAACCGGCGTGATGTGCCATACGAACGTCGGTATATTAAAAGTTGTTAAATAAATAAATAAATGTTAGCAGTAGTTTTCAGGCCCCAGCTGGAGGAGGTGAGGGGGGAACGATCCACAGCATCATTGAACATTATTGTATTGTATGAGGCCTTGACATGGCCTGCTTCTCCTCCCAATACAGCAGACGTGGACATGAGTAGAGTGAGAGTGCTGAGGCAAGGGAGAAGGGGTGAGAGGTTGGAGGGTGGAATGGTTGGAGGGGGAAGGAGAGAGAGTGGGAATGAGTGGGGAGAGAAGAGGGAAGGAAGGAGAGAGTTAGAGATGAGTAAGTGAGGTGGAGATCATACTGATGAGGGAAAGGAAGAAACACTTGAGGGAGGAAAAGAGAATGACTGGTGGGACTGAGCAGAAAGAGAGCTTAATAGGAAGGGAAGATAGAATGGTGAATAATGGGACAGAGACACACACAGGCTGGTGGATGAGGGAGATGGTGAGCAACATGGATGGGAGACTGAAGTGGGGATGAAAACAGAATGAAATAACTTGCATTGTAACATAGTAGCAATGGCCTACAAAGACCAAATTGTCCATCCAATCTGCCTAGCAAGCTTGTTATGGTAGTAACTGCCGCTCTGTGCCTTATGTTAGCAGTAGTAATATTTACAATCAGACAATACTGCTTGAACATTTTTTGCTTTTGGTCTTGGCCTTAAAAGGCCTGTATTTTTTCCCTGATATCTACATATCAGTACATTGTTAAACTTGTGGTGAGATACTTCTTATTTATCAAGCTGATTTATTGGTTGACTACCACCCGTTGATTAAAATCAAAGAGACGCATGTATTCTATAATGGTTGCCGATATGACATACAATCAGTGACGTAGGATGGCTTTCATGCTAGAGTTGTAGTAGGTTGATATAGAGCAGCATAGCAAGGTTTGTAACTTGCGAATTCATGGTTGGTCATTCAAATTTTTTGGTTATTTATAAATTCCATGAGATATAGTTGAAAGCACGGTGACTGAAAAGTTTTTGATATATACTAGTAACAGTTAGTAAACATGGACCCTTGGGTGGTACTGATGCACACTACAGCAGGTGGACAAACCCAGAGGCTGGACTAACTTAAGCTTTGCCTTTACCAACCATCTGCCCCACAGGCCTGGCGTGACTGGGTGTAACCATGCATTTACATGAGGTGGCATACCTGGGGGGGGGGGGGGGGCAGCGGTGTCCCACCCCGTGCAAATGCACAATATGTACACAGCCTCTCTTCCTCTTCTTCTGCCAGTGGAGCCAAACCCACCAGCAGCTGAAGACAAAGAGAGGCCACCAGCAAAGTTCAACCCATCAGGGGGTTGAAGTACTGCACCACTGCAGTGTTCCCTCCTGTTGCGACTGTCGCTGCCTGACTTCTCCACCCTGCCCAACTTACCTCTGTGGCGACTCCCTCTTTGCTTGTTGGATGTTTGGCTGCCGTGGCGTCATCTTGCCGCCCTCCGCCGGCATTCCCAGACTGGCAAGACGCTACACTCCGCCATGGTTCCCAGAAGCCTAAGGGCGCGCTCACGGTGTGGCCCCGACTCAAGTACCAGCAGTGGCACGAACCTCAGGGGTGTCCCCCTGAGATGATGTCATCCGCACCGGATATTTAAGGTCTCAGAATTCCCTAACTAATCGAGTTAGCAAGGAAAGGTTTCTTATACTGCTAGCTACTCTGCCTCCTCGGACTTACAAGGGGTACCCGCTCCTCGGGAGCCTCGTTTCTCTTTTGCCTTTCAGGTCACAGTCTGGAACCGGTACTCGCTCCTCGAGGGCCCACTTTCTCGGACCTGCTTCTGAATACCACTTCTGCCAGGAAGTTGTCGCTACCTACAACACCAGTGAGTTACCATCCTTCTCTCAGAGCTTTCCCTGGAACCAGGTACTCGCTTCTCGAGGGCCTAATCCATTCCAGCTCCTGGGCTGTTCCAAGAGACTATTGTGTGAGTGTTACCATCAAGGTTCTATTCCTGAACTCTGCATACTCTGCCTACTCACTATATTCAGTTTCTCTACAGCTCTGCCATCCTGGGATCGCTGTTCCAGTATCTGAGGGACTACAGCCCAGCCGGGTGCTTCCAGCTCACTACTGCCACCTCTGGTGGTTAAATATACTGTTTAATAAAAGAACTAGTGTGTGTCTGTCTCCAAACTCTGAGCCTGACCGGTGGTCCCTCTCAGGATCTTCCCCCGGGGGCATGGTCATCTGCCACCGGCCCAAGGATCCACCCACAACTATTCCAAACAATAACAGATTGCTAACTCCATGGATCCGTCACAACTCAATGCCTTGCAGGCCATACCGGGCCTGGCCCAGTGCATTGTGGAGCAGCAAGACACCTTGGAGAAACTTACTTCAGCATTTCATCAGCTACACACAAAGAAGGTTCAAGGCACAGCTTCCAGCCATGAAGGTCAGTTACAGGAGGTAACTTTAAAGACTGATGTACCACTGGCGGCTCCAATCCACTTTTCCGGAGAAATCCAGAAGACCCGGGGCTTTTTAAACCAGTGCTGCATGCATTTTGCCTTACAGCCATCATTGTTTCCTACGGCTCTCTCCAAGACTACCTACATCCTTTTATACCTGGATGGTAGGGCCTTGTCTTGGGCATCTACCTTGTGGGAATGCAAGGATCCCATTTTGCAGGACATAGAAGGATTTATGGACTTGTTTAAATCCTTTTTCGAAGACCCTGCTCAAACTTCTGTAGCCAGTTCTGCTTTGGTTGAATTGAAGCAAGGCAACAGATCTTTAGCTGAATTTGCCATAGAGTTCAAAACTCTTGCAGCGGAACTCTGCTGGGACCCCAAATGTCTCAAGACTCTCTTTTGTAGAGGCCTGGATACCCGTTTAAAGGATGAGCTGGCTGCTCGTGAAACACCTGACTCGCTGGACGAATTAGTAGCCTTGGCCACTTGGATTGATCACCGGCTCCGGGACAAGGTGAAGGAACTCCAGCCTAAGGTGTTACCTGGGTTGAAACAGGATAGTGCTGCATCTGCACCTTGAATGGTTCCAGTAATCATTGCTGCTAATAAAGATGAACCAATGCAACTTGGTCATGGATGTTTGACTTCCAAAGAAAGAAGACTTCGGAAGAAGCACGGCCTTTGCATGTACTGTGGTCAGCCCGGCCATGATGTCTCTACATGCACCATTCGTCCGGAAAATGGATGGGCCTAAGTCCTGCAGGAGGACTGTTCTTAGGCCATACTGCGCCCTCCAGTCTCCTTGACCTACAGACCGGTCACGGTTCAGACTCCTGCCCTAATGGACTCAGGGGCAGGAGGCAACTTCATTCTCAGACATCTAGTGGAATACTTGAGGATTCCCCGCATCAAGTTGAAAGATCCACTACCGTTATCCTCCATTCATGGAGAGCCCTTACCGGGCAACATGACTTGCCAAACCGTACCAGTTACTCTCCGCACCGGAGCTCTCCACATGGAATTGCTCTCCTTCTTTGTACTGGAAAAGGCCATGCACTCTAATTTGACTGGGCATCCTTGGATCTCTCTCGCTGGGGCCCAGAATGTCATGGGAAGTGTCTTCAGGAGATCTCACCTATCGTGTCCATGCCTATGACTCCAGTGATGCCAGGGCTGCCATCCCAATACGCATCCTTCGGGGATGTATTCTCCAAAGAAGCGGCTGATATTCTTCCTCCACATAGGCCCTATGACTGTGCCATAAGACTGAAGCCCAACACTGAGTCACCGAAGGGTAGGGTGTACCCTCTCTCAGCTCTTGAGAATAAAGCAATATCTGAATACATTGAATAAAATCTCCAGAAGGGATTTATCCAACCATCAAAATCGCCAGCCGGCGTAGGCTTTTTCTTTGTGGGGAAGAAGGACGGTACCCTATGTCCATGTATCGATTACGGAGGTCTAAATGAAATCACGATCAAAAACCGTTACCCCTTGCCGTTAATCTCGGAGCTGTTTGACAGGCTGCAAGGGGCCAAGATATTTTCAAAGCTTGACCTGAAGGGGGCCTACAACCTCATTTGCATTTGGAGCGGCGATGAATGGAAAACAGCCTTCAATACGCGAGACGGCCACTTTGAGTATCTTGTAATGCCATTCGGGTTGTGCAATGCACCCGCCATTTTCCAAAATATGATGAATGACATCTTGCGGGATCTGCTGTACAAGAACGTTGTGGTCTACCTGGACGATATACTCATCTTCTCCCAAGATTTGGACACGCATATTGAAGACATCAAGCAAGTACTCCACTGTCTCCGTGAACACCGGCTGTACACCAAACTCTCTGTGTAAATTTCACAAAGACTCTGTGCCTTTTCTAGGCTACATAGTGTCAAAGGAAGGCTTCCAAATGGACCCTCACAAACTTGAAAGTATCAAGAATTAGTCTCAGCCTACCAACCTGAAGGCTTTAAGGAGATTCCTGGGGTTCACCAATTACTATCGAAGCTTTATAAAGAATTATTCTTCTTTAACCGTACCCTTGACTGTGATGACTCGCAAGGGTGCCAATGCTTCAAAATGGTCAGCGGAGGCCATTTCCGCATTCAAGAAATTAAAGACTGCCTTCTCCACAGAACCGTGCTTGCGGCATCCAGACCCCAACAAGCCCTTCATAGTAGAAGTTGATGCTTCAGATGTGGGGGTAGGGGCTGTGTTGAGCCAACCTGGAGACTCAAAAGCCTTACGTCCCTGTTCATTCTTCTCATGAAGATTCTCTCCAGCCGAGAAAAACTATGGGATCGGTGATAAAGAGCTCTTGGCAATAAAGCTTGCATTCGAGGAATGGCGGCCTTGGCTCGAAGGCACTCAACATCAAATAACCGTATTCACGGATCATAAAAACCTAGGGTATCTCCGCCACGCACAACGTCTGAATTACAGACAGGCCGAATGGTCATTATTCTTTAATCGTTTTGATTTTGTGCTCAAGTTTCGCCCTGGAGATTGAAATACCAGAGCAGATGCTCTGTCATGCTCTTTCCATTCAGAGGATGTGCCTGATGAGCCACAGCACATAATTGACCCAAAGAAAATACTCTTGGCATCCACACAGTCTGTGCCCACTGGAAAAACTATCGTTCCAAAGAAACTCAGGAAGAAAGTGCTCTTTTGGGCGCACGATTCCAAGCTGGCTGGCCATCCTGGTCAACGCCGTACCCTGCTCAAGATACAGGAGCTATATTTGTGGCTTACTATCAAAAAGGATACCTATTCCTACGTGGCATCCTGCACCAATTGTGCTAAGAACAAACCTGCTTCTGGACAACCGTGAGGTCAGATGCAACCATTGCCAGTTCCGGATCGGCCCTGGTCGCACATTGCTACTGACTTTGTAGTCGATTTACCTACTTTTATTTATTTATTTATTATTTATTTTTGGTTTTTATATACCGGAAGTTCCTGTGTACAATACATATCACTCCGGTTCACAATTAACAGAGATAACTATCGCCGGGAAGGCAGTTTACATGGAACATACATGGAACATGGAACATATTGAATAAAGTGAACGGATAATCTATAATAAAGTACAATCTAATTTGAAACAACTGAAATCAACTTAGAAAATAACTTGGAACATATAACTGAAGCAAGATGAACATTACATTATTGCTGCAAGACAAGGCTGGATGTTTGTTCTTCTTGCTTTTAGCTCTCTGGGAAAGCTTGATGGAAGAGCCAAGTCTTGAGTTTCGCCTTGAAAGTAATGTGGCATGGTTCAAGGCGGAGGTCCGGTGGTAGTGAGTTCCAGAGAGACGGGCCCGCTGTGGATAGAGCACGTTTCCTCAGGGTAGATTTTGCAGGTTGTGTGATCATTCTATTCTGGTATGCCCTTCTGGTTGGTTTGTTAGAGTGTAGTTGAAGCTGGAAAGTTAAGTTGAGTGGGGAGATGTTATGAAGTGCCTTGTGAATCATCATGCAGGTCTTGAACTGAATCCTATATTTGATGGGAAGCCAGTGGAGATGTTGGAGGATCGGGGTGATATGGTCCCTTTTTTTGGCATTGGTAAGGATTCTTGCAGTGGCATTCAGTACCATCTGGAGTGGTTTGGTAGTGTATGCTGGAAGGCCCTGCAGGAGTGAATTACAGTAATCTAATTTAGTGAGAATGATGGCCTGGAGTACTGTGCGGAAATCCCTATAGAGTAGAAGGGGCTTTAGTTTCTTCAGCACTTGTAATTTAAAGAAGCATTCTTTTGTAGTGTTATTTATGAATTTGTTGAGGCTGAGTCTGTTGTCTAGTAGTACTCCCAGATCTCTGACTTGAGGTGCGGTGGAGTATCCTGAGGCGTCTGGAGGGTTGCTGGATGTTGGCGGGGCAGATTTATCCGGTGCTATTATGAGGATTTCCGTTTTTTTTGGTGTTTAGCACGAGGTTGAGGCTGGTTAGAAGATCGTTGATGGATGAGAGGCATTTTTTCCAGTAGTCCATGGTTTTGTGTATGGTCTCTGTGATAGGGATGAGAATTTGTATGTCATCCGCGTATAGGAAATGGGTGAGTTTGAGGTTAGTAAGCAGATGACAGAGTGGGAGAAGGTAAATGTTGAAGAGGGTGGGGGAGAGTGATGATCCTTGTGGTACCCCCATCTTGGCTTGGATGGGGTGAGATTCCTTATTGTTTATCTTAACTTTGTATGATCTGTTCTCTAAGAAGGATTTAAACCAGTTAAAAGCTGCTCCAGTGATGCCGATGTTTGTCAGTTGTTGTAGTAGGTTAGGGTGGTTCACGGTGTCGAAAGCTGAGGAAAGATCCAGAAGCGCGAGGAGACAAGGTTGGCCTTTTTCGAGATTGAAGATAATGGTGTCCGATAGTGTGGCTAATAAAGATTCGGTGCTCTTTTTCTTTCGGAATCCATATTGATTATTGGTGAGGATATTGTTATCGTCAAGGAATTCAGAAAGTTGTCTGTTGACAACTTTCTCCATAATTTTAGCTAGCATGGGGAGGTTAGCTATAGGTCTGTAGTTAGCCGGATCTGTGGTGGGAAGGTTGGGTTTTTTGAGGAGAGGTTTGAGCAGTGCTAACTTGAGTTGGTCAGGAACTTGGCCTTGGGCGAGGGAGCAGTTAATGATATCGGCAACTGGCTTGGCAATGATGTCATGGATTGAACTCAGCAGGTTTGATGGTATATGGTCTAAGGGTGAGAGGACGGTTTATCTTCTTTAGGATATTCGCTATTTCTAAGGTGGACGTGGGTTCAAGAGATTCAAGCACTGCTGTGTGTGTGATGGGTTGAAAAGCGGTTGCTGTAGCTGATTGCTGGTTGTGGTTGCTTGCGAGGCTTGTGTGCGGCATTAGTCCTTTGAGGGGGGCTACGAGTGCTGTGATTTTGTTGTCGAAAAAGTCGGCAAGTTCACTGGCTTTTTTTAGAGCTTGGTCATCTGGGATGTTTGGTCCGGGGGGTTTAGTGAGGGCTGAAACATAAGAGAAGAGGGCTCTTGAATCAAATGAGAAGTGGTGTATCTTTTTGGAGAAAAATTCTCTTTTTGTTTTGTTGATTTCGTTTCTGTAGGTGTTGAGGCATGACTTGTAGTTGAGGAGGGTTGTTGTAGATGGGCTTTGACGCCATTGGCTTTCTTTGTTTCTAAGCTCGTGTTTACGGGACTTCAACTCTGTGGTGAACCAAGGTTTCCTGTTGTCTTTATCCGGGTTGATGGACTTTGTTGTCAAGGGACACAATTGATCTGCAACCTTGTTGGTGATGTTGAGCTTCTGGAGGAATGAACACCATCTGGGTGACTGTGGATCGATTTAGCAAGATGGCACACTTCGTGGCGCTCCCTGGCATACCCTCAGCCTTGGAGCTTGCAAAGCTCTTCATAACGCACATATTCCGCCTCCATGGCCTACCTTCACACATCGTATCCGACCGTGGGTCCCAATTCACGGCACGGTTTTGGAAGCCATGTGCAAGTTATTCGACATTACTCTAGACTATACTTCAGCCTACCATCCACAGTCGAATGGTCAAACGGAACGGATGAATCGTACTATGAAGCAGTTCATTCGAGCCTATGTCACATCACAGCAGAACAACTGGGCTGAATTGCTTCCATGGGCTGAATTTGCCTTCAACTCTCATCCAGCAACATCTACTGGACTGTCACCATTTGAAGTGGTTTATGGACGTACCCCAACACCGCCACTTTCACTGAAGCTCTCAGTGATGTCCCCAGCAGCACAATCCACTGTTGATGATATCCATAAACTGTGGGTTCAGACAAAGGACATGCTAATCAAAGCAAGTGACCGTGCTAAGAAGTACTATGATGCACACCATTCACAAGCTCCAGTCTTCAAGCCAGGAGACAAGGTCTGGTTGTCAACCAAGCACCTCAGACTGAAACTACCCTCCTCTCGGTTTGCTCCTCGCTACATGGGACCATTCCCACTCCTTCAATGTATTGGCAAAGTCACCTACCGTCTGAAGCTACCACCTGGTCTCCACATCCATAATGCTTTCCACGTTTCACTTCTGAAACCGCTCATTCTCAGCGAATTCTCTTCCAAATCTCAAGATCCACCTGTCATCAATGCAGAAGACGACTTAGAATTCAAAGTCGAAGAAATTCTGGATGATCGTAAAAGAGGCAATACTTTTGAATACCTTCTGAAATGGGAAGGTTTTGGCCCCGAAGAGAACTCTTGGGAGCCTCAGACCAATATCCTGGACAAAGAGATGCTTCATCAGTTCCACATCGCGCATCCTTCAAAACCCAAGCCTGGTACCCGAAGAGGAAATCGCCCTTTGAAGGGGGGTACTGTTGCGACTGTCGCTGCCCGACGTCTCCACCCCGCCCACATTACCTCTGTGGCGACACCCTCTTTGCTTGTTGGATGTTTGGCTGCCGTGGCGTCATCTTGCCGCCCTCCGGCGCCCCTGGACCGGCAAGACACTGCACTCCGCCATGGTTCCCAGAAGCCTAAGGGTGCGCGCGTGGCGCAGCACCGTCTCAAGTACCAGCAGTGGCGCGAACCTCAGGGGCATCCCCCTGAGATGATGTCATCCACACCGGATATTTACGGTCTCAGAATTCGCTAACTAATCAAGTTAGTAAGGAAAGGTTTCTTACGCTCCTAGCTACTCTGCCTCCTCGGACTTACCAGGGTTACCCGCTCCTTGGGGGCCTCATTTCTCTTTTGCCTTTCAGGTCGAAGTCTTGAACCGGTTCTTGCTCCTCGAGGGCGCACGTTCTCGGACCTGCTTCTGAATACCACTTCTGCCAGGAAGTCGTCGCTGCCTACAACACCAGTGAGTTACCATCCTTCTCTCAGAGCTTTCCCTGGAACCAGGTTCTCGCTCCTCGAGGGCCTAATCCATTCCAGCTCCTGGGCTGCTTCAAGAGACTATTGTGTGAGTGTTACCATCAAGGTTCTATTCCTGAACTCTGTATACTCTGCCTACTCACTATCTTCAGTTTCTCTACAGCTCTGCCAACCTGGGATCGCTGTTCCAGTATCTGAGGGACTACAGCCCAGCCGGGCATTCTAGCTCACTACTGCCACCTCTGGTGGTTCAGTATACTGTTAAATAAAAGAACTAGTGTGACTGTCTCCAAACTCTGAGCCTGACCGGTGGTCCCTCTCGGGATCTTCCCCCGGGGGCGTGGTCATCTGCCACCGGCCCAAGGATCCACCCACAACTATCCCAAACAATAACACCTCCTGCTTCAGCACTAACTCCTCCTCTCCCTCCCCGGGGCTGATGAAAGCCCACCATGTCTCGAAGAAAAGAGGAGCCCGCAGGACCGTGATGGAGTTCATCCCACTATGGCCTGAAGGGAAAAGAGGCCGTCTATGTGTGTGTCTGAGTCTATGTGAGAGTTTATGTATGTGTGTGAGCCTGTCTGTGTCTCTGTGAAAGCTTGTGTTTGGGTGGCTATGTGACAGCCTGTATGCTTATGTGCTTGTGTATGTCTGTATGAAGGCTTGTGTGTGTGACAGCCTGTAAGCTTGTGTGTGTCTGACTGTGTGATAGCTTGTATGCATGTGTTTGATTGTGTGACAGCTTGTGTGTGGCCGTGAGAGAGCCTATGTGCTTGTATGTTTGTCTGTGAGTCCTGTATGCATGTGTGTGTCTGTGTCAGATCTGTGTGAATTTGTGTGTGTGTGTGTCTGTGTGAGAGCCTGTGTACATGTGTGTCACCCCTGTGAGAGCCTATGTATCATATATAGGCTCTCACAGGCATATGCACACATATATTAGAGATGTGAATCATGTGATCGATCGTCTTAACGATCGATTTCGGCTGGGGGGGAGGGAATCGGATTGTCGCAGTTTTGTTTTTTTAAATATCGTGTAAATCGGGGGAGGGCGGGAAAACCGGCACACTAAAACAACCCTAAAACCCACCCCGACCCTTTAAAATAAATCCC
This sequence comes from Rhinatrema bivittatum, assembly GCF_901001135.1. Taxonomy (NCBI): domain Eukaryota; kingdom Metazoa; phylum Chordata; class Amphibia; order Gymnophiona; family Rhinatrematidae; genus Rhinatrema; species Rhinatrema bivittatum. Next base: position 11,977,239 of record NC_042629.1, on the reverse strand, counting down.
CCACCCTCCCGAACCCCCCCAAAATGTCTTAAATTACCTGGGGTCCAGTGGGGGGGTCCCGGTGTGATGTTCCACTCTCGGGCCACGGGTGCGTTGATAGAAATGGCGCCGGCGCTACCTTTGCCCTGTCATATGACAGGATACCCAATCCTGGCTAATTATTTATATATCACAAACCAATTGCAGCTAATACATATATTGTGACATCAATCCAATTCAATAATCTTTATTGGTGAAAAATTCATGAAAAATATTCACAATTAATCCATAATACCCCACACAATAGACATAATATCTTTATAAAAACAATAGACAAAATTCACACACCACCCATACTACACATATACACATCCGTTCTACATTCAACTCCTTATAAAAATCATTTCCAATTTTCTAAACATTCAAATATAACCATTAAATATAAATCTTCACATCACATATCATCAGATGTTAATACATTTCACTTCGTAAGCAGAAAGAGTTATATTGCACTTTAATTCTTGCGTTACAAGAACGTCAATCCTTTTGTGGATCATCAAGGGCTTGTTGGTGGCATGCAATGGCAGCATTCAAAGAGGTAGTGGAAGCTGGAGCCTGATGAGATGACCGCCTGAGAGGTCATCCTTGGAGGGAGCAGGAACTAACACTAGTGGAATTAGATATTGGTTTATACAGTAAATTGAAATATATTCGTAAATATTTGTGAATATGTTATAAAGGGCAAATTTTGGTATCGATTACATTGTGAATTGTGAAATATTTTTTTACTTGCAGGTACATTGAATTAGTAATGGCATGTTGAAGTGGCGCATGGCCACATTTGGAAAACATTAATTTGTGACGCTGTGATGACATTTGAAACAGGAATCCTTTGGATATTATCAGTGTGAGGAACTGGGTTACATGAATGTATTCATTATCAGTGGTAAGATAAATTTAGAGGATTTAATGTATGATGGGTGGTTTTAAGTCATGAGAATGTGCTGATGGTTCATTTGTGTTATATATATAGGTATTTGAGCAATTATCCCACCTGAAGAAGCTCAGAGTTGGGAGAAATGAGGCAACCTTGTAGGGGTACTTATTTGAAAAGTGAAGAGATAAACATGAACAAATAGAAGGTTTCCTTGAAGAGTAATGGGATATTGTATTGAAAACTGATATGAAGATACTGTGTGAGATAGTTTGATGGGAACAGAATTCACCAATATTCACTGGAGTAGGATTGTCAACTCTCATCGTATGGTGATAGATTATTGTGATTTTAGTTTGAATGTGTTTGGTATGAGTGATGTGAATTGGGATGTTTGTTAAAAAGTGAATTTTAAAAGTCCGATGCATGCCAAAACCAGGAGATAATCGAATATGTCAGGCCAGCGCGCACTGAGTGGATTTTAATAGGCACCCAGTACACGCGTATCTCCTGCTACATGCACAAAAGAAAAATTTTAAAAAGGGGCATGGGTGTGGTCTGGGCATTCCAGGATTACAACTTAAAATCTGTGCATAAATACTTACGTACATGTGCACACTTCAGGGTACCCAGCCACATAACTTTACTTCTACTGTGGAGGACGTGTAAGTAATAAAATAAAGAAAAACAGATCGGTGGGGTTTTAAAGGTAGGGACTAACAGGAAAAACGGGAGGCTGTTAAAGTAGGGGGGATTTGGAAGTCTTATTGTTTACCTCGATGAACTGGGAAAACTGGAAATGGCGTTGGCGCGAGTGTGTACTGAAATCCCCCCACTTACGTGGTAGAAGTGACATTCGCGTGCATAGGCAAGCGCCCACTTAAAATTGTGCGCACATATACATGAGGTCGGTCTGTTTTATAACATGTGTGCATCTATGTGTGTATGTTATAAAATAACCCCGTACCTGGATGTGGGCGATGAACGCAAGCATATGTGCACATGCACACATGTTTAAAAGTTACCATCTAAGCGTATATCTGAGGATGAATACATGTTGATATTTATTGGGGTTGTAGTATGTTATATAAATAAATATTGGTTCTTTTGTCCTCATTTGGAAACAGGATGCTGGGCTTAATTTATTTTATTTATTTAAAAACTTTTCTATACCGTCATTGTTAGGTACCATCATAACGGTTTACAAGAAGGCACCAATATTACTATTGGAAAACAGATAAAATCTATCACTAAACAAGTGCCAAGACTTTACGGTAACATAGCTCATTTATAATTACTCATAATTGTGTTATATCATGTTATATCATGTCCATTCTTTATTGTATCCTATTTTAAAATTGAGAGCAAACATATTTAAAAATAAAAGTAGAATATATACCCGTGTAGGTTGGGATAGTGTGCATGAGTGTTCTGTAGATCGGTTTTTTTTTCTTTATCCCTGTATACTACTCTCCTTTCTCATTGTTGTAAGCTTGTTTAAATAACCATGTTTTCAAGTGTTTTCTGAAGGTTTGATGTCTGTTTGTAAGTGGATCTCGACAGGCATGGCATTCCATAGCATAGGACCTGCTAAGGAAAGCGCTCTTTCCCTTACTTGGGTTAGTTTAGCTGTTTTAATTGAGGGGATGGTCAGTAAGGCTTTATTTGCTGATCTCAGGTTTCTGTTAGGGTCATGTAGGCGGAGGGCTGTATTCAGCCAATCGGCTTTTTCATTATGTATTAATTTATGTATGGTACATAGGGTTTTGTAATGTATTCTTTGCTCGATGGGTAACCAGTGTAATTCTATTAGGGTTTCAGTGATGTGGTCTCTCTTATTTTTACCAGTCAGAATTCTGGCAGCCGTGTTCTGCATTATTTGGAGTGGTCTAATCGTTGTGTGTGGTAATCCAAGTAGGAGGGAATTACAGTAGTCAGTGCTAGCGAAAATTAGAGCCTGTAGCACTGATCGGAAGTTATTTGTTGTAAGTAGGGGTTTTAGTCTTCTAAGGGTCATGAGTTTGGCGTATCCTTCCCTTACTTTCAGCGATATGTGTTGTTTTAGGTTAAGTTCAGTGTCAATTATTACTCCGAGGTTTCTCACTTTTTCTGAGAGTTTAATTGTTTGGTTGTTTTTGAGTATGATGGGGTTTTGGATGAATTCAATGTTTTTGCGTTCCAGTAGTAGGAATTCTGTTTTCTCTATGTTAATCACTAATTCCATCTGGTTTAGTAATTGTTTGATATCCAGATACATGTTTGCTATGTTCAGTTAATGAACCCTTGGTCTGAACCAGCATGGCAATTTCTTATGTTCTTATGACCTGTATCATTTGTATATGATATTTGTATATGATGTATGTTTTTAGATATATTTTTGAATAGTATTAAAATTCATATAAGACATTCAGTTTATTCATCTATAAAGATATATTTGTGATTAACTTGTGGGTTCTTGCATTTTTGGTCTTGTAAATTGTTATACATATTGGGCCTGATTTTAAAAAGCATTTACTCACTTAAAACTGGATTTTATTCGAGTAAATGCACTTTACTCGTGTAAGTGGGCTTTTGAAAATTGCTACAATATATGCCATGAATTGTCCATAGGATTTGCTCACGTAAGTGTCCTTTACTCAAGTAAATGGCTTTTGAAAATTGCTACAATAGCAGTTACATTTACACGTGTAAATCCTTATGAAAATTACCCCCATTGAGTAGATTGATTGGCACTTTCTCTGTGCATGCTGAGGCAGGCCACACCTGTGGCAGCAGGGTTCACACCAGCAGAGGCAGGCTGCATCAGTTTTCCTGCTTGTGGTAGTGATGAACTGGGTGCTGTGGTAGCAATGGCATTTTGGTGTCATGGTGGTGGCAGTGATCTGCAATATTGTTCCCACTTGTTACGGGTTCAGACAATGCACACTGGTATCCTGCCCAGGGGCTCTGACCTGGGGGGCTAATCTCATAGAAATACACACAATTATATCTGGGGGCTTGAACCCAGGAGCTTATCCCCTACACAAATAATCACACACAATTACTGGGATTATACCTGGGGGCTTGAACCCAGGAGCTTACCCCCAAAATAAAGAGCCACACACAAACTTTGATTCAGTACATCACGGTTCCAGGTATGAAAGCAGGTTTATTTGAGCAATAGGAGAATAGAACAAATAAAATCAGATCGTATAGAAGAAGTAATGGTAGATAATAACAATTGCTATATAGATATAAAAAGCTTATATTTCCAAAGGATCAGCAGTACCATCACGTCCAAGGCTCTCTCTCCCCTCTCTTTCTTGCTGTCTCCTTATACTCTACAAATGCTTGTGAAAGCAATGGCGTTCCCTCCCCATAAGTTCTTATCAGTTTTCAGACTGTGTGGCCTTGATTCTCTCTCAGGCTTTAGTATAAGTTAATTGCTAGTTTTCTCATAAACAGACTCTTGCCTGTTTGTAAACATTTCACAATGTAAGACAGTAAACAGGAGTTCACTCAGAGGTTAGTCTGTGGCTTTCAAACTAGTTTGTGTCTGGGTGAAAACTCTGAATCCATACGGCCTATCTTCTATATATTTCCTCAGCAAAAGTAACGAAAAATGACTCCAACAACACTGTGCTTCAGGGGCAGTGTAGAGCCACAGCCAGGGTACTGCAGGTATGGTGCCAGGTGTCCTGGGAGCTACATGGACTGCAGATGAAAGGCAGGTGAGAGAAGGGATTGGTAATGGTGGTGGTTGGAGGAGTGTGAGAAGATGCATCAGTTGGCTGGATGTTAGAGATCCAGTGAGGGCTTATAATTGAGTTAGAGGGAATTGACTTGGGTGAGGATTAACTGGGAATCTTAATCTTCAGCATATATATATGTATGTGTGTGAGAGAGAGAGAGGCAGAGGATTAGCGCCAGGGATGGGTGTGTATTTGAGAAGTCAGCAGGGAGGGGAGTTGGAAGGGAGAGAAGGAGGACTGGGCATAGGCAGGGGGCGCAGAACTGGAGCCAAAAGAGGTAGCCTTCCCTCACCAATCCTGATCCTCATTCCCCTCCAAATCTAGATCTTCCTCTGAAGTTTAGATTCTGTTAAAGCCTTCGGTAGAAGAATAACTAGAAATCCTGTATTTACAGAAGTATTACAAAGATACTAATTTGACTGCAAATGTTTTGCGAGTTTCATCTAATTAGTTAAATATTCTTCCTCAATCAAAACATATTTGCTAATGAGGGCAAAAATGTACCTCTGAAAGCAAATACATAAAACTGAATACATTTTTTCTGATGCAAGCTTTGTAGAACATGGCTTCTAGGGCACAGCTTGTGCCAGCAAAGAATTCAGTAGGAAGGAACGAATAGAAATGGTATTGCTTTGGAGACTGAGGGGTCCATATTCAGCCACTGAGTGGCTAGTAAAGTTAACCAGATACACTGGTGCAGCAGCACCGCTGAATATACCCGCATATCTTAAAGCTAGCCGGATATGTGTATCTGGCTAATTTTAGGCCAGCCCTATGGTGTGGCTGGATATTGGAATTATCTGGTTAACCTAACCTGCTAACTCTGCTCCTCCCGGGAATGCCTATTGCCTTCCCTCCCGGAACACCCTCAATTTAACCGGCTATATTCTCTCTATATAACTCTCCAGCTAGAATATAGCCAGTTAAGACATTTAAAATAGCAGCTTAGCTATTTACATGGATAACTTTTTATCCATCTAATTGGCTTTTGGATATCTATCTCTGAATGTCTTCTATTTTCAAAACTGTCCTAACACACCCAGTGAAGAAACGCTGACTTTCCAGACAAGATTTGGAATAATCTTTAGAATTTCTAATATAATCTCCTTCCCTCGTGGCCTTTGCTCTTTCACACATACAGGGGTGCAGGGATGACAAACTACAATCCTTGGGGCAGGGTTGCACAGCGATCAGAATTTCAGGGTATCCCTAATGAATATGCATGAGAGAGATTTCCATGCACTGTCTTATTTGTGCAAATTAGGGATATCTTGAAAATGTGACCCTTGTGGTCCTTGTGAGTCGCAGTTTGACACCCCTGCATTAGTGGATTTTACCTCTGGAATTAATGGCGTGCATGTTTCAGCTGTATTAGAGACAGAGGGAGGAGAATGATGGATTTCCATTAATACTCTGCATCCTTCCAGCAGAACTCTGTCACAGCCTTCAACAATGTCACTATCAGCTTGCCTATTAATAACTTACTTTGTAATTATGATAAAAATAACTGCCACTACTAAATCAGCAAAACGTTAATGACTGTTGCTGATAGAGACAAAAAGTGGAAATGAACAAGAGTCAGGTCACCTCTATGCTTGTCATCCACATCTATCAAGTACTGTGTGTGATCAATGCAAGCAAGAGAGACAGACAGACGAGAAGAAGAAAGAAAAGGGAGAGAAGGGGAAGTAAAAGAGGGAGAGCGGGAGGAAAAGGAGGGGGAGAGAGTGGGAGAGGAATAGGGAGAAAGAGATTGAGTGGGAAAGTGCTGCTGCTGGGGCTGATACAGACGATGCGTTTAGGGTTTGCTTTAACACTGCATTCATAGTGGGAGTAATTTTCAAAAGATATGCACATGTGAAACCCAGATTTCTGAGTGGAAATGGGCTTTTTTGAAAAGTTCCTGGGGTGTCCAACGGGTAAAAGCAGACATGGAAGCAAGCTTGAAAGAGACGCCCCCAGAGGTAGAATTGGGGTAGGGAAACCATTTCTATACATTCTTTAGATTTTACGAAACGTGTGAGTATATAGGCCGGGACTTTAAAACACATTCGAACGCCGGGCCTATTTTAGAAAGGCCCGGCCACTCGCGTAAAGCCCCAGGACGCACGTATGTCCCGGGGCTTCAAAAAAGGGGCGGGGCAGTCTGGGGTAGGGTGGGGTCAGAGGCTCCCGGCACATTTGCCGCTGTGCCGGGGATCACGTGCCGGCAGACTGCTGGCGAGCGGAACAGGTAAGATAAAGGTTGGAGGGGGGGGGGGGTATAGGTGAGGGCTAGGGGGCTGGAGGGTTAGGGGAAGGGGGAGGTTAGGTTAGGGGCTGGGAAGTTCCCTCCCAGGCCGCTCTGAAATCGGAGCGGCCTGGGAGGGAACGGGGGAAGGCCAGAGGTGTCGGCGCGCACAAGTTGCACAATTGTGCACCCGCTTGCATGTGCCGACCCCCGATTTTATAACATGCGCGCAGATTTGTTCGCGCCAAGTTGCGTGAACATTTACCCATTCTCATGATTCTCATGATTTTAATCACCTCTATCATATCCCCCTTTCAGTACTCACACGACCTGGAGTGCGGAAAACATGAGGTCCGTGCAACCTACAAGTTATTTATTTATTTGTTTGTTTTATATATCATCAATCGGTAGACTATCTTGATGGTGTACAATAAATAAATACAAAATCGCGCGCGCAGGTATTAAAATCTACCCCATATTTTGCAGGGTTCCATGTACCCCCGCTAAATTTCAAAGCAGACTACAATCATAAGTGCATGCAGACTTCAGCCCTACCTAGGCAGCTCTTATAAAATTACCTTGTGGCCATCTGGGTTATTTCCACCATTTATAACTGCTCCTCCCTTAGCCCAGCAGCAGCAGTCCTAGCTGAGGACATCTACTATCGATCTCTTTGTGACCTGCTGCAAGTGCACCCTTCAGGGGCCGATGCACTAAGCCACGTTGTAGTGCTCACAAAACCACATTCTATAACAAAGATTTTAGCACTGAAAAAAGTCACAGCAAGATTAGCGTCTCTCAGTGTAATAAGCTTATAAGCTATTACCCTCAATGCAAGGTGGTGCACTAAAGGACAGACATCATAGCACAGATGGTTTTATTATGGGAAATTTAACTCCTGGGTCAGAGCAGTAGTAAAACATTCCACGGTAGAGTAGAAGGTATCAGCTGCCTCACCAGTCAGTGCTGGTCGAATCCACTTTCAAGAGGGCCAAGCACTCTCAGACCCATTCCTCGGTGCCCCCGGGGAAGGACCACAGAGTGATAAGAACACTCAAGAATATGCAATACTGGGTCAGACCAAGGGTCCATCAAGCCCAGCATCCTGTTTCCAACAGTGGCCAATCCAGGCCATAAGAACGTGGCAAGTACCCAAAAACTAAGTCTATCCCATGCTACTGATGATAGTAATAGCAGTGGCTATTTTCTAAGTCAACTTAATTAATAGCAGGTAATGGACTTCTCCTCCAAGAACGTATCCAAACCTTTTTTAAACCCAGCTACACTAACTGCCCTAACCACATCCTCTGGCAACAAATTCCAGAGTTTAATTGTGCGTTGAGTAAAAAAGAACTTCCTCCGATTAGTTTTAAATGTGCCCCATGCTAACTTCATGGAATGCCCCCTAGTCTTTCTATTATCTGAAAGAGTAAATAACCGATTCACATCTACCCATTCTAGACCTCTCATGATTTTAATCACCTCTATCATATCCCCCTTCAGCTGTCTCTTGGGAGAAAGGTATTCCAAAGCGCCATGCTTATTGCTCGCATCTCTGCCTACCAGCTCTACATGAGCCAGTACTCACAGGACATCTGGAAGCAGGTGCAGGAGGTGGCTGAACAGATGCCTCAATAGCAGCAAGACACGTTCATTTCATTGGTGCACACGACCTGGAGTGCGGAAAACATGAGGTCCATGCAACGTACGAGTTATTTATTTATTTTATATATCGTCAATCTGTAGACTATCTTGACGGTGTACAATAAATAAATACAAAAATTTAAAATACATTGTATGTCATATAAAATTAATGTAAAACAGGTACAAAACAATTAAACTAAATTCATTAAAATATAATTAAAATAAAAACTAAAATTGTATATGCTTAAATATAAGAATACAGACAATTTAAAGCTAGCATGTTTTCGAGACAGCATCGAGAGTCTCTGCAGTGGGAATCAGCGCCCACAGAATGGCAGGGCTGCAGGCCTCGAATCTCTGACCAGAGGTACAGGAACAATGTATGGAAAGCTCTTCAGAGATAGGGTGAGGGATGCTGTGGCCCAACTTCAGGACCATCATGAAACACTCTCCTCCATCTGTCCACCAAAGAAAGTACTATCTTCTGCCTCCTCGTTCCTGTCAATACCCTCAGGGATGCAGCAGCTGTCACAGGCAGCAGAGAGCCCCAAGCCCCAGCCAGCTCCTCAGTTACCTCTGGGAATGGAGTTTGGACTGGGCCGCAGTGAGTGTAAGCCAGTCAACCGTACCTGGGATGATGGACACTCTGGTCGGAGGCAGGCTGCGGTTCTTTGCAAACCAGTGGCCCAATGTAACCTTGGACCAATGGGTTCTGTCCAAAGTCCACCAAGGGTACCAATTGAATTGTTCTCCATGCCTGTACTGGGGGCCGGTGATTCCCACAGGCCTGAGACATGAACTAGTCAGACTCCAGCCTTTCTTTATTCACAGCTTCAGTCATATACATCACACCTTTACCTTCAGACAGTGTATTCTCTCCTCACTGTTTGTACTGCTTCACCTCAGCTCAGTGTTTGGACAGTGTTAAATTATGCAAGCTGCCTTCCTCCCAGAGACTTGGGCCTGGTCTGGTTATCCCCACCTGTATCCCAGCTCTTATTCCCCAGTCTCTGATTACACCCTCTGAACCCCACCTGCCCCCTGGATCCCGCCCATAGACCATACTCTCCTTAACCTTCCTGCTTACTTCCCAGTGACTGCTCACCCGATGCAGTGATTCCCCACACGATGTGGGTGTCCATCAGGATGTTCTGGAGTGGCCACAGAGGAAGCCCTCTCATTAGCTCTCCTCTTCTGACCGGTGTGAAGCATATCCAAAGGTAATCAGGAAGATTAAACTGGAATCAAACAGAACCTCTGTAACAGCTAAAATGCCATCTTGAATTCTCAAATGTGATCCTGTCTGCTTTATTTTGTATAATTCTGCTAATGGGTAATGTACATGCAACTGAGTCAGCAAGCTTCAACAGCCAAAATGGTAGCTCAGGCACTGTGTTATTAGTAAAGTATATGTAATTTCAGGTACCGAGATTGCATCTTAATTAATAAAGCAGAGCACTGTATGTAGTGGAAGCAGCTCAGCATGCAGTGTGACTGGTGGTGCTATAATATGAAAAGCCTTTGTGGCCTAGAATCCAGTTACACCATCAGAATTACATCTCTGGATCAGCAGACTGCGCACTTTAATTTGCATAATGTGTAACACTCCCGGACTAACGTATGCAGCACAGCAGTTTATGCCTCTGATTGGTAAACGACTCCATGCAGCTTGATCAGTAAAGTATAAAGATGCAGTTCCTAAAGTACTGAATTTAAGTAAGTGAATCAGGGAGAGTGCGTTGCTTGATTAGTAGAGTATGCAAACATTTCCTAGAGCAGCAGAATATGCTAAACTAGTTACTTTTTCTCTGTAGTAAGCACCAATTGACTGAGTTTCTAGTTTCTCTGCATCTTAAAATGTTCATACTCAGAAAATTGTACCTTTTTAAACATGAGGTTAGTTTGTTTCTGCATCTCTCTCTGAGTCCTAGCTCATTTTACTCAATGGCCTGCATCTGAGCTCTGCCTGGATTCCCTGTCCATTACCCCATGGGATCAAGCACTGTTCATTGCAGCACCGAACTGACATGGGAGCCTCCGGCTTAGTAACTTGGGCTTCATTTGGGTTCTGAGCCCTTACCAAGTGATCCACAAAACCCCTTTTATGACTTGGGATTCATTTTGTGAGGATATTTGCACGGCTAATTAACTGAGCTGCAATCAGGGCCGGCGCGTCCATTAGGCGAACTTCGGCGGTCACCTAGGGCGCCGAGCCATAGGGGGCACCGAAGAGCAGCCATGTGGTGCCGCAAGCGGGGCCTATCCCGCTCACGGCAAACAGAAATAGAGACTGTGTGCTTCTCAGGGCCGCGAGGAGTGCGCTGCTCGCGGTCCTGAGAAGCACCTAATGTCGCACCCCCCCCCCCCCACCTCCTGTTTCAGTGCCGTTTCTCTCTTTGCCGCGAGCAGGATAGGCCCCGCTTGCGGCACCACATGGCTGCTCTTCGGCGCCCCCTATGGCTCGGCGCCCTTAGAAGCACAAAGTCGGCGCCAAAACAGGTGGGGGGGGGGGGGGGGGCGACGTGACCGGTGGAGGGGCGGCAGCGCAAGGGTCGCCTAGGGCGCCCAAAACCCTTGCACCAGCCCTGGCTGCAGTCATTTTTTAATTATTTAAAGCAAATACATGGAGGTCAATATTCGAAGGCTTTGTCCAGCTAAATTTGAAGTTCGCTGGAGAAAAGGCCTAAATATTTTCCCCTGCCGAGCAGATAAGATCTAACATGTACACCTTGGAGGAAAGGCGAGATAGTGGAGATACTGTATGATAGACATTCAAATATCTCAAAGGTGAGCCTTTTTCAACAGAATGGAGGTTCTAGAATGGGGGGGAGGGGTTATGTGATGAGGGTGAAAGGGGGTAGACTCAGGGGTAATCTTAGGAAATATTTCTTTACAGAGAGATGGTGGATGTGTGCAACAGCCTCCAGCAGAAGTGGTAAAGGCAAAAGCAGCATATGAATTCAAGAAAGCATGGGATAAATACAAGGGATCTCTAAGGAAATGATGAGAATTATAATGATAAATTAATAAGACAGCTGGCCAGACTGGATTGACCATACGGTCTTTTTCTGCTGTCATGTTTCTGTACATTTTGTGTGTATAACTCCTTGTTTGAACAGAATGTATCTGCATAAAAGGAGGAAGCACTGGAGTCATTGCAAGGGCAGAGCTAAACTTCAGCGAGTGAGTACAAATATTAAGCAATGTCTGGATAAAGTCTGGTCAGGAAAGTAAGTGTCCTGTAGGGATGTGCAGAGGGACGCCATACGTTGAATTCAGTATTCGTATTCGTCGGAGGGCAGATGCGTTGCATTCGGCAAGGGGGACCCCCGATACATTCATGCGTTAATTCTTATTTGTTTCCCAGCTAAAATTGAATTAACTACAACCCCCCACCCTCCTGACCCCCCCCCAAGACTTACCAAAACTCCCTGGTGGTCCAGTGGGGGGTCCGGGAACCATCTCCTGCATTCATACCTTCGGCTGCCGGTATTCAAAATGGCGCCGATAGCCTTTGACCTTACTATGTCACAGGGGCTACCGGTACCATTGGTCGGCCCCTGTCACATGGTAGGAGCAATGGATAGCCGGCACCATCTTGTGCTCCTACCATGTGACGAGGCTGACCAATGGCACCGGTAGCCCCTGTGACATAGTGAGGGCAAAGGCTATCGGCGCCATTTTGAATACTGGCAGCCAATGGCCTGAGTGCAGGAGGTCACTCCCAGACCCCCGCTGGACCACCAGGGACTTTTGGCAAGTCTTATGTCCGGGGGTGATCTCCTGGACGCGTGACGTCGGGAACCAGGAACCAAAATGGCGCCGGCGCTACCTTTGCCCTGTCACATGATAAGGGCAAAGGGCCACCGGCACCATTTCTCTCAACGCAGCCGTGGCCAGAGAGAGGGAGATCGCGTCGGGACCCCCCCACTGGACCCCAGGTAATTTAAAACATTTTGGGGGGGTTCGGGAGGGTGGGGGATTTGTTTTAAAGGTTCGGGGTGGGTTTTAGGGTTTTTTGGTGTGCCGGTTTTCCCGTGCCCTATTTAACGATACAATACAAATGCCCCTGACGATAAATCGGGGGCATTTGTATTGTATCATGCACTCTAACGATTTTGGACGATTTTAAAATTATCTGACGATAATTTTAATCGTTCAAAAACGATTCACATCCCTAATATGCATAAGAACTAATAAAAGTGATTACCTTGCTTTAGTCTTCCCATGCGTGAGTGAATTTCTAGTTATTTATTTATTAGAACCATAATAAGCTGCATTATCCATGTTACGCTTGGGCTGAGTTCAGGGTTAGTGAACACCACCCAAAAGGGTGGCTCCAGGTGGAGAGAGACAGGGATGGCTGGAAACCGTGTCTGGGTCCCGGCTGGGTCAGGGCAGACAGCAAGTAGCAGTGTCTGGGTCTAGGCTGAGTCAGGGCAGGCGGCAGTTAGCAGGGTCTGGGTCCAGGCTGGGTCAGGGCAGGAGGCAGATAGCAGTGTCTAGGTTCAGGCTGGGTCAGGGCAGGAGGCAGAGCAAGGCAGGTCAGAAGGCCCGTAGGCCACACACACACACAGAAGGCCCGTAGGCCAGACACCGTAAGTGGGGCAAGGCAGGTCAGAAGGCCCGTAGGCCACACACCGTAAGCAGGGCAAGGCAGGTCAGAAGGCCCGTAGGCCACACACACACAGAAGGCCCGTAGGCCACACACCGTAAGCGGGGCAAGGCAGGTCAGAAGGCCCGTAGGCCACACACACACACACACAGAAGGCCCGTAGGCCACACACCGTAAGCGGGGCAAGGCAGGTCAGAAGGCCCGTAGGCCACACACACACAGAAGGCCCGTAGGCCACACACCGTAAGCAGGGCAAGGCAGGTCAGAAGGCCCGTAGGCCACACCCACACAGAAGGCCCGTAGGCCACACACAGTAAGCAGGGCAGAGCCCGTAGGCCAAACACACACAGACAGTAGAGCAGAGGGCCCGTAGGACCGCACGCACAGTAAGCAAGGCAGGGCAGGGCAGAAGGTCCGAAGACCATACACAGCACAAGGTAGAAGGCCCGAAGGCCGCGCAAGGCAAGACAAGGCAAGACAGAAGGCCCGAAGGCCGCGCAAGGCAAGGCAAGGCAAGACAGAAGGCCCGAAGGCCACGCAAGGCAAGGCAAGACAGAAGGCCCGAAGGCCGCGCAAGGCAAGGCAAGACAGAAGGCCCGAAGGCCACGCAAGGCAGGGCAAGGCAAGACAAGGTAGAAGACCCGAAGGCCACGCAAGGCAAGGCAAGACAGAAGGCCCGAAGGCCACACAAGGCAGGGCAAGGCAAGACAAGGTAGAAGGCCCGAAGGCCACGCAAGGCAAGGCAAGACAAGGTAGAAGGCCCGAAGGCAAGGCAAGACAAGGTAGAAGGCCCGAAGGCTAGGCAAAGCAAGGTCAAAGGACCACACGCACAACAAGCAAGGAAGGCTAGAGCAGGGAGCCCAGGCGAGCTCGATGCCGAAGCACTGAGGGAACTGTCAGGCAGGGTTATAAGGGAAAGCCCAGAACATAGAGAGGAGAAGGGAGATAGACTGGGCCTGTCAGGAGAGCCAGCTCCAGAGGGACCCCTGGTGGTGAGGCGGTTGCACAGCAGCCATAGCCGTAACAATCCACAATTCTAAGCAGCTTACAGTAAAGCATCAATAGGTCCAATAAAGAAATAAAGGTCCATGCAACTCAGAAATCTTTCCTCAACTTACTGAATGGCTTGACCAAAGAAGGCTCGTTTTAATATTCTGTTTACAAGTTTTGAAATAAAGCCTCTCTGTGCAAACTCTTAAGGAAATTGTTCCATAGCCTGGGCCCTGAAACGGCGAGCAATTGATGCTTGGACTCTGTCAGCCTCACTCATTGAAGTGCAGGGACATCTGGTAGACGTTGTCCAGAAGCAACATGAAGGAGCCTCACCATTCAAGGTCTTCCACATCAGAATTAATATTTTAAACCTTACTCTCCAAGTGGCACATCCTGCAACTGAACTTTATTATTATTTGTGTCATTTTACTATGCACTAAATAGATTTAACACATACCAAATAGTTTTAGCACACAGTGAAAAATTTAGCGAGCACAGAAAATGATTTAGCATGTGCTAAAATGGCAAACGAAATGACATTTCAACTTTTTGTTTCATTTTGGATAGGAAGCATCACATAATGAAAGAACAACTGTTGTTATTTCCCTGTTTTAAAATGACAGCTTATCCCTAATGAAGTTATACAGTGAAACTTAGGCATGTGAAAGAGATGCCAGAAAAGTGTAATACACTCACCAGAAAAAAACAAAAGAAACAGGAATTCACTCCAGCCTCACCTGGTCTCCAGTCCAAACTCACCCGTCTGCCAGCAGTGATCCCATTGTCTCTGATGCAGTGGACTAGACAGGAATCAGACAGCTCCAGAAAGGCCCGTGCCTGCTCTAGATCCTAGTGCATCTTCACATTATGAACGAGAGCACATCTCAAAATAAACAGCAGGTCTGTGAGCACCATATGCCTAAAATCTGACGTCACACACTCCCTATCTGTTTTAGAGTAATCTATCATCATTGTCAGACTTGCAGGCTCGTCTTTGTGCCCAAATAAGAGGAACAGAGAACCAGGAATCTTTTAATCTATCATCTTGCTTCATTGCTTATGCAAATTAGGTAGGAAACATTTTAAAAGCAATGTGAGAATGGAGAGGTCAGTGCTCTAAATCAGCCCCCTGAGGTACATGTTCTATTTTAGGTATTATAGAGGATTTTCTTCACTTTATGCTAATTCTGAAAGCAAGTGTTTAAAAGAGTTTGAAACTTAAGTGACTTGGCTTATTTTCCTTTCACTGTGGCATCTCTTCCCACAGAGGAGTAAATCGCCCAGCTTCCTGAAGGAGAAGGTTAACAGTTATGAGGGCGGTGCGTCCCTGATAGCTTGTTTGTCTGCTATCCTCTCCATGTCATGCAGGCCCTGAGCGTTCTGACACGGGTGCTTTTATCTCCACATCTACGGATATTTATTTATTTAACACTTTTTTATACCGACCTTCATAGTGATAACCATATCGGATCGGTTTACTTTTAACAAGGATAACTGAAGCAATAAATAAAGTGATTAACAATAGAGGAGAAAAAGGTAAAGTTACATTCAACAAGGTGTAGAAACTTGGAAGCTAAAAATAGCTGGAAAAAATAAAGGCAGGAAGTATTGTAACATAATAGTATAGGATGTGGGTTAAAGCTTAAGGTGCTTTAACCTGGAAGTCCATCTTTCGAGAGGATAGCAAACCATTCGTCTGGGAGGGGATAAATTCATCCAGGAGAGAATAATGGTGACTAGAGATTGTCTGGAGGGTCAGCAAAGGCTTGATTAAATAGCCACGTTTTGAGTTTTTTTCTGAACGTTAAGAGGCAGGGTTCTAATCTGAGGCCTGAGGGAATGTTATTCCAGATAGAAGGTCCTGCTATTGAAAACGCTCGGACTTTGGTCGAGGAAAGGCGTGTGGCTTTAGTTGGGGGAAAATTCAGAGTACCTTTGAGAATATCTCTAATTGGTCTGTTGGAGGAGTGTAATTTGAAAGGGATTTCGAGGTCGAGTTGGAGTTGATGATGAATGAATTTGTGAATTAGGGTGATTGATTTATAAAGTATTCTAAAATTCACTGGTAGCCAATGTAAAGATTTAAGGATGGGAGAAATGTGATCTCCACGGCTGGTGTTGGTCAATAATCTCGCCGCAGCATTTTGAATCATCTGCAGTGGTTAGGTAGTAGATTTGGGGAGGCCAAGGAAAAGGGCACTGCAGTAGTCTATCTTGGCAAATAGCAACGCTTGGAGAACTGTTCTGAAATCTTGGAAAAATAGTAGAGGTTTCAGACATTTTAGAACTTGAAGTCTATAAAAGCAGTCTTTGGAAGTGTTGTTAACCATTTTCTTTAGGTTTAGCCGATTATCCAGAAGAACCCCCAAGTCTCTCACATGCTTATGGATGAAGAATGAGTTGTTAGAGAATAATGGAAGAAAATTTTCCTCGTTTGAAGAGATGAGGAGGAGCTCCGTCTTTGAGGCATTTAGGACAAGGTTTAATCTATTGAGGAGGCTAGTGATAGATAAAAGGCAGCTATTCCAGTGGGAGAGCGCTTTTGAAATAGATTCTGTAATGGGGATTAGGATTTGCACGTCATCTGCGTAAAGATATGCGCAGGTCGTGCATGCACATATGTGTCCCAGAAGGTGGGCTGTTTACTTCTCAGCAGAACTTGTTGCAGCCTGAAATAAAGTTGCCGTGGCCTTGGAATCTCCAGATATTTGATCTTTTGCATGACTCGGGAATTTTGTAGGACAGAAATGATTATTATAACTCATTTGTATTGGTTGTTTTGGAAAATCTAGTTTTATTCTTATTTATCTGTTACACCCATGAAAGTGTTGATTAGCCTTTTATATCTTCCTTTTATTACCTTTAGTGAATATTGTCCTCTGGTTTACTTCCACTGTATTACACTTGACTGGATGATTTGAGTTGTAAAGTCATTGATCTGTTCTCTGTAACCTTATAAATGGGGTCAGCAGAGCAGAGGGTTGGATTACTTCACCATTCACCATTCTCTTTCACACCGTGATGGCTATTGATTATTTTAAAAAATGGCATGTGGGGGTTACTGGGAAGGATTTTAATTTTTCCAATAGTCCATTCCTATATTTGTAGCTCTGCCAGTTTTCCTCTAGTACTGAATCAGAATAGCCATTCTGGGATTTACTGGGAATGAGGCGCCTCCTGTATACCTCTCATAACCCTAACCCAGCTTTGGGTAAAGGTGGTTGGGATATAAGAGAGAATAAAAGCGTCTTAATGTAAGGCAGGGTTATGGCATTAACTTCCCTCAAAATTTCACTTTCAGATGGGCATTTCCTCCATTAATTTATATTTTGTTTTCTTTTCAAGTATGGTTTTAGAGCAGGCATGTTTGGTGAACCCAATACTGTCACCTGAATCTACTATTTACAGATTTGAATTCAGTAGCTAGCCCATTAGGTCAGTGGTGATACAAAGCAAAATACTGTGAAAACTAAATGGTTTCAGCACATTGGTTCTTCAATGTTTTCCATAGTTTACTAGATTGAAATTTCATACACGAAGAATATCTCCAGCAGCTTTGTGACTCCCTAATCCCATGCTTTGGTGATAACTTCCTTTCTCCAGAAAACAAAATGCAAACTTAATTGCTTAAACTCAGAAAAATGCTTTTCTTTGAACTCAATAAAGTGCAAAGATGAATAGGGTATTACTAAAGGGAATTTAACTCTATTTACCATTGCTTGTACTGTGAAATTGGTTGTTTGTGATCTCAGAAGGCTTGCAATATTTTCCGTGCATTTGTAACTCAAAAACAAAAGCTGGGGATAGAAGCCATAAAAAATTTAGTTATGGCTGTAATTTTGTCACAGTAAATTCTGGAATAAACCATGGCAATAATATCAAAAGATATAGAAAGCAGACTAAGATGCCTGAAGTTACAGAAAGTCCTTTTGATAACAAATCTCACTATACTGTTATATCTAACAAACCTATTAGGGATGTGCATTCATTTTCAATGAAATAGACAACAGCAACAAAATTGTCTATTTTGTCTTGTTTCGGGAGCACCACAAAATAAAAAAAAAATTATGAAATTTTGTGAAAATTCATATTTCATGTTAGAGAGCACTAACGGAACTTAGTGCACGCTAACATGTAGTTAACTAGATGTTAGTGCGCATTAAGTCCCTTTAGTGCAGACTACCTAGTTTTCTTAATTTCGGAGTTACTGCGCACTAATAGGACTTAGATACCAGGGGAATTAAAAGTATGCATATCCTAAAATGCCAGGGCCCCTTTCCTAAAATATAAAGGGATTGGCAAATTGTAAATATGCATTTGCATTACAGGTTTTGCTGACTAGAACTTGCTGCAATTATTACATCACTTGTTGTTTACACTTGTTACCAGGCACTGGCCATCCCCCCACAAACACCACCGTGCAACCTTGGCACAAACAAGTAACTAAGGAGACAGCCAATGGGAATGTAGAACCATACCTCTAGGTAACAAACTGCTTCCCAAAATGTTAGCAGTTTTAACATATTGGTAACATCTTGAGTTAGTGCATGCTGATATCCAGTTAGTATACACTAAGTCCCGTAAGTGCGCACTAACTAGATTTCCTACTTTCGGAGTTAGTGCGCATTAATGGGACATTAATGCACACTTCCAGTTAGAGCATGCTAAATCATTTTAGCGTGCACTAAATCCGAAATTATGAAAAACCAGTTAGTGTGCACTAATGGGACTTAGTGCGCACTACTATGTAGTTAGTGCATACTAAGTCCCATTAGTGTTCACTAACTCCGAAATTAGGGAAACCCAAAATAAATACCTCCTGAACCGTATTAAAAATGAAATTTAACAGATAATGACCAGAAACAAAAATGACAAAAAAAGAAATCGGTGCACATCCCTAACTGTTATATCTTAATTCAAAGCATTTTTGTAAAGTTGGAAAAAGTAACATACAAAAAACCCAACATCTTAAAATAAAAAAAACAATCAAATCTATGAAAAAAGTATAAAATGATAAAAAGGTGTGAACAATCAACAATTGCTTCAGTTTTTGAAGAATCATGGTATGGTCCCAAGGACTTTTCTGATTCTCATGACTGGCAGAATCCCTGCATCCGGTCTTTGAGATCAGTTCTTTGGCAGCACGTGAAGTATTTATGAGATTGTCTGAATTTCAGTCAAGTGACATTGGTCTGATGGTCATGCTAACTTTACTCTGAAGCACCAGACAGGCGACAGCAATGCATACAGTATGAATAAAACACAAACCACTACAGAAAGACTTAAAGAGCAGGACTGTTGCTGAACAGAATGGTACTTCGGCCAAGAGTTGTTTTTTGTGGCACCTTCTCTTTTGGTCTTGTGTGCTTACAAAAGAGCAGCATGGTTAGAGCCTTTCCTTCCCCTCCCCATCTTTCTGCCTTGGGTGGTCACCCTTCTTGCCCACCCCTGGTAACAGCTCTGTTCAAGAGAGGAGACCAGAACTCAGATAAACTCAAATATGAATACACCATAAATAGCTGAAAAGAGACCTTTAGGCGGTGAAATATATAGTATTTTGTTCCAAATTAATATAAAAACATATAGGGGTAGATTTTCAAACCGCTCGATTTGGCGTACTTTTGCTGGCGCATCAGGCGCGGGATTTTAGTAGATATGCGCGTAGCCGCTAAAATCCTGGATCGGCGCGCGCAAGGCTATCAATTCCGTATAGCCGGCGCGCGCCGAGCCGCGCAGCCTACCCCCATTCCCTCCGAGGCCGCTCCGAAATCGGAGCGGCCTCGGAGGGAACTTTCTTTTGCCCTCCCCTCACCTTCCCCTCCCTTCCCCTACCTAACCCACCCGCCCGGCCCTGTCTAAACCCCCCCCCTTACCTTTGTCGGGGGATTTACGCCAGTGGGGCGGGTCCGGAGGGCGGGTCCGGAGGGTGCGGCCACGCTCCCGGACCGCCCTGGGCCGTAGCCACGCCCCCGGGCCCGCTCCCGACATGTTCCGATAACGCCGCGCGGTTCGGGCACGCCCCCGACACGCCCCCCTCAGAAAACCCCGGGACTTACGCGAGTCCCGGGGCTCTGCGCGCGCCGGTAGGCCTATGTAAAATAGGCTCACCGGCGCGCATGGCCCTGCTCGCCTAAATCCGCCCGGATTTGGGCGGATTTAGGCGAGCAGGGCTCTTAAAATCCGCCCCATAAGAAATAGAGAAGACAGTTTTGTAAAAGCCCGCATAGGGCTGAATGCATGTGCAGAAAGTAATCACTGACTTAAGCCCTATTTTCAAAGCTCAACTTATGCACATAAATGCTTGTGAAAATTAACCCCAAAATATTTTTGAACAAAAAAGGCTAATAGAATAGGGAATAAAGCTGAATAACAGACCTGTTTGTATGTTGAGTGCTGTATATACAGTATTCCTTCTTTAAATAGTAAAGGAAATATAATAGATGCAAGCTCATTAGTAGGAGCATATAAATATTCCAGTCCTTATATCCACATAGTAAGCTTTTGTTTAGGTCCCTTGAATGTTTCTATAACTTTGCTATAAAAAAAAAATTCTACCTTAATTATTCTGGAGCAAAGTCCGATGAAGAAATTACTTAGCACCTATTCAGAATTAATTGGTATTTAAGTTTATAATTACTGACTCTGTTGAACAGATCTATTCTGATTATTTTCCTTTTATTAGTCCTGCCACTCCTTTTAGATCTCAACACTGTGTTTAAATAAGCTTGTCTTTGCTAATTCCAAAAGTGGTAATTAGAACAGCTAAAACAGCAAACAAAACTGGTAGGAGAAAAGGAAGCGGGTCCTAGGCACTCTGACAGTGTGACCAGCGAATTCACGGTATTTAGAAATGAGATGCCAGATTCGTAAATACCCTGCAGTGTATTTTTCTTGTACAACATCTCGTTAGCACAGACTGGTGTAAGGTTTTGGATGAAAAATTATCAAGTTAACTCATGCAACTGAAATTCCAGTGTGCTAAAGATGTTTTGCATTTTATACATACAGCAACTGTATTCAGTCATGTGTGTACAACACACTGTCTGCTTTTCTAATATTCTGTTAGTGTAATGTATTAGTTTGTATGTGAGATCCCGTGATTTATAATAGACATGAGAAATATACAGGGCTGTTTGACAGCTTTATTAGTCTGGGAATGAGGCATTTTGGTTTGTGCTTGTAATATATTGGTTTGCTTGAATGTTATACTGGTTTTTAATGAGGAGTGTATTGCTTTATTTAAACCACATTGTGAACTGCATTGAATTATGTTCCAGATATATGAGTTGGCGCATGAGCTTATACGATGTATACTGCTGATATCCTCGCTGCATAGTGCTAGCCAGAACATTTTAGTGGTTCAGGGGAAGAACATATTGATTTTTCATATTTGATATATTAGTTGAAGCTCAGAATGCCCTGTAGATCTTATATGAGTGGGGTTTATGTAAATACACGAATTCCATAAAGCAGAGAAATGCCTCGAAAGCAGATTGGTTCTAACTCTTAACTCCATCACTTTGTTCTGTACATTCATATGAAGGGTTATTGGTATCTAATGCAGTGTGCAGGGTTGCATGCACTGAAATAAATATACCATTTCTGCTATAGAATACTAGCAGGATTCTAATAGAAAAAAGATAGAAAGAACATCTTTGCGACCCATTTCAGAATTATTCTTTGGCTGGAAAAATATTCTGTTGCATAGCTTATTTCTCTGAGTGATGAATGTTTGGTTTACAGCTATAGACTGCGTTGGCAAATCACCATCCCAGCGCCCATGCTGAGCAGGAGAAGTTGTTAAGGGTGAATTCTGGATTTTCTTATAACTTTCTCACAGCTTTCAAACCATTGCTAGATGCCTGTTAATGCCTTGACAGCAAGCAAAACTCAAGAAGGGAACTAAGCTATTTCAATAGCAATTTGATGCAGCAGTATAGGAAAAGAATAAACAAAATACAAAATTTAAAAAATATTTTGAGAAGCTCCTGGAGGATATAGTCCAACGAGTTTTAGCCAGGCAGATGTGAGAATTGCCACCTCCTTTGGATGTATGGCCAGCGTTCATTGTTTACATCCTCTACGCAGTGCCAGCAGAAAGTTTGCCTATGGGTCAAATTATTTCTTAGTTTTCTAATGACTTTACTGGATTCTTCCTTCATTCAGATCAAAATTCCCATGCGCGTCACAGTATCCAAGGCTGTCTGTCTATCCTGCTGCTTGTTTTGCACAAATTTAATGTCTGTTTGTAAGATAGCTATTTAACATGAGTTCATGCTTAAAACAACATCATGAGAAATATTCTGCTTAATACTGTATTTATATTGAGGGGTAATTTTGAGTCGCCTTAGCTGAAGCTACTTTTACCATAAGTGCGCTTATTTGCAAAAAGAACCTTCCCAGGTATTTTCTCTGCCAAAATTAGAAATATTAAATATGTGGGCTAAAAGCTTCTGCTTGCTCTGCTCCTGCTGTTTACATGCGTGGCTTACGGAGGTGGGGGAGGGGGTAAGTCAAATAGCATGTGTACTTTTAGAAACACAGATATTTACACACTGGCCTAGATTCATCAAAATGCTTTAAATTTCTCATGATTAACGGGTACCATCAAGCTAGGGCACGAGAACATTGTAGAAATCTCATCTTTGAGAGACTTTCCTCAATCCAAATGATGTCAAATCTTCACTGAGGTGTACTGTGCTGTTAATTCGTCTCACTCTGCATGTCAAACTGACCCCTAAACCCTAAACCACCACCAACACTTCACCTTGAGCTATTAGCTGGCCCTCCTATAGTGATATAAATAGATGAATACTGTAAAGGTCTCCTCAGAGGCGCTCTCTCTGTGCGGTACCGTGATTAGCGCGTACGTTATGGCGTTCACGCATACGTTATGCCCATAATACATTTTGATGAATGACCCTGTTAGCTGGATATGACTAATCTGGCTAAGTTACCATGTGTATTCAGTGGCACGGCAAAGCCATTGAATATATGCGTATATATGCACACTTAGCCAGATAAAGCAACCCAATTAAGTTTAGACCTGCTCTATGGGGCATCTAAATTTAGACGTACACTTATACGGATAACTCCAAATATCAATAGTTAGGCATATAAATTATACATCCAACTCACTCTGCCCAGTATATGCCTACTTTTTATGTGTGTACATGGGCGCATATTCAGTGGCCCCTATTTAGCACCATGTCCCGCTTATCCAGCTAAATAACACTGAACGCACTTTGAATATTGACTTCACTATGTTCCTCCTCCATCCTAAACACACCGGGAACACCTTTCCCTACACCCACTAAAAGTGCACGTATCCTCTAATGTGTTATATTAATCTTTACTTCTGTCATTATAATAACTGATATAATATTGTCCTCATGGCTCCTTTTGTGAAACCTTAATAAGGTTAAATGGCTTTGTCCTAAAAAAAATTAATTGCACTGGATAATAAAATGTCACTAGCTTTTGCTTTTAGATGTAAACAACTTTATAATGAATGAGGAAAGTGAATAAGCGACTGTCTCAGGCAGCACAATAAACAATGCCGCGATCATATTCTCGCCGACCGTGCCGGGATAGAATTCTGAAATGTTTATGTAAATCTATTACTTTCTGCAGCATTTGAGCAATGAGGTATTGAGGTCTCAATCAGTCAGAATATCTAGTCTGCCAGCATCTTTTGATTAATACTGCATATTTCAACTTGCTTTTTGTTGTCATCAGACCAGTACAAGATCTTTCTTCTTCCAAGAAAGGGCATTTTTATTCCAGATACTGTCAAGGTATTTTGGTGCAGTATCTGCTCTTTCTGACAGACTAAAGCAGTAAGAAGCCTTTTCATACTTAGTCATGCAGTATTTAATAATTTTCTCCTTGAATTTACTGTTTCTTAAAATGAGCTAGAATCCAAAAATATTCCTTGCAGAAACAGTTATTTTAGACATCTTAATTATTATGTTTCCCAGGGAATGACAGCTTGTGTAAGGGGAGCTGACATGTCCCTGCAGCTATGTGCTTTTTATATTGGGACTTTAGGCTATTATAAATTACCTAGGACTCAGACTGGCATGAGCACAATACATCAGATTTAAACCAGCTGCCACATAATGAAGGGAGAATGTTAACTCTTTCCTCCTTGTTAAGCCTCAGATTGTGACTCCTTTGGTTGAGATTGCTGTGTCTTTGCTCATCAAGGCCTTATGCATTTGATATTCAAAGAATAGATCCAATGCTTGGTACCCTAGGGGGTTCTTTTTGACACAAACTGTTTGATTTTAGGTTATGTTGTTGAGCTCTCCTAATCTGGAAACCTGGTGTCATTGCCACCTACATACTAGGAAGAAAATAAGGGGGCAGTAATTGAGTAATCACTGTCCGTGAAGCCCAACAAAATTCTAATGACCAGGTCTTTCTACTGTGTACTATTGAATTTAGTAATTCCAGCAGATGATACCCAAATGCTCTATATTTATGCTGGCCTTGATTTCAAGTATGGGTTTTACAAGGTCATAAAGTAATATTTTGGAAAACAAAAGTTAATATAAGACGTTGCAGAAGGTTAAATATTTATTTCATGAAAATTGGGTGAAAAGTGTATATTTTTTTACCCTGTGAAATAGAATAAGAGATCATCTTAGAAGAATAGGCATACCAGTAGTGAGCTGTCATCATGGTTTGAACATTTTATGATTATCTTCAGAAAGAGATTTAAATTCACATTTGTGAAAAATCTGCATCTTATTTTGTTTGTAAAAATTTCAGATGATTGTAACCTTATAAGATTTTATTATGTGGCTATATTTTATAGGGTCATTTGGCAATGTAGGCAAATTTTCATAACTTATCTGCAACATTCAAAATAATTTTGATCAGTGCGGAGAACAATTAACACACATATTCATAAAAATAAACCAACAGTTAAAACATACACAACTTATTTCTTATATGTTTTCCTAAAACCATCTGTCTTTAATTTTTTCCTAAAATATTTATACTCCTCTTCCTTCCTAAGAACAATACTCAGTGCTGTTGAAAGTGCCTTATTCCGTCTATCCTCAGCATGAAAATTCTTATAACTTGGGACATTCAACGACCTTTGGCCTGCGGAAAGGAGCCCACAGTTACAAACACTTGGTTGGAACAACTTGGCCAATGAATGCTCACCCATTATAACAGCTTTTAATATCTTTTAGAAACTGGAAGCGAATACAATGCCTCCAGGACTGAACTAATATATTCATGACATCTAGTTCCAGTTGTAAAACCTGCACAAAATTGAAACATAACTGAGCACATGAGGCCAATCACCTGCTGGAAAATTGATCTTAAAGGAAAGATGAAATTAAGTTTATTCAAATTTGTAGGATAAAATGAACAAAAGAACTAAACAGCAAAGGTATTGCCATATTAGCCTTCAAGTCTCCCAATTTTCATCTGATGATAGATTTTATTAATAACAACAGGGTTTCTCCTCTCGTGCAGGACTTTTATTTGTTTTAGTGTGACGGTTTAAGAAGTTGCTAGTGGAGGAGTAGCCTTTGTCCATGCTTACTTGCAGGCCGATACAGTACAGGGCGCTCTGGTGGAGCGCACTGTTAGCCTGCGTTTGGACGCACATTTTCGACTCGCTAGCTTTACCCCTTATTCAGTAAGGGGTCAAAAACGCACGTCCAACCCCCCCCCCCCCCCCCCCCCCCCCCGAAACTAATAGTGCCCGCAACATGCAAATGCATGCTGATGGCCCTATCAGTTATTCCCGTGCAATTCAGTAAGTAAAATGTGCAGCCAAGCCGCACATTTTACTTTCAGAAATTAGCACCTACCCAAAGATAGGCGTTAATTTCTGCCAGTACTGGGAAAGTGCACAGAAAAGCAGTAAAAACTGCTTTTCTGTACACCCTCCGACTTAATATCATGGCGATATTGTCAGAGGTCCCAAAAGTTAAAAATAATTAAAAATAAAAAAAATAGGAGGGGAAGGAGAGGAAAAGATCTTATTACCTACATGTTATATTGGAACAGCTGAAAATCATTGCAACCGGGGGCAGGGAGGACCTTGCCCCAACGGAGGAATCTCATCCCGGAAGTGACGTCATTTTATGACCCTTTAAAATTTGACTTTTTACGGTGTGCAGTCGACGTCGGCGCATGCATCGCCCAAGCCACACGCGCCTAAGGGGCACGCGGCTTTGACCAAGAACATCTGGATTACTATTTTGCTTCGATAATTCAAGTAAGTTAAGTTAATTTTAAATAAAACCCTCCTTTCCCCTCCAGTTTACAGTATACATTGTAAAGAACAGAATTGAAAGTATTGAGTAGCTCTAAATATTTCTTGTGGATTATATTTCTTCGGCATAAATATGCCACATACAAAAAGGAAGGGGGAATTGAGAGAGGCTGCAATGGCATCCTCTCCAGCTGACCCTTCTCAGGGTAAAATTGAGAGCTTTTTCAGTCCCACACGTGAAAAATCTCCTGAGGGAGGCGCTATGATTCCGGAAATTGAGCTAAGTATGAAATTATCAGCCTCACCAGTGTCACTTAGCCTGGGAGCATCAGCAACCCCTTCTCCCCCTCTCCAAACATTAACACAAGGAATAAATCTTGTTGAAGGAAAAATAACTGATTTAAGTAAAAAAAATCCTCCTTGATGGTTGAGAAAGATGATGAAAAAAAACATTCTAAGATACAAACGGAGTTGATGGATAAGGAGGGGAAAGAATTGGCAATTATTCCCCCAATGAAGAAATTCGAGAAGCCATCTAAAATAACTCTGGACTCTGGTCTAACTTTAGAGAAAGCTATTTCTAAATCGACTAATGTTACATTGGAAATGAACAACAGAGTGCTTAAAACAGAAGAAAATTTGGATAAACAAAAATTACAGTTGGTAGAATTGGAAAATAAAATTTTTCAAGTACAGAAAGTACAATCAAATATGATACAAGGGGAGTTGATACATGTTAGAAATCTAGAAAGATTAGAGAATGAAAATAGATATCTAAATTTAAGGGTAATTAATTTTCCTTTGTTAAAATTCTCTAATTTACAAGATCATTTTAAGAGATATTTAAAGGAAATATTAAAGATTCCTACAGAAGCCCTTCCTGTTATTGCTAAGATTTACTATATAGTATCTACCTCGGTAAATGAGGAACAAACCTCTGCTCTGAACTTCTCAGAACTATTAGTCTTCTACCGATATTAATATTGTTGAAAAGAAAGGAACTGTCTTAGTTAAATTAGTTTTTCCAACAGATAGGGATACAGTTCTGAGATTATTCTTACGTAATAGGTCAGCAAAATTCTGTGCTTATCAAATTTGGATTTATCCAGATATTGCAAAAACAACTCAGCGTAAAAGAAAAGAATTTCTAACCTTGAGAAATTTAGCAGAGCAAGTAGGTGCACAAATGCTTGTACGTTATCCAGCTAAATGTATAATGCGGTTTGAAAATCAGAGATATATTTACTACAAGCCAGGAGACTTAAAGAAATTTTTAGAATCTAAAAGATTAATTGGAGGAAATATAAACCAACCAAATACTGGTTAGAATAGAATATACGTGTGTGAAACTTTCATATGTTATTTGACTTATTTCTTATTAATGCTCATTTAATTCAGATGTATACTGTAAAATTTCATGGTAACATGATTTTCATTATTTAAAGTGAATAAGGTATTAATTACCTTTATGTTTTCTTGAAAAATATTTTCTTTATTGATGTATTGTTAATGATGGAAAATCACATTGGTATTGACAGTTTTTTTGTCATAATTATTTAAAAAAACTAAAAGAAAAAAAAGAAAAAATTTAAAATCAGCCTGTGGCCCGCGGGTTGGAAGACGGACGTCCAGTTTCCGAACCCATGGCTGTCAGCGGGTTTGAGAACCGACGCCGGCAAAATTGAGTGTTGGTTGTCAAACTCGCTGACAGCCGCCGCTCTTGTCAAAAAAGAGGCACTCGGGCCGCGCTAGTGTCCCTAGCACCTCTTTTTACCGCGTGCCCTCATTTAAATACTGAATCGCACGCACAGGAGAGTGGCCTTTGTGTGTGCCGGGAGAGCAGGCGCTCGCCCGCTCTCCCGTGACTTTTCACTGAATCGGCCTGAAGGTTATGGGAGTATTTCATGAGGCTTGGAAATAAATATAAATCTTTTACCAGTCAAGGTGATCAACAAAATGGTGAACCTATAAACAGAATTAACCTTTAGAGTAGACAATAACATATAACTTAACCTTATTTTGGAGAGAGGGTTTAACAAAAAGGGATTTAGTGACTGATGCCAGGAAGGGAAGAGGTGAATAGGAAATGGGGATGGGCCATGGAAGATTGTGAAAAAGAGGGGATCTCAGAGAAGGATTTTCAGGAGAACGGAAAAAGTAAAAGGAGAGGAGGAAGACTCTTGGGGATTGAGAAGGGGATCTAAACACTGAAGCGGGAGGAACGGGAGAATGAGGTAGCAGAGGGAGAGAAAATCATGAGGAGAGGGATGGGAGATTGGGAGGAAGAAAGAGGGAGGATCCTGACCTGGATTGGTCAGAGGGAGAGGCAGGATAAAGAGAGGAGGGGAAGGAAGAGGATCCACTCTTACACATCTCCTGATGCCAGTTCCTTGCATCCTTCATTCATTCACTCCCACACCCCTCAAATCCCCTCTCTCTCCCCCCCCCCCCCCCCCCCCCCCCCATTCCCTTTATCACTTCCCCCTCCCACACCCTCTCTGGGCCTTCACTCATCCCTTCACCCTGGCCTGGGGCTAGGAGGAGGATATTGGTGCAGTGCCTCAGGCAACTCATCCCTCTTCTGCTACTCAGGGCCAAAGTATGGTGTCCTGTCCCCAGCGTGGGGCAGTGCTCCACCATTATCCTCCTCCTTGCACCAAGCTGACATTGGCTTGTGACAGAAGGGGAGAAATGGATTGCTCCTTTTTTACTTTCATTCTGTGGGAACCAGCTAATTTTGCAGCAAGGGCTGAACTATGCAGCCCTTACTGCACCCATGGGAGACTGGGGACCCTGTGGACTTACAAAGATGATCAAAGCAGTTCATGTTAAAGCTGCCTACTCTCCTCATGTAGTTTTACATTGTCTTACTCCTTCTCCTCCCCCTCCTCAGCTTCATCATGCAGGCCCAAAAGAGGAAGGTTTTTGGTATGAAAACTAAAATCTGACCTTTATTGTGTTTTGAATCTTAATGTAAATCTGTGAGATGCAACCAATTTTGAGATTTGTATGTTGTCATTGTTTCCCCTAGGTATGATCACTGACCTGGCCTCTTTTCATGGAGAGACTGCAGATTACATAGAATGATAGTAGGAAAGGACCAAATGATCCATCCAGTCTGCCCAGCAAGTTTATGGTAATATCTGCCATGCCGTGCAGGTTACCCCCATATTTATCAGCTTCCCAGACCATAAAAGTCAGGGCATCATTGATTGCTGTTTGAATCCAATTTCCCTTTACTCCTTGCCATGGAGGCAGTCAGCAATGTTGGTTGCTTCAAAAGTTTCAGGCTTACTGGTTAAGGGCAGTAAAACCACATCAGCAAGTTACTCCTATGCATATTTGTTCTCCAGACCATAAAAGTGGGGGCCCTTGTTGGTCGCTGTCAATCCAATTCCCCTTTTCCCCTGCTGTTGAAGCAGAGCAGAGCAATAATGGAGTTGCATCAACAATATCAAGGCTTATTGGTTAAGGGTCATAACAGTGCAAATTATGAATAGCGCAGATTCTCTGGGGATATGTCAGCAGCTTGCAGCCCTGCAGTAAGATGTCAGCCTACCTGAGATTCAAGGACAGGAGTCTAACACAGCTTATGTAAGCCAGTACGCTCAATTACATGTCTGGAAACGACCAATAATTGCTAACAATTCATTAATGGTACTATAATTAACTCACAAAAGTTACTTTAAAAAATTGTTTCCTCTAGTCAACATAGCCACATAAATTTCCATGCATTATCTAAAAGAGTGTTCACTTAATAGACAGTAAAAGTCTACCTTATCCTTTCATCAGAGCAATGGGTGGTCTATTAGTGTGAAGGCTTTATAATAGAGAAATGGCCACACTTTTTATTTCATAGCATCTCATTTGCACTTGTAATTTATTGCAACAGTTGCAAATAGATCCACATGAACACTCACAAGGGAAACATTATGCAGGTAATTTTAGGATCGTCCCTAAGTGTAAAGTCCACAGGTACTTTTTACCTATGGACCTTGCATTTATATTTAAAAGGAAAGTATGCACATACTTTAACTCTGAAAATTAATCCCAGGAATCTCCCTGCACACACTTGCACCTGCTAATTTGTATGGGATGCTTTTCATGCCAACTAATTATGTGCATGCTTCTGAAAATGTAAAAGCAGCATCGAGTTCCAAGGAATGAACGCCTCTCCCTGCTGCGGAGGAAAAGTATGTGCATGGAGGCTCTAGCCATATATAAGGAGAAAGGTCTTCAAAAAGCCCATTTCATCACTTTTTTACACATGCAAAATGGCTTTCAACATTGCCCTGCCACCCCCCCCCCCCCCCCCCCGGTGTTTATTTATTTATTTAGTTTATTTATGCAATTTCAAATAACTTTACAAGAATAATTTTGACACAACGTGGTTAAGAGGGAGTAAGAAAACCACATAAGCAAAATTAACAGGGTAAGTATATAACTCCTTCTCCCCCCCAGGCCACTATACCAGATCCACATCACAACCCCTATAATTTTATTTATTTTATTTATTTAAAAATGTTTATATACCGCCTTTACAATTCAAAGAATTAATCAAAACGGTTTACAACCAAATATACATAATGGGTAAAAATAAAGATAAAAAGCGGTATCCAACCGAACATACATAATAAACCAAAATAAAAACAAATTAAAAATTATCATTAAAATAAATAATTCAATGGACATTTGTGCCCTACATCATTAGACAGTAAGTGGATTGAATCTGTGGTATTATATCTTATGAGTGTAGCTATTTAAATAAAATAATGTGTGTAGGAGATGTAAATGAATGTTAATTTTGCAAGTTGGAGAGTAAACTGTAAGCTTTCTGAAATAAGTAAGTTTTTAATGATTTTTTAAATTGTTGTGTTGAGGAAATGAGGCGGAGAGAATCTGGGAGTGAATTCCATAAAACAGGGCCGGCTACAGAAAAAGCCCTTTTTCTAGTTAATTCGTGTTTGGCCAGTTTAACTGTGGGTACATCTAAAAGAATTTTGGAGAGAGATCTGAGTTGTCTGGGAGGTTTGTATATGCGAAGATTAGTGCATAGCCAGGTAGATGAAGTATTATAGATAAGCGAGTGAATAATTGATAACACTTTGAACTGAATTCGGTATTTAATTGGCAGCCAATAAAGCCAATAGGGATGTGAATCGTTTTTTGACGATTTAAAATATCGTCCGATATATTTTAAATCGTCAAAAATCGTTAGAGCCGCGATACAATAACAATTCCCCCGATTTATCGTCAAAAAATCGTAAATCAGGGGAAGGGGGAGGGGAAGGGGGAGGGGAAGGGGAAGGGGGAGGGTGGGAAAACCGGCACACTAAAACAACCCTAAAACCCACCCCGACCCTTTAAAATAAATCCCCCACCCTCCCGAACCCCCCCCAAATGCCTTAAATTACCTGGGGTCCAGTGGGGGGGGAGGGCGGGAAAACTGGCACACTAAAACAACCCTAAAACCCACCCCGACCCTTTAAAATAAATCCCCCACCCTCCCGAACCCCCCCAAAATGCCTTAAATTACCTGGGGTCCAGAGGAAGGGTCCTGGTGTGATCTTTTTTTTTTTTTTTTTTTTTTGAATAAACAATTTTATTGAGTTTTCAGTAGATAACAACAATTAAAGCCAAAAAGAACTTCCCAATACAGACAGGTTTTGCCTTAACAATAAAACCCCCGACCCTTCCCTGACCCCCTCTGCCCCCCCCCCTCTCCAATGTCTCTTTGCCATCCGGAAACCAGGTCTTTATTCAGGTCGTTGATGTTAAGTGTGGGAATCACCGAAGTTCAGTCACCAATTTACAATTAAGCTACGCACTCGGTGTGGAAGTCTTTGTAAGTATGGCTCCCATATTTCCAAGAAGTGTTTCCTCCGCCGTAGATCTAGGCGTGTTATAGAGGATTCCATCTGCATCATATGATGTAAATTATTGCGCCACGCCCAATAAGATGGCCTCGCAGGCTCCCTCCAATATAGAAGGATCGTCTTCTTGGCTACTAGGCACGCTTTTTGTATAAACAGACGGGCTCCCAGAGCTTTCACCTTCAAATGCGAAATGCAGCCAAAAAGTAGCCAATAATAGGAGAAATGAATATGGAACCCCAGTACTGACTCCAAGTACTGCACCACCTTCTGCCAAAATTGTTGGACCTGCGGGCAAGCCCAAAATGCATGGGATAACGAGCCCCGCGCTGAGCCACAACGCAGACATTGAGACGAAGGCGCTATTTTACAATAAAATGCCTCTTGGGCAGCCACATAGCTGCGGCGGAGAAATTTGTACTGCATTTCGCGGTAGTACATGTTAGTGGAGAGCTGCGGGATTCGTCTAAAACACATTTCAAGAATAGCAGCATTTAACACAAATACCCCATCCCTATTCTATCTTTCCACCAATATGGCCCTGTTATCTTTTAGCTGTAATTGCTTAAGCAATCGATAATGCTGAGACAATGACGACGGCTTTTCCTGCTCTAATAGCAAGTGGGTTTTAATCTTCTCAAGGGATGTCACCTGTTCCCCTCCCAATGACAGAGACGCAATATAATGTTTAAGCTGCAAATATGGGAATACCTCCTTAGTGGAAACTCCATATGTGTCCTGCAATTCTTTCAAAGAAAAGAATGTGCCCTCCGGCTTTACCACGTGTCCCACATAGGTTATTCCCAGCTTGCCCCACCTTTGAAATGGAGCCGTATGTAATCCCGGAAGAAATTCTGGATTCCCTTGAACAGGTAACAGCAAGGGGTTCACCTTGTCCACCTTTAGCAAGCGCATAAATTTAACCCAGGTTTGACGAAGAGGCTTAACCAGCACACTAGAAACTAAGTAAGTATTTAAGCTTGCAGGAGAGGCTTGTAACACAGCTAGTAGCCCATACGGGTGAGCCCAGGCCTGATCCACCCGCAGCGGGGAATATGTGGATGTGCCCATGATCCAGTCTTTAACTAAGCGGAGATTCCCGGCCAAATTATATGATGCCAGATCTGGAACTCCCAGTCCTCCCTTCCCCCAGGGGCTGCGCATCCACTCCAGCGGGATGCGCGCTTTCCCCCCCTTCCAGTAAAACCGCCTCTGTAACTTGTCCAACTGGGCCAGGTCTGCCCGACGCAAGATAAGAGGCAGATTTTGGAACAGATAAAGCCATTTAGGCAAAATCACCATCTTAAACAACTGCACTCTGCCTCCTAAGGAAAGGGGTAGGTCCATCCAGGCTTTCAATCGTTCACTGGTGTGTTGCATCAATGGAGGCACATTTAAATTATACAACTTTGTGAGATCCCTGGGAATATGTATTCCGAGGTATTTAAAAGAGTCCAATGCCCATTGCAGAGGAAAGTCTCCCATCCACTGTTGTTGCAACGAAACTTCGCCGGCCAAGGCCTTAGATTTACTCATATTCAGCCGCAACCCGGAAAATGCCCCAAAAGTCTGAATAAGTTGTAAGAGCCTCCGCAAGGACTCACGCGGTTCCGTTAAAAAAACCAGCATATCATCAGCAAACGCTGCATACTTAAAAAGGGACGAGTTAAACCGCACCCCTCTTATCTCCTTTGTGAGCTGTATTGCTAACAATAACGGCTCTAATTGCAATATGAATAATAACGGGGACAGCGGACATCCCTGTCGTGTGCCTCGAGAGACGGAAAATACTTCCGATTGTGACCCATTCGCCAAAATGATCGCCTCCGGACTGTTATATAATAACTGTATCGCCTGGACAAAGAAACCTTCAAATCCCATCAACTCCAGTACATGAAATAAATAAGGCCACTCCACCCTATCAAAGGCTTTCTCTGCGTCAAAGCTTATTGCCAAAAAGGGTGTGCCCGAGCATTGACACATGGACATAGCTGCTAGGATTTTTCGAATATTAGCAAGCGCATAACGTCGCCGCACAAAACCTACTTGATCTTCCCCAATCAAAAAAGGAATCACGGTTGCCAACCTATCTGCCATGACCTTGGCAAATATCTTTTGATCGAAATTTAACAAGGAGATCGGCCGATAAGATTCAGGATCGAATGGGTCTTTCCCCTGTTTGGGAATAAGCGTGATATGCGCGCGATTTTCATTTTTTGGAAAAGAACTCGTTGCCAACATGGCTTCATAAGCACGTGTCAGCGGTCCAGTTACCTGTTCTATTAAACATTTATAAAATTCCGCCCCATAGCCATCTGGCCCCGGTGCCTTGAGCTTTTTCGCGAACCGAATGGCCCCTCGTACTTCGTCCTCTGAAACAGGCCTGTTTAAAAAAATTTTTTGTTCCACTGTTAACCGCGGGAACTGAAATTGAGAGCAAAATTTTTCACACGCCTCTCCACTCCAGCTCTCGGCTGTATACAAGTCCCTAAAAAAATCCCGAAAACGTTGCAGTATGTCTTTACGCTCTGTGAGCAAGAGCCCCGTCCGTGATCGTATAGCAGGTATATGTCGCGAGCCCCGTGCCGACTTTACTAGATTAGCCATTAACCGCCCAGCTTTATTGCTGTGCTGATACAGCTTATGTTGATAGAACAGAATGCTTTTACGTGCTTTTTGATGTAATAAGGTATTTAGTTCTCCCTGAGTTGTGTGATAGTACGCTCTGTTTTCTGCAGTATTATAGCGAAGTAAACGAATGCGTGCCCGCTTAAGCTGTGCGGTCAAAGACAGGAGTTGATGTGCCATGACTTTTTTCCTGTGCGACATATAGGAGATGATATTCCCTCTTAATACTGCCTTAGCCGTATACCAGTAGAGAGCCGGGGAGGTAGTCTGTTCCTCATTAAATTCCGCATAATCTGCCCAACTATTTAGCAAAAGCTCTCGGAACTTCTCATCGGCCTCCAAAAAAAAGGGAAACTTCCAGTGAGTAGAATTTGGCACAAAAGGATTTAATTCGACCTCTAACTTCACCAGGGCATGGTCCGAAATCACAATATCAGCTATTTCAATACCCCGAATCTTCGCACAGCCATGCACACTTGTCAGAAAATAGTCAATCCTGGTTAGAGTCCCGTGCGCTCTCGATATGTGGGTGAAGTCTTTTTCGCCCGGGTGAAAGACTCTCCATGTATCCATCAATTGTAAAGAGGATTCTAAAAATGATGGGCCTCTGCCTGGATCCAGGCGTTGTTTTAGTGGCGGGGACCTATCCAAGATGGGGTCCCGGATTGCATTAAAATCTCCGCCTACTATCAGAAAATCCCCCAAATAGGGGATCATGTGCTTATGCAACTCTTTGTAAAAGCTGGGCTTATAATTATTGTGCGCATACACATTACAAAAAATTACTTTTGTATTCGCAATTTCCACTACCAAAATGAGGTACCGTCCCAACGGATCTTTAATTTCATTACATAAAGTATATGCTAGCGAGCGCTGAATAAGAATGGCCACCCCCGCCGATTTCGTGGAAGCGGATGCATAATAAATGTCTCCCCCCCATAAACGCCCCAATTTAGCATGCTCCAGATCAGTCAGGTGTGTCTCTTGCAGGAAAGCCACTTGAGCCCTCCTTCTTTTCAACAATGATAAAATCTTCCTCCTCTTAACCGGTGAATTAATACCACAGACATTCCAGGTTATCACATTAGTGGCTGAATTAGAGATTTACTAAAAGTTTAAACACAGTGAAAAACCAGCATTTTAATAGACCACAGTGGAGACCCTCCCAGCCAAAATCTCCAACTGTTTGCCAAAGGATTCCCAAATCCCTCATCCCCCTGGCCTCTTTTAACAAAACCAAACTACCAAAGATGGCAAAGAGAACAGTCCCCTTAAAGCCCCTTCTCCTCCCCTCTCCCACCCCCCCATTCCCGTTAACACCAGCTCCTTGCATATCCTACTGATCTTAACACAGATCAAGATCACTGACCTCTAAACAACCCCAACCCCACCTCTGGACCCCATCCAGCCCTCCTTAAACTACTGAATATGTCCCTCCAGCACCCTTTTAACACTTATTCAACTTAGCTGCGACTACTATTCCAGCCCAGCCTAGGCAGGATACACAGCTCTCTGCTATAAACCACTCATAACACCCTACCCTTCCCCCCCCCCCCCCTTCCATTCCCGCTGCGTTACGAAGTATAAAACAAATAGCTTGTATCCCAGTACACCTTACATTCTAAACCAGCCCTGCTCCCCCGCCCCCGCACGGCTCCCCACAGTG
The DNA here is from genome assembly GCF_901001135.1 of Rhinatrema bivittatum. Classification (NCBI taxonomy): domain Eukaryota; kingdom Metazoa; phylum Chordata; class Amphibia; order Gymnophiona; family Rhinatrematidae; genus Rhinatrema; species Rhinatrema bivittatum. The sequence continues at coordinate 11,940,702 of NC_042629.1, read as the reverse complement.
AATTAGCGCTCTAGAAGTCCCTAAATCCATAACCCTAGTTCCTAAAAAACTGCACCATCGGACCCCAAATACTATTAAACTAGGGAAATTGCGGTTCTGACGAATCCGTGTTCATTTCAATGCAAAGGGGTTACCTCTTATTTTCCAGCTCCCCACTGCCTCGCTTTACATCAAATGCATGCAATCAAAATCCATGTACAGTAGGGGAACCATAGCAAAAAATATGCATCAGCAATGTGGTACAATAACATAGCCCCACCAGTCATTATAAGAAAATCCCAACCCTGAAACATCAATCTGTTTAATTTATATTCGTCACAACCTCCCCCATGCTAACCACTTCCCTACTTCCCCACCCCCCTCCCTCTGCTTAACTCGAAGCTTAGCCGCTACACCCACTATCAACAATTAAACGATTATAATGTTTTTCTACTCAACTTCCCCCAGTCCGGGTACACTACCAGCTGTGTATAGCTACCAAGTCCTCCTCCAGGCTTGTAACGGAGTAAATCTCTAGTCCCGTGCAGTGCTGCTTTAAGGGTGTCGGCCATAAACCACGTGATCAATTAACTTTAATTGAAGCTCCGTCCAATTAATCTGCTGTCGCCGGCCCTTCCTTCTCCACTAGCAACCGGCGTGCCTCCTCAGCAGTATCGCACCACTTCACCCCCGAATTCAGGACTGCTCTCAATCGTGCCGGGTATACCAAAGTTGCTCGAATTCCCTGCGAGATAAGCTGTGTGCAAACCGGCGCCATTAGCCTTCGCTGTGCAGACACCGCTGCAGAAAAATCTTGAAACACCATAATCTTTGAATCGTCGAAGGTAAGCTCTTTCTTTCCCCGCGCTGCCTGCAGTATTTCTTGCTTATGAGCATAATTTAATATTTTTGCTATCACAACCCGGGGCCTTGTTGTATTTGCATTCTTCTGGCCCAGCCGGTGGGCCCTCTCAATATGGAGCCTGCCATGCGTTGTCGAAATCCCCAAGTCTTTTTCTAGCCATGCCTCCAACCTCGGGGCCAGCGCTCTTTCCTCAATAGACTCTGGTATTCCAATAAACCGCAGGTTCGATCTTCTCGATCTATTTTCCAGGTCTTCCAGCCGTGCTGCCTGAGTTGTCACAAGTTTTTTCAGGTCACCAAGTTCAGATTGGGCCACGTGGAGGCCATCTTGTGTTTCCGAAACGCGAGCCTCAATCTCCTCAAATCTGGCTTCAAATTTCCCCAGATTAGCAGACAACTCTGTAATTTTGGAAGAGAGATTTTGCAACTCTGGACCCAAAGCTTCCAGCACTGCACATTTTATATCTGCAATGGGTGCCACCGGGGGTGCTGAGTTCTCACCAGCTGAGGCCATGGCAGGAGAGAAAGCAGGCTTCAGTTTTTCTTTTCCCTTGTCTTTATCCTTACGGATCACTCGACTTGACATACCAGCAAAGATTCTCTCAGCGTTAGCAAACTGATTCTGTATAGTTGGGACTTATTTTTCCGCCAATCCGAGGTTGGATGGGGTCCGATTTAGAGGCCTGGCGCGGAGAGAGAAGGAATCACATCTTCTCCCTACAATGCCCCCTAGTGATCTCTGGTGTGATCTTTTACTCTCGGACCTCCGTGCGTTGTAGAAATGGCGCCGGCGCTACCTTTGACCTGTCATGACAGGTCAAAGGTAGCGCCGGCGCCATTTTGTTTTTTTGTCCCCCCGACGTCAGGAGCGTAGGAGATCGCTCCCGGACCCCCGCTGGACCCCCAGGGACTTTTGGCCAGCTTGGGGGGGCCTCCTGACCCCCACAAGACTTGCCAAAAGTCCAGCGGGGGTCCGGGAGCAATCTCCTGCAGTCGAATCGTTTTTCCATACGGACAATGGCGCCGGCCATACGGCATATGACAGGTCAAAGGTAGCGCCGGCGCCATTTCTACAACGCACGGAGGTCCGAGAGTAAAAGATCACACCGGGACCCTTCCTCTGGACCCCAGGTAATTTAAGGCATTTTGGGGGGGTTCGGGAGGGTGGGGGATTTATTTTAAAGGGTCGGGGTGGGTTTTAGGGTTGTTTTAGCCAGTTTTCCCACCCTCCCCCCCCACTGGACCCCAGGTAATTTAAGGCATTGGGGGGGGGGTTCGGGAGGGTGGGGGATTTATTTTAAAGGGTCGGGGTGGGTTTTAGGGATGTTTTAGTGTGCCGGTTTTCGATTTACACGATTTACACGATATTTAAAAAACCCAAACTGCGACGATCCGATTCCCTCCCCCTCCCAGCCGAAATCGATCGTTAAGACGATCGATCACACGATTCACATCTCTAAAAGCCAATTGGCAGCAGCAAATAAAGCACAAAAAGCATAGGAATCTTTACATAAAGATCTGACAGCATCCATTATGGAATCAAGCAGAATCAGGAGTCACAACTGGGGCACTTTGGACCACCTTGTCATTCAGAAACATAGATAATTGAGAAGGTATAAAGAAAATATAGGACAGACCCTTATACTTGCATTGAAACTTTAAAGAAAAAAAAAGCCTCAATCTGGAGTACTCTGGGTCCTAGAAGCAGGAATTATTTTCTCTTCTTTTAAGTCTGTCTCGATACACCTGGAAAGACCTGGACATTCAAATATTAAAAAGTATCAGAACGATGCCTTGAAAACCAAACCGAAAATCCAATTACGGTCAGGTCCCACCAAGTCAGTATCTGAAGTCTCCAGAACTTTGGAAATGTTCAGCCTAGATGGTTCCAACAATTCCAGTTTGGAGCTCCAACCCCCTTCTTGTATGGGGATAGATAAAGAATGATTTAGACAATGGAGGAGCTGCTTAATCCAACGTTTTAAGAACCTCAACTAAATACCTTTTAAACATTTCTTTAACTGAAATGTGAGGTACTTTAGGAAAATGTTATAAAGCGCAGGTTTCTACCCCAAATAGAATTTTCCAGGTTCTCCAATTTAATATTTATAGCCGGATTTTTTTTTTATTAAGAATTCTTGGGAGTTTTTAATATGTCCAATTTCTTTTTTAATCCCGTCAATCTGTTATAACATAGTAGCATTGGAATTTTCTAAGACTTGTATCCTGCTTTCATTTTCATTAGTTTTAGACTGAATAGAATTTACCTGCATAAAAATCGAGGCTTAAGACCTTCTATTGCTTCGGAAATTGAATCCAGGGTTATCCAAGGGGGCCTTGCCAGCATGAATTGTCTTACAGTGGTCAAGGCATCCACAGCCATTGAAAAATGTGGAAATCTTCCCAACTTTGAAACGACTTCCCATAGGCAATAAACCAGCCAACTCACTGGAGAAGAGAAGAGTCCCGCCTCTTGCCTCCGAATTGCATTCCCTGCAAGGGACTCACCAGCAGCCTGTACCTGGTCCAATGATATTCGGGGTCTTGGGTAGCCGTGAGGTTAGCTGGAGCAGACCTTTCAATCAGAAAAAGTGAAATGGAAGAGCCTAGGAGAAAGGCCTCTACAACTTCCTCGGTTTCAACCCCCAACAGCTCAATTCCTGATCGCTCTCCTACACACACAATGTGGGCATCCATGGGGCCAACAGACGAGTGCTCTAAAGTGACTGCAGGGCTTGCCTTCTCTTTTGCCCTTCGTTTGTGGCCAGTATGAGGTATATTGAATAAAAAAGGGTTAGGAAGAAAAGCCTATGTTCATCCTGCAAGTGCAGTGGCAGCCATCTTGGATCTGGACTCCTCCCCCCTGGTTTATTCTTTCCTGGCCTAGAACTCAACAGTGATCGGAAATTTTTTTATTTTGATTTAAGGCTCTGACCTACTTCTTTTCATAATGATGCAGCCTGCTCTGAACTTATTCAGTATTCAAAAAGCATAGAAGGAGATGTGACTTTTCATGTCGCCTCTCCATGTAGTGCCTGAAATTCCTGCACAAGATCCAAGAAAAGGCCAAGTTTACAACTCTTCAATAACAAAGACGTACCGCACTTCTCCAAGTTACGCCTTACCATGCATATATTTAGTTTTTCCTTTTTTTAAATCTTTTTATTTGCAAATGAAATTAGAACTGAGAATGTACCTATAGGCTTCAAAGAAATATGTAGAAAAAGCAGATTATTAAAGTAAGCACAGATTCATCCAGGTAGAAAATTAAATCCTGACAGACTGAACTCAAATGACATTAGAAAGGCGATAAACTAAGATGCTTACACAGTAATTTTGTTTCTTAAAGGAATAGTCTTTATTTAAAGTCTACAGAAGAAATATTTCTGGCATTGTCTTTATGGGAACCATCTTTACAAGAAGTCTGATTCTTTCAGTTAATTGATTTATATTATCTGTTATAGCAAAATGAGTTCTGCTATAGTAAAGTGGCTTGAGAAGAAAGTGGTCTGGAGGCTGTCTGCTTCTTTGCTCTAGAATGGGATTCTTGCATCACATTTAGAGATAGTTGTTCCCATAGAGAAAGTGATTAATTGAATCAATAAGCACTTTATTGCCCACGACGCATTTATCATGTGCTTGATTCTCTAAACTTTTTTTCCCATAGACACTAGTGATGTGCAAGCGTTTTTTGGGGTTGGTTTTTTTTCATTTTGTCTCGCTAATTCGGGGATTTTATTTTTTTTTCTGCTTTTTTCCAATAATCTTGGAACCAGAAACAAGTGATCAGGTGCAGACATAATAAACCGCAACCACATCACAATAGAAACGGAATGTGGACAAAGGTCAATCGAGTCTACAAACATAGGGAAGGCCCAAAACCGAGCAACAGGAAGATATTTATCAACACATGAACCGTGAACGGCAATTGTAACCTGCTTAACCACTTCAAAGCTGAGGATATTATTAGCAAGGCTTGAACAGGGACAAAACATTAAGCAGCTGCTCAGAAACAGAAAATAAGTGTGTAAGGCACTGATATGGACATACATGGGAGGGATATATTAGGGTGATAGTTACTTTTCCACTGGGTTTTGATTGTAGAACGGTGTTACTATTTGGCATATATTTTATCCTACGTAGACATATATATGCAGTGAGTTATTGGGCTTATTAGTAGATTTAAACTTTTGACATTTAAGGATAGACCAGAGCTACTAGTGTTTCCCTTGGAGAGGAGCTGATCAATAAGTGATAGGACTGTTATTGGTCGGATGATTGTATATGTGAAAGATCAAGATGGATTGATTAGAAAATATGCAGATGAGCAATATGTACAGTGGGTAATATGGAAAATGTCATGTTAACAAAGGAGAAATATTATTTGGCTCATGGCTGTATTTAAGATTATGGTGCCAGCCCATAGGAAGAAAGGTGAGGGTGCGTGATTTTTGCCCCAGAAATCAGAGAGCAGCAGGGCGAATCCCAGTTTTTAGGCACCTCAGAATTTGGCACCCTAGCACATGTCCCTGTTGCCTATGCCTAAATCTGAACCAGACTTGGTGTAAAGGTGCAGTTTTATGGCTGACCCACTTGGATTGGAGGGTAGCATTCAAAAAGAGATGGAACATAATTACCCAGTCCTGTCCAAGGCATGTTAGGTAGTCAACAGTGTGGAGAATCTGATTTGTAATTTAGTTGTTTGATAAAACTTTGGAGGGAAAGGGGGTCTGTGCAACTCATTGGCAAACCAGCTGAAAATGAATCAATGACAGCCACAGAACTGCCTCACATCCTAGAAATCAAGCCGGAAATAAAAGCTAAATCCCTAGAATATGAGATCTGCAATACATTGTATATTCAGGTACTATTGCCTTTTGCTTTCATCTGATGAAGGGAATGTAACTCCTGAAAGTCAAGAAATTGATTGCTGGTCCAGTAAAAAGCAATCCCCTTAATTCTTTTTTGGTTGTTAACTTTTTAGTCTTTGACAGAGCACCCACATTCGGCTGATTGTAGTTGTGACGCGTTTCCTGTACATTGCTCTGTCAGGGACTCTGCCTGAATCTAACTTCTTAGACCTCTTGAATTATCTTAGTGTTAGCTGCACTCTGCTGTAACACAAACAGAATTTGGGTAATAAGCTTCATAATTTGAATCTTATAATGTATTAAGGAATCGTTACTTAGTATAAAGGTTGATTTCTTTTATCGTAAATGATTTTCTTTCTATTTGTGCTTAGCAGACCCCATATTTGTGTAACTTAATTATTTCTCATGCTCCATCACACTTCTCAATTTCTGCCTCTATTCTTTCATATCACATGATGTTCTGGTTGTTTTGTCACTAGGTTTCCCCAGAGTACTTGGTAAGGATTGATGAGACAGACCCAGGCACACTATGCTGTCTGTAGTGTTGGGTGAGATGTGTTAGTTCCTATACTGGAAGATCCAGCTAAGAATAAAGATAACTTTTCATGTGTGTAACAGTTTCTCTCTATTTCTGCATGCATTATTGGATAGTTACAATGAGTGACTCTAAGAAACAAATTCTATTCAATTAAATCTTCATATAATTTTGACTAGGGCCCAGTATGCATGTGTACATTGTGGTGTACATCCCCTGAGCCTTAGCTCTATGGAATCAGGAAACTAAAAATCTTCTGTTCTTATCCCAGGCTTTCTTGAATTCTAATACTGTATTTTTCTCCACCATATCCTCCAGAAGGCTCTTCCATGTATCCACCACTATGTCTGTGAATAAATACATTCTAATGTAATTTCTGTGTTTACCCTACTTTGATCCTTGTATCATAACCTCTAGCACAAAGGTAGACCCCACTTCTCTCTGGTTCAGCTCAGCCGGGTAGACTTGGGCCTCTGCAGCTTACTTTGGAAGGCAGTAGGGACATTGGAGGGCCTTGGAAAGGCTCCATTTTGATTTTTTTGTTTTTGCAATTTTTTTCCTATTTTTTTTTTTTGGTTTAGGAAATGAGCTGATGCTAAATAAATATTAATAAAACTGAGAAACAAAAAAAACAAAAATGAATTGCTTTGGCTGTACATCCCTATATTAATTTCTAGGGATGTACAGCCAAAGCAATTCATTTTGGTTTGGTTTTTTTGTTTCTCAGTTTTATTAATATTTATTTAGGATCAGCTCATTTCCTAAACAAAAAAAAACATTTAAAAAAAAGTAAGCTGCAGAGGCCCAAGTCTACCCGACTGAGCTGAACCAGAGAGAAGTGGGGTCTACCTTTGCGCTCCGGACGTAGCAGAGGTGCAACCCACCTCCTCCAACTCGGTTTTTATGGAAAATTTTTGTTTTTTGGAAATAAAAATTGAATACTGGGAAAACATCGATACTCCTCCTCATATGACCTACAAGAAATGGGCTATAGCTGGCCCTCAGACCGGCACCATTTAGATGTCACACAGCGGCAGTCTGAGGGCTGCCTGGCAGCATTTTTACAAGGATTTGCAGCAGGCAGGAGCAAATGGACATTACTCCTGCCCCTTTCTTTAGCATTGACCACTATAGAAATGCTAAATGGGAGCTGTTCCAATTTGGATCCTGAAGTTAAATTTTAAAGTACAGTTCTTTTGGATGGGCAACTTTTGTTATGTAATAATGGCTCAGTGGCAGGTGAATGCTAATTTAGATTTGTTGCTAATTTCCGCTCTACCTTTCTTCCTGGCTACTTTAGCCTCCAAGTTCTATGCCCTTGTTTTATGTAACTTTGCTTGATTCAGCCTTCTTGTTTTTTGGTTACTCTTGTTTTTTTCCCCTAAGTTCCATGTAAACCGGCCTGATGTGAATTCTATTCGTGAAGTCCGGTATAGAAATATATATTAAATAAATAAATAAATAAATAAATGCACGGCCCTGCTTTTTACTTTGACTTTCACTGCTTTCCTCTTACACCTCAGTTTCTCTGTGTTTCTGAGCACGTAATTCAGTCTCTGCATGTTGTTAAGAACATAAGAAAATGCCATACTGGGTCAGACCAAGGGTCCATCAAGCCCAGCATCCTGTTTCCAACAGTGGCCAATCCAGGCAATAAGAAACTGGCAAGTACCCAAAAACTAAGTCTATTCCATGTTCATGCACAGCATCGTTACAATGATGGCTGAAGCAACATACCACATTGTGCTACTTCCTGCCCAATTGCTTTGGTTATATTTAGAAGCTGCTTTCTTATGTCAGTGTTGATTTTGTAGGTTAGGCTTCTTGGGCTGCCCTTACATTATTGATTGTAGCCAGAGAAGAGCCTCTGGCATGCCGGGTCTGCTATTTCTTCTGCCAAGTTGTTATTGCTTTAAAAACTGTTGTACTATTTAACTTCATCAAAGTATCAAATTCCTTGTTCCTTTCTCTCTTGGTGCTCTTCCAAAGTTACCTTTCTTTTTATCCCATCCTGTTATTCCTTATGAGGTCCATATTCAGCCGCCATGTGGCATTGCTAGTTAGCCAGCTCTACATGACCAACTAACTTGCACTGTATATTCAGTGGCACAGCCACACCATTGAATATATTACCCAGCTATCTTAGCCAGTTATGTATATCCAGCTAACTTTAGGACAGCCCTTTGGCCCAACCAGAGTTGGCCGAGTAAATCAGCTGGCTAACTCTGAATATCAAGTTAACCGGTTAATTTGTCAAATCTTCCCCAGTCTACCCATTCATTACCTTAGTGGTGCCCACTGACCATAGCCAGATATTCAGCAGTGCCACTTAGGCCTGGATTTTCTAAGGTCACAGACCTTAGAAAATCTAGCGGTAACGGGGGGCGGGCCTGAAAAAGCCGGCAGCGATTGCACCTCCGCAGTGCAATAGCTGCTGGCTTTCGCACCCAGTAGCGCCATCGTAAAAGATGGCGCTATTGGGTGCGAAACTGGCGGCGAAAAGGGCACTTACCTTTTCGCCGTCAGTGACGTCTTTGCGGTATCCACCCCGGTGCCGCCCCAACTCCTCCCCTTCTGGTGTGGATGCCACCCAGAACCTATGATCCCTTTTGAAAATCACCCCATTAGCTGGCTAAGTGCTGCTTTGAATATTGGGCTCTATATTTTTATATTCTGTTATAACCACAGCTCTTGTTCCTTATTGCCAAACTCCAGTCTGTAAGTCTCTGCCCCGCTTTGTAGGTCATAGTGTAATGCCTGCCTGCATGGGATTCTGTCACGGATCAGCACAGCAGAGTCCCGATTTATTTAAATTCATAAAGGCAAGAGTAGACTAAGTGGAAAGAGCTTGAAAAAAAAAAAACCCCACTGATAACTCCTTAATGACAGAATAAAAAAAAAACAGACGAATAAAGGAAAATGGGGCTTAATGATTTTAATGACCAACTGAATTATCTTTAAAACATTTGCTACAGTATTACTGCTGTTTTATGTTTGCTTGTCTTTGCTGGTTCATTTTCTTGCACTAATGATATTGATTCAGGAGAACAGCCATAATAGGCCTTCTAATTTGGCCAAAATCATGATTAGATTTTATTTCCGCCTACAGAAGTCCAAGAGGAATCTCTACAATAGGAGCTCTAAGTGTGGTGCTTTATTGTGTAAGGTTGCTGTGCCTGTATGTCATGGTGGTTGCTATGTTAGTCCACTTGCATATGTGGAAATAAACATCAATACCACACATTAAGTGAGATCTTTTTATTGGACTAGCTTGCTTATAGAGTTTGGCACCTATACTCCAGAGTGTAACTCCTAAAAGCTAGAAATATGTGGTTAATCCAATAAAAAGGTATCTCCTAATTTTTTGCTGCTGCTGATTTTATCCCCATGCATGGTAGCTTTGGGAAAGATGCAAAGGGAAGCATGCACCATGGAAGGAGTGCGAGAGTCCTATTAAATAGGAAAAATAGGATTTGGCTATGTAAATTGCAATAACTCGTGATAATTCTTTGGTTTTATTTTTGAAAGGGATGATAATGTGACCTTTTAAAAGAAGATTTTTACAACTCAGTGAATCTAAGATATTCCTCAGGTTGGCTCAGTTTAATGTCAGTGACTACAGAAATGATCCCAGCTATTGGTGGTTGGCTAAAATTCTGCACCTTTGACGTGTACACAGAAGATCTTTGAAGGCTGAGCTGGTGACATGATTAAAAAGAGTGCTCCCAGGAATGGGCCAAGCAGCCAACTAGGGTGCTTCATTAAGTCTCACCACCCTTCAAGCTCTATTTAGTCTTTCATTTGCACAAGATAAAGGAGGAAACAGCTTTCTAAGTGTAACTAATACATTCTCTCCTGGTCTATTCTATTTCTGAAGCATGACTTTGTGAACATCATTGAAGAAAAGTATTTAAAATGTTTTTCCTCATTGCATTTTTTAAAAATTATTTTATCTCAGAGTGTAAACCTTAGTGAGATCAAACGTAAGGTTTCTGTAGTATTTTTTGTTCATATTCTGGTTATTTGAAGTAAAATCTGTTTTTTTGAGCATACTTTTCAAAATCCATTCATCCTGAAGCAATCTCTCTCTCACGCAAGCCTTGTCCTTATTAATAATCATGATAAACCATTAGTAGATTGCCATGAAGCCCCCTGATCATTTTGGAAGTCTGCTGAGTATGTCTTTGACCCAGGAGGCTTGTGAGACATCCCAGATTGTCATAAGATTGTCTATGAAACATCAGAACAGCATGGTATTGATTGCTACTATAGTGACATAATGATGTTGGTTCACATTTTGCAATAGTTTCTCCTAAGGAAGCTGTACATGATGAACAATTATTGAGTTATGCATCTGAATATATTATAATCATGTAGTGTAGGAGCAGGTATGCAGGATAAACGCATGGGAAGAGCACAAAAGCATGAAAATAGGAAAATGCATTTTCCTCTATTTATAAACAAGAATTATATGAGTCTCATAGTCTCAAAATCTATTACAGAACAGAAGGTACCAATTAGAGTGTTTTCATAATTTAGAACCGGGATATTATGAGGCATACTCTGATGTTCAGTGGTACCCATACGCATTGCCCTCTTACGTGGTTGCTATTTATATGAACAGGGAGATGTAAGCATGACAGCTCAGCCATGCCAGAAGCCTTCTTGATGGCTCCAAGATGTGCTGCATATGATAAAGAGTTTCTAGTGTAATCTGAGCTGGTGCCATTTGTGGGCAGTGAGCTTAATATTCTGCTTTTGAGCTGAATTCAATCCTGCTTTTGGAGCCACGCTTTTCTTTTGTGGCTAACGGATGCGTTCCAATGTTTCCTGCTGTGGGGGCCACATTACAGATGGGTTAAGGAAGTGCAATGAGCCATGACAAACGTGAGACATTAAAAAGGGATGAACTTATTTTCTTCTGAATAAATTGTTCACAAAAGGCCAGATTTAAAAAACCCAGTGTGTGCCAAAATGGGCAGATACACACGTGGATGGGACAGCGTACACACCGGGGATTTAAAAATGCCTGCAGTCACGTGTGTATCTGCCCATATGCACAGAAGAAAGGATTTATCAAAAAGGGGCGGGCTGGAGGTGGGGTCTGGGCGGGGCATGGGTAGGACATGGGCAGGTCGAGACAGCGCCATTAGGCACTGTCCCGCTGAAGCGCACACCGGGAGATAACTGGCCCACGCAAGTTACTGCTGCTCTAGAGAGCAGGTAAGTTTTAAAACAGAAAACAGTAGGCTAGTTTACAGGATTTTAGGGGTCGGAGCAGATAGGGTAAAAGGGAGGAAGGTTAGGTGGAGGTTTAGAAAGTTCCCTCCCAGTCTGTTCCCTCCCTCCCAGCACGTACATGCGTGCGCCGATATAAAATCGTGTGTGCATGTACGTATAGCTAGTGGATTTTGTAACACACGTGCATCAATGTGCATGTTAGAAAATTGGCGCGTTCATGTGTGCGCTTTGGGAACTGCGCATACATGGATGCTAATGCATAGGTCTCAAAATTTACCTTTAAGTTTTGAAGAAAATGTGATTTACAGATATAAGAAATATTGAAGATTTTATTCTATGGTGTAGATTTTATTTCAAAATAAAAATGAATCATTTTGTTCCAGTATAGGTGTTAGAAGCTGATGTCTTAGTTTATATTTGTTACTGCTTTGAGAGGACAGAATCCTACCTCTAAAACGGGCTGATACAGTAAAGTCCGCGGGAGAGCGGGTGAATGCCCGCTTTCCCGGCGCGTGCACAGGCCACTCGCCTGTGCGTGCGATTCACTATGCAAATTAGGCCCGGCGGTAAAAACAGGCAAAAGGAGGCGCTAGGGACACTAGCGCGTCCCTAGCGCCTCCTTTTGGACCGGAGCGGTGGCTGTCAGCGGGTTTGACAGCCGACGCTCAATTTTTCCGGCATCAGTTCTCGAGCCCGCTGACAGCCAAGGGTTCGGAAACCGGACGCCGGCAAAATTGAGCATCCGGTTTTCGACCCTCGAGCTGTGGGCCGACTTCAAATTTTTTTTATTTTTTTTTTACTTTTGGTAACTTTCGGGACCTTCAACTTAATAGCGCCATGATATTAAGTCGGAGGGTGCACAGAAAAGTAGTTTTTACTGCTTTTCTGTGCACTATCCCGGTGCCCGAAGAAATTAGCGCCTACCTTGGGGTAGGTGCTAATTTCTGAAAGTAAAATGTGTGGCTTGGCTGTACATTTTGTTTTCTGAATCACACGGAAATACCTAATAGGGCCATCAACATGCATTTGCATGTTTTTTTGTTTTTTTTTTTATTTAAGAGTTTTTATATACCGTCATTAAGTTATTCACCATCATAACGGTTTACAGATGGGCAACTATAACAAAGTAAAATATAGTTCATAAATAACATGGGTGGTGCCATTAAAATTCGGTAACATATAAGAGTTTATTTCAAGAGACATTAATTGTGGTTGGGTGTTTAATAGAAATTTGTCTCGCTGGTTGACTACAGTTAAAAATAAGTTGAACTAATTCCATTGAGCGCTGGAATTAGGGCGCTGGGTGCTTTAAGCCACTTAACCTTAATTAATTTGTTCTCTTTAATTGCCTGAGTCGCTCTCCTTCTTGAAGGCTTGTTTGAAGAGCCAGGTTTTGAGTTGTGTTTTGAAAAATTAATGATTGCTCTGAAGTCTGAGGTCAAGGGGCGCTATTAGTTTCGGGGGGTTGGACGCGCGTTTTTGGCCCCTTACTGAATAAGGGGTAACGCTAGCGCTTCGAAAACACGCGTCCAATAGAGGGTTAACAGTGCGCTCCGTTGGAGCACACTGTACTCTATCGGCCCGAAAGTGATTAGCTTTTTCATTTTAGTGATCAGCAGTTATGTCACTTTCTCTGACCTGCAGACAGAGTTTTCCTGGCCAAACATCGATCCAACCCATGCAGTAACATGCAATGTCCTGATCAGATGTGACAAGTGTTTCATCGGAGACTGAAGAAGGAGCCCAGGGCTGTCCCTGCAAAGACTGGTAAAGTGCCATTCGGAAGGTGCTCCACTGCCTGAGTCAGCAGGGGATGCAGGGGCTGTGCTCACGGGAGTGAGTTACCGGGATTCAGGTTCTAGAAGTTGCCCTGGTGCACGACTCCTGGTCCAGGGCTGTCCCTGCAATGACTGGACTGTAACGAGTGGTGGAAAGGGATCTAAGAGAGGGGGGAAAGATCCCCAGGACATTGAGATTAAAAGCTCTTGGAGCTGGGTTCCAGCCCTGGTTCCACTTAACCTGGAAATGCAAAGGAGCAGCAGGAAATGGCCAAAACTAGCAACCAAATCCATTTTAACTTGGTGACCCCACAGCCAGTTGTAGTTTTAGACACCCATTGAATATGCAAGAGATGAATTTGCATATTCATGGTGGATATCCTGTCCCTAGGACAGATTTGGAAAGCTCTGCTTCGCTCATTTCAAGCATGCGATTCTCTGAACACCTTCCCTTCATCCACTGAAGTTTCCAAAGCACAAAATCCTGGCACCAGCCATTGCCGTCATTAAGGGTTATCAAATCCGAGAAATAGAAAACCAAAGCTTTCCAGACCTGGTCCTGCTTGCTGAGAATATTCTGATCCTCTGGTTTCTTGTTTATTACATCTTTCAACCACATCAGCCCAGCTGCTTTTTTCTTAAATTGAGAAAATGGAACTACTTCCTATACTATCCCACAAATCATCAAGAAAAAAGTTGAGAGAGATTTTGGCTGGGTGAGTTAATCTAATGCGATGGCAAATGCTCCTTTGCTGCCTGAGACAGCAGCTTGTGTCACTACCTTGGTCTACCTCAATCAACAATTCATCCACTTCAACTAATTCAAAATGCGACTGCTCGTATGTTATACAATATCCGTCGAAGCGAACATATTTCTCCGATTTTACAACAATTACATTGGCTTCCAATATATCGCATAACATATAAAATCTTATCCACTATACACAATCTGATCTATAACAATGATTCAATCTGGTTATGTTCATTGCTACGAATTTATAAGCCTTCCAGACAATTACGCTCCTTTGATAAATGTTTATTAGAAATTCCCAATGTAAAATCTGTAAGCTTATCTCTGATCCGTAAACGCGCCTTTTCAGTTGCAGGTCCAACATTATGGAACGCTTTACCAGACTATATCCAATTAACTTCTAACCGTAGAGATTTTAAAAAAATCTCTGAAAACTCATTTATTTACCCAAGCTTTTCACCTGCAATAATTTGTATGATTCCATGTACTTTATTTAACTTTTTAACATCTGTTTGTTTCTTTTAAACAAGCCGTAAAGCCCGTTAAAACGGGCTACATCCCTCTGTCTCTCACCTCCCCCTCATTCTCTCTCCCCTCACTCTTCACCACCCCCCTCCCCCACCCACTCCTCCCCCCCCTCCCTCTCCTCTCACTCAGTCCCCCCTCTCCCTCCCTCCCACTCACTCAGTCCCCCTCTCCCTCCCTCCCACTCAGTCCCTCCCTTCACCCACCTCCATTTCCTCCCGGCGCTGTAAGCGCGACTTCCCGCAACCCTCACCCGGCTCCATTAACTCCTCCCGCTCCGGCCGGCAGATCTCGGGGGGGGGGGGGGGGGTGGCACTCCCGCGCGCGCGGCAGTGACCCCCCCGAGATCTGCCGGCAGATCTGGGGAGGAGAAGCAGCGGCGCCGCGCGCGCGCGGTGCCGCTGCTTCTCCTCCCGCTCCTGCCGGCAGATCTGGGGAGGAGAAGCAGCGGCACCGCGCGCGCGGCGCCGCTGCTTCTCCTCCCGCTCCTGCGGCCCCACCGCTATTTTTTTTTTCTGACCGACGTCCTTGCCCGCACATGCGCAGTAGAGCTGCGCTCTACTGCGCATTTGCGGGCCGTCGGTCACAGGCCATTTATAAGGTAGATTATGTATGTTTCTGACCACGTGTAAACCGCCTAGACGGATATATATTTATCCATTGTGTGGTATATAAAAACTTTTAAATAAATAAATAAATAAATAAATAAATAAATAAAATAAGAAATCACAGGAGTTTTAACGTGGCCAGGTAGGCTCCCAGTGCTGTGGTGATATCTCTTCGGATTTTATAATATGATGCTTCTTCTGTTGTGTCTCCTTCTCTGGACACTGTGGTTCTCACTCTTCACTCTTTCTTCATTACAAATTTTGAAGCATGGACCAGAACTGTCTTGCTGGTTCTAGCTCCAATTGCTTTAAATGAGTTGTTCTCAAGCGTACCCTGGAGGGACCTCCAGCCAGTCAGGTTTTCAGGATATCCACAGTGAATATGCAGGAGATAACATTTGCATGTTATGGAGGCTGGGGGTTCCCCAGGACAGGCTTGGGAACTTCTGCTTTAAATGTTTTCATGCCAAGGGATATTTTTTATTTACTGTGTTTTTTCTCTTCCCCATTCCTATTCATAAGATCACTTTCAACAAACCTGAGAAATGTTTCTCCATAGGAAACTGAGCAGCTCTGGTTGTAGGAGATTTTCTGTAGATTTCAAAGTACAATTCTCTGGTACTGCTTTTAAATATTAAAAATAGGGAATCCACAAAATAAATAAATGTTATAAAATAACTCCTGAAATGCACTTCAATAACAATCGCATGTAAAGATCCCGGAAAGATAACGTCCGTTAACCTGATGCTTTTTGCTATCACCTAGTTATTTCTACAAGAGAGAGAAATAGCGTATATCACAAATAATAGTGATGCTCTGGAAAGCTACACAAGAAACGTATTAAGTATTTTTGTGCATTCACGTGGACTCTTACACAGTGAAAATATGAAATGTTCAAAGCTCTGGTGTTGCGCACATCATGATCTGCCCCTTGGTGGAGCAGCAATGTTATGCAAACAGAAGCGGGGTAGGAGATTCGGCAGCAGCTCATCAGGAAGGAGCAGGCTCCCTGGTGCGGACCATGCCGCACACTGCTTGTAAACACATGCCTACCGTGTTTAGGTTTCTGTATTTACAAAATCTGGCAGATTTCCTGCAGAAAAGAAACTGCAACTAAATTTGACCCAAATATGTCCATTTAAAAAGCCCCTTAATTATATAGCCACACTTTTACTAATCTATCCTATGTTACAGACGATATTATATAAAGACTTTATTTACAGAATTTCAAAAGCTTTTACAACCAATAAGGGAACGCATGCACTGATTCAGACTCGAGGATCCCACAGTATGCTCAGTCAGACCCAGGTAGGGCATTTTCTATCATTTCTCTTGGAATAATTTGTATTATGTGCTACTCATGGGACCGACAGTGAGTGACAGCTAGGATCCTTCATTTTCAGCTTTGATTTTCCCTGGGAATTTCTCAGTATTTATTAAAACGAACAAAAAATTGGAGAAAATAAGTGGAAAAAAGATGACTCATTTTCCACAGATTTTCTCCCATTATAAACATTGAGAAATGCCCCCCAAAAAATAAAATAAAAATAAGGGCTGGATTTTAAAATAGTTACGCGCATAAGTTATGCGCGTAACCCTAAAAAAAAAAACCCTGCGCACGCTGAGCCTATTTTGCATAGGCTCGGCGGCGCACGCAAGCCCCGGGACGCGCATAAGTCCCGGGGCTTGCAAAAAGGGGCGGTCAGGGGTGTGGCCAGGGGGTGTGGTGTCGGCTTGGGGACGTGTTCAGGGGCGTGGGGGCGGTCCGAGGCGTGGCCAAATGCCCCAACACAGCGGCCTGTGTCGGGGCCTGCCCGGAGGCAGGCGTAACTTCGCGGATAAAGGTTAGTAGGGGGATTTAGGTAGGGCTGGGGGGTGGGTTAGATAGGGGAAGGGAGGGGGAGGCGGAGGGAATGGGCAGCACGCGCAGGGCTCAGCACGCGCAAGTTGCACAAATGTGCACCCCCTTGCGCTCGCTGACCCCGGATTTTATAAGATACACGTGGCTACGTGCATATCTTATAAAATCCGGCGTACTTTTGTTTGCGCCTGGTGCGTGAACAAAAGTACGCGCGCGCTGTTTTTTAAAATGTACCCCTAACAGTACAGCATCTTAATTGCAAGAAGTAATGCAAGGAAAAAAAAACCCCTAGATGTAGCCCGAGGACTATGTGCCTGATTTTAAAAAGCATTTACTCGATTACAATTCTGTTTTACTTGAGTAAATGCACTTTATTCGAGTAAGCGGGCTTTTGAAACTTGCATTGAAGTCTCCATAGGATGCACTTTACTCAGGTACATGGCTTTTGGAAATTGCTACATTAGCCTGGTACATTTAAGCACATAACACTTTTGAAAATTACCCCTTTAGGGGTACATTTTTAAAGGCCCCCACGGGCGTCCATGTGCATGTGGCTCCCGGCGCGCGCGCACACGGATGCACCAGATTTATAAAATGAGCGCGTCGCCACGCGCTTGTTATAAAACCTGATACCTGTGCGCACATGCGCACCTGATTTTGTATCTGCGCACGCATCTGCGCGCAGGTGCTCAATCGCGGGGGTGGGGGGGGAATTTTCTTACGTGCAGCGATGTGATCGGGATTTCCTATCCCCCTAACTGACCTTCCTCCCTTTTCCCCTCTCCTCCGCTACCCCGAAACCTACCGTATTTTTTTTTTGTTTTTCAACTTACCTGCTCCTTTGAGCAGAAGTAAGTTGCGCGCGCAAAATGGCGCTGTCCCGACGGCCCCCTGCCCCCACCCCACCCATATCCTACCCCTTTTAAACACCCGTGCTTACCGGGAGATATGCGCCTGGCCTGGCCGTTTTGAAAATGCACCCGGCACGGCCATCCACATATCTCCCGGTGTTTGCGCGTGCCGGGCTTTAAAAATGTAGCCGTTGGAGAGGGGGCAGTAGATCTTTGGGCCACACTGAGGCGCCACAACACAATAGAGCTGGTTGCAATCCTTTGGACTCAGAATGTAGAAAAGTGGAGAAAAGGGATGGCTTTTGGAGATAACATCACTTGGTGAAGGTTGGGCTGGCTTTTAAAGATGTTATTATTTTGCACATTTTTCAGATTTCTTTTTTGGAGGGATTTAAGGGGTTCCCTGCTTTAGGTGCTCTTGAATAGCATGCAGGAAGGCAGTTTATAAAGGAGTGTGGTTGTCCTGCTAGTGCACTGGAATATGCAGAAGGAACGGTCAAGAAACAATAATAAAAGTATATGAGGTGAGAGCTTTATATAGCACAGATTTAAGGGCATTTCTTCACAAGCTTTGGGGATTAACCCTCCCTTCCTCAGGTCCTGTTACCTTTCATACAGAAAAGTTACCAGCAGTTACCTCAATGCTTTATTTTAACTTTAAGCTTCTTCCTTCTGAATGTCCCTTTGCACATCCTGCTCCTAAGGTCATTGATGCAGTGCTCTGGGCCCAGTTTCAGTTTTAAAAAGAAAGTAATAAATCTAACAAGTAAGTCATCTTATTTGATAAAAGAAAAATAGGCAAGGATTTTACAATCATTTCAATAAACAGGAGCTAAGCTTCTGAACATTTGCTGTACAATATTTTGTGAATTATTTAGAGGCTGCTGGAAAAATAATTCTTATTTCACAAGAAATCTGATAGAAGTGCTAAGCACAAGTGATTCCAGCAGCTAGAAGCCCAAGCGCCAGATAACAATACGTGGCCCTGAGTGATCTGTTCTGTTTTATTGTTAATGGCTATCTTTCAGAGTCAGGCCTTTGACTGTTTATCGCACAACAAAACCCCTTTGATTTTCCCAGAATATAAATCCGCCTTTAATCTGTTTCCCTTCTGATCAGACATCTGCAAACTCTCTGCAACATGGCTGACTGTGTTCCCCTAGAGAGCTCAGGTGCTGATAAATTTCCATCACTTAGATCTCTGTTGTTAGTGTCCTGAGGCTTTTCTCAGATGATTGCATTGTGATCCTCTGCCCAACTGTTACATTAGGAGGGTACATTTCAAAGGTGTTTCTGTGGTTAGAGCACTTGCCTAACTTAAGCAAGTAGAGCCTATATGCACATAAATTTACCCACAGTGAGCAGAGCTGCTCCCAGGGCAGGACTGGGGAAGGGTTTCCACTCAAGCACATAGTTTTGCTGTTTCAAAAGTATGCCTGTAAATTTTCCGGAAAAATCTCTGCACGTACATTAACAGCTGTAAATGTGTAAGGGTAATTTTGCTGGGATAATCTTCAAAGGGAAAGTGTGTGTGTGTGTGTGTGTGTGAGAGAGAGAGAGTGTGTGTGCATTCCCTTTGAAAATTGGTGTAATTATATGCATATTTGATTTTAAATATATGCAGGATCTTAGAAAAATACCCCCTCTATATATTGGGTAGTTTAATGATGGAAATAAACATGCTTTAGAAAAGCATGTACAGAGAATATCAGCTAATGCTTAGTAATCAGGATTTATCTGCAACCTTTTGGTGACAGGAACACAGAATGAGTAGCTACTGCAAAAGATGCTTACATAGTAATTGAAATATTCATATCTATCCTACTTTTATTAGAGAAAGGGTGGATAGAATTCCTGGAATTGTGCAGCATTTCATGACAGATACTAATGCACACCCCAGTACCTTTACTATATTGGCCCAAAAATAAAATGGCCTAAAACATAAGCTTAATCCCCCTTATGTTCAAGGCCATATAGCAAAAGCATCTCAGAGGAGCCAATAGATGGGGACAGACATACATTCACAGTGATGGGGGAGATAAAGACAGTATGACACGCAGGCAAGGTGGAGAGAGACACGGAAATAAACCTGCCAGAGTTGGGCTAATATAGGGGGCGCCATTTCCTCTTCCCCTGCTACCTCCTTCTCTGCTGAGGTAATGCTGAACTGCAGCAATCTCCCAGCCTTCGGTGGGGTGACTTGCTTTATTCCCTATTCAGAAAAGAACAAAATAGGTCAGTAATATTTATGTTTCTTGAAGATATCCACTAATCAAATGCTGGACCCAACCTTTTCCTGCAAGCAGACCCCCAGCTCCATGCCCTGCTGTGCAATGTGTGTACTGCGGCTCTACTATTCCCATGAGACCATGCAGGGAAGTTCATTCTTCCTGGACACTTTTTTCTCCTTTAAAGAGGGTCTTTTTTCCAGCTCTATTACTATTCTGTAATTTTTTTAAATGAATATATCTGTAAGGAGCCTATTCACAAATAACTAAAATAATGTCCAGCTGGGGAAACAGCAAATTACAATGGAGCCTTTAAGAGAAGGAAAATACGAGCCAAAAGAATAGTGTTTCTGAAAAAATCAAGGGAACAAATTAGAACATAAAGGGGCAGATTTTCAAAAAGTTACACAAGCTGGGCCTATTTTCAAAAGGCTTGGCAATGAACGTAAAGCCCCGAGAAGGGTGTAAGTCCCGGGGCTTGCAAAAAGGGGCGGGGAGGGGCAGTCTGGTGGGGGTGGTGCGGGGCAGGGCCAGAGGCTTCCAGCACAGCAGCCATTTGTTGCTGTGCCAGGGATTGCGTGCCGGCAGTTAGCAGGCACGAGCAACTTACTTCAGCCCCAGGGCTGAAGTAAGTTTTGAAAAAGTAGGGGGGAAAGGGCAGGGGAGGTAGGGGAAGGGAAGAGAAGTTGGGGTGGGGGGTAGGGAATGGGGGAAGGCAGTGCGGCTCGACCCCCGATTTTATAACATGTGCTGGATACATTTTTGTATCCATACGCTTGCCAGATGAAGTTCAATGTCCAAGATACCACCCAGCTACTCCAGGAGTTGCATGATTTACCCCACCTGATTCTCTGTTGGTTCACCAGATCTGCTCTACTCTCACTGATTTCAAATCACAGGCATATTTGTTAGCTATGTGATTTTTTGAAAGAGGGTATCCTTTCACTATTGTAAAAAATGCATATTGTAGGGGTCTGTATTCAGATCGGGGTTTCCTTTTACAAATCAATGAAAAACACAAGGACAGTCCCATTGTATGTGCTATGCTTTTTCCTAATAAAGCGTTGTGTTTTGAGGATTGCATTAAACGACATTGGCATGTTCTTTCTTTTCACCATATTTTTCAAGATCCTCCTCTTATACCCATGGGACTAATATCAAGAACTCTTGTCTGTGCTGCTCTTTCTGATGTTAAGAATCCCTCAATGGAAATTTTGAACTTTGGACATTATCGTTGTAGACACAGTGATTTATGTATATCATCGATTTCGGGTAACACTTGGATACATCCTTCTTCAAAAATTGTTATTCATCTGATATTTCACTATACATGTGAATCTAGTAATGTCATCTACATTATCCAGTGTCGGGGTCTTCTTGCCTATGTTGGAAGAACCAAGCGCTTAATTCAAACTCACATCCATGAACACTGTAGTTGTCTTAAGACCAAGAAACTACAGGCACCTATTGTATCTCTTTGTATTGCTCAGAATCATGCTTTTGAAGATCTGCAGTGGGGAATCATTGATATGGTTCATCCTTTTAAGCATTGTGGGGATACTTCCTATTTGCTTAATCATAAAGAACAGCATTGGATTTTTTTTCTTGAATACTGTTTCTCCATTTGGGCTGAATAAATTGGTTGGCTTTCCCTTTTTTAACCCTCCTTTTTATGAATGTTTTTTTTTATTTATGACTATTATTTATGGATGCATTTGATCCATGATGTATTTTGATCATGGGATTCAGCTGAAGGATTTTTAAACTGACGTGTGTGTGTGTTTTGCGTCATTAATGAGGCATGAGATGACGCTTTGATTAAGATGTGAGCAGTTGGTTTTAAGGTAATCTGTGTGCAAGCATGTTTTAAGTTTTTTATAAAAATGTTATGTCTGATTTGCTCTGGATTTTTTCAGAAACACTATTCTTTTGGCTCATATTTTCCTGGCCCTCGAAAAAGCACACGAGACACGAGCTGCATCGAGCTGGATTATTTCTTTAATTTTGGATATAGCGTTTTAAACAAATCTCCAAGTTAAGATAAGTTATCACATTTTTATATTCACTGATTGGATGTTGTGACTTGCACTTGCATATAAAAATTTTCAAAAAAAATGGTTACATTTTCTTTTGAGACCTATGATTAAAGTTATCATAGCATTTGAGCACCAACAGTGACTTTCCATGTGAAAGTTTATGCCATTTTGGGTATTCTCAGCTATGACTTTATGAAGGTCTTGTTACACGTGCCGGCCGCGGCAGACTCGCGGCTGGGCCCACTCACCTTTTCTTAAGGACTCCAGCCTCTGGTTCCTCCTTGCTGGTGGTGGTGGGCCACCAGCTCCGTCCTTGGGCATCCCCTGGTGCCTCCGCCCCGCTGTAG
This sequence comes from Rhinatrema bivittatum, assembly GCF_901001135.1. Taxonomy (NCBI): domain Eukaryota; kingdom Metazoa; phylum Chordata; class Amphibia; order Gymnophiona; family Rhinatrematidae; genus Rhinatrema; species Rhinatrema bivittatum. Next base: position 11,918,227 of record NC_042629.1, on the reverse strand, counting down.
CTTCCAGCGTTCTCGGACCTGATGCCACTACTCATTGAGCCTCTCCACGTGGCCCGTGGAGAGCGCCACCACTCGTGCCGTGCCCCTCCCTAGGCGAGTGCATGCGCATCGCTGATCCTTATGAAGGGACCGCGGCGGGAACCTGGCCGCGGCCCCAGATAATGTCAACCTCCGCATAGTACTTAAGCTCAGGCCCTACTCCATAGCTTTGCCTTTGCAACAGGTCTCCTCACTACTCGAGTAATCGTTGCTGCTAGAGATTCATCTCTATTCCTCATCATTCCTGGTTCCTGTTCTCCTTGTTCCTGTCCTGCTTAAGCTTCGGATTGATTACACGGACTTTGACTTCGTTTTGTCTGACTATGCTACTGCCTATCTCCAGACCCAGACCTCCGCTTTGCCTGATTATGCTACTGCCTATCTCCAGACCCAGACCTCCGCTTCGTCCGAGTACACTATTGTCTTCTCCATGATTTGACTACAGCCTTGATTGACTACGCTACTATCTCTGTGATCAGACCTCAGCATTGCTTGCCACAGCCCCTGGATTGCTGCCGGCCCTGACTCAAGTCTACCATTGGACGCCTCTTCTACCTACTGCCTGGACGTGGAACTACTTGGCTTCAGCCTATCTTTGCTTGAGCGCCCCCAGTCTGCCTTTGTCTCATTGGCGCCCGAGTTTCCAGAACCTTACCCAGTCCAGAGTAGGATTACTCCATCCCTCGCCTGCTGTCTGTGGGCTGAACCAGCTTCTCTTACTATCCTACCTCGAGGCCCACCTAAGTCCTGCCAGCCCCGGCACCCAAAGGTTCTACCCGCGGGGAAAGGGTTGGTATAGGTGAAGCTCCAGTGGCCTCTGGCTATCAGCCCACTCCACCTGCCAACAGTGGGGACCCATAGGCCCTTGCCTACGAGTTGCGTCAACCCCACCTCGGTCCAAGGGTCCACCTCTGATGCAACAGGTCTCTAGTTATCTCAATTGATAATTAGCTCTTGGTGATTTATTTTTGGTTAGTATGTTAAGCTATAATTATAAGTTGCATAGTGACTATTTATCCATGCCCTGCAATGTATCCATTTATGTGTTTTATATACCGTCATTCCGTGTGAAAATCACTAGTTCATAACAATGTACAGGTTTGACACTCATAAATAAATAATGAAAGCAGAGGTAGACAGATAGTGAACTAGGTAAACATTTAGAGACAAAGGGTGCATTTCAGATAGGAATGGGAATGTCCAGATATTTTATTTTACAAATCTGACTGAGTTTTGGGGGGGGGTTTTTAGCATTCACTCAGTCCTGAAGACTGCAAATCTTTTTCAGTATGCTGAAATTGAAACCAGTTGTTCTTATGCTGGGGTAAATTGAGTATAGATTTGGAAAATTATTTCAACAAAATTTTGTGTCCAAGGAGATCACATCTTACAACTAACCTGGCAGGGAAATGGCTCGCAACATGCCAATCGTTCATCCACTTTAGTAACGCATTGCTATTTCCTTTATTCTAAAGTCTAAATGCATTTATTTTCCTTCTGCAACCACTGTGTAGCCAGTATCCATAATTTGTAGCAATTACACATTGCACGAGCTATCACAACCACAGGGACTCTGAGCTGTCTTGTTCAGGCCTTCAAAAGCATTTGACCGGTGAAAGCATTTTTGCTCTTGGTGGAACCTGTGACTATCCCACTACCTCAGTCCCTGAGGACAAGGACTTGACCTTTGTGAGAATCATATCATCGCAAGAATTAAAAAAAAATAGTCTTTTATAAGATGTGTCATTGCACACCCAGCCTTCTCTACCTGCAACTGAGCATGAGACCCACAAGAATACAGTATTACTGAATAGAAAAGTACAGTATTAACCCTGTGAAATGTCAGCATGATGAAATATGATTGGAAATTCTGTAGTGGAAAATTACTCTTCATTTGTGATTCTACCGATGACTAGATTTTTCAATCAAATACCAGGAGAAGGATAATAAAGTCAATTTTATCTTTGACGCCTGCAACATTTTCACACGCCTAATATTCTTGATCACTGCCTACCTGGCAATTTACTATGGCAGAAGCAATAATAGGCCATTTGGTTCACAGAAATCCAGTGCCTTTCCATAGCAGATGCGAAATAGGACAGAGAGCTCTAGACACTCCTAAAGCCCAATTACAATCATTGAAGGAAACAAGAACCAGACAAAATTGCCCTATTCTGTTTTTCCATATGACAGACTGAAAGCTGCCAAAAGAATTCATAATCCCAAATTATTCCATTTGGTTGAAATGTAAGCAGTTCATAATTGATAGACTGATATATGTATTTCTGACTGGCCCAGTGATATATTCAGTTGAGGAACAGAAAAAGAATGGGAAGAAAAAATAGCAGAAAAGAGATAGAAAGATGAAATATGGAAAAGAGAATAATTTAAAAAAAGAATGAACCAGGGAGGATGCACAGCAGAGTTGGAGCATATATTTTATTTTCAAAATGGAAATATTTAATTGAAAATTTGCCAGTGAAAAACAACTCTCTCTGCATATTAAGTAGAAAGAAGATATATTTTATTTATTTATTTAGTGTTTTTCTATACCGGCATTCGCCATCATGCTGGTTTACATTTAACAGGGGGTGTAAAGTGAAGATACAATAAAAACTTTAACAGGTGAGGAGAAACACTGAAGTTACAATAAAACAGGGATGTTCAAAACTGGGAGCAGAAGGAAAGGCGAGAGGAATTTAACGGAAAGAGCAATTGTTTACAGAGTTCTAGTAATGTCTGACTATGGTTGTCTGTGAATTAAGGATCAGTTGGGGTCTGGAAAGGCTTGATTAAACAACCACGTCTTGAGCCTTTTTCTGAATGTTGGAAGGCACGGTTCCTGTCGAAGATCCAGTGGGATGGAGTTCCATAGCGGTGGTCCTGCTGTAGAGAAGGCCCGGTCTCTAAAGGTTATATGTTGAGAGGTGTTGGCTTGTGGTACATGTAGAGATTCTCTGTCTGCCTCTCTGATGGGTCTGGAGGAGGAATGTTTTCTGAGTGGGATTTGTAGGTTGAGTGGAGCCTGGTGATGGATGGCTAAAAACGATGATAATGAATCACAGAATCGCCCCAGCATCATGAAAATTGCCAAAGAATTTTCCAACTCTTGTCCCAGAATCTGCCTTTGAGCTGCCGAAAGTAATGTGAGTGCCAGGATCATGAGGTTTTTCAACAGCACTAAATTTTCACCACTATGTTTGCTCTCCTGCAGCACAGCTGGACCAGTGCATTGCATTAGACCGTGATTATCACAGGCCAGGCCTTAGGTTTTAGTGTGTATGAAGTACTTGCCATGACTTCTTACAGACGCTAAGAATAAGAAGGGAGACAATCCTAGCAGTAACACAGACTCTGATTAGAGCCAGAATCTGGGTATACAGTGCTCCATGCAGCACAGGGCCCTTCACACCAGCTCTGTACCCCAGTATAACAGATTTGTCTTCTCCGAATAATACCATCCACATACTCCAAGGAAACCAGGCCAGAGTTCTTTGAATTGGCATCATAGTGAAGTGACATTTATGCAGCCGTGCCAGTCATGCTGCTCACTAACACAGTAAAAATTTCAGTGAGCTACTTGATGTGGATGCAAAGCAGCTCATTTAAATGTAGCATGGACCATGTTAACTCGCGCATCCCTTTGAACCGCACATTAACGGCGCTGCTGTAACCCGTGTTAAAAATTAGCATTATTACACTTTAGTAAATAGGCCTTTAAATCAAGGTGCATGTCACATGCCATCCATTGCCCAGCACACCATAGTTGGTGTGATTATCCAAACCGTCTTAGCTAGACGTATACAGCTGGTAACGGTTTCCACTGCCGTGATCCAGTGTAAAAGTCGCTGGTGTTTACTGTTTTCAGACCCCAGATAAGATGTTTACATCATTGCTCAGGAAAAATGACCTAGTTTGAATGCTTTGGACATCAGTTTTATGCAAAAGGTAATTTAAGAGCTGCAGTCAGTGAGAAAATTACTCTGACAGTGTGCCAAAAATATCAGGGAAAGTAATGCGTACATATTTTTCATGTCGCTCTTCCTTGAGACGACATACCCAGCCTGGGTTGTCTGTTCTTGTATTGCCAGATGTAGACTCAACATAGCCAGACAGTGCAGAAAATTAATGTTAATCTGGAGTGAAAACATTATCTTTCAAAATAATAATAGTGTGCAATTAGACTGTGTTATGATAAACTGCTGGCTTCCTTTGGTTTATGAGGCGCTTTGACCTTTCACATTCAATGAAGAAATGACAAAGGTACAGTTCATGCAAGAGGATATTAATACATAAGAATTAACCAGTCGCCAGCTGCTCCAACATCATTAATATTAAAGTGAAATTCATACTGCTCATCTGGTAAAATGAGATTATACTCCTGAGGGCATGTTTAATCTCAGTAGGACACGGTGACATAATTATGGCAATGAAGTGAAAAATGAGTGTAAAACCAAGAATGGTACCAAGGGATGAGCAAAGCCCATGCCCAGAATCCCTGGGTCCCCGTCTGTCTTGGCACCTTCTTGTTTTATAAGCGAATGCTCAGCTACAGTCAGATCGCTATACACCTTTCTCCCACAGAAAAAACATTGGAAAAGTAAGACAGGGCAGAGCTGGGGATGGATGTAGCTCCAAGAGACTGGGGAAACTTGCAAAAGGCAAGCTGCAGCTTTGTTTAAAGAAGAGCTAGCCTATTGCCATCTCATATCAGAATCGGTATTTTGTCATCTGAGAACATGGATTCCTTTGTGTTGCTCTATTTTATTATTGAAAATATGTGAAAGTCTTTGTAAATAATGAGATGGTAACTTTCAAACTGGTGTGCGGGCACGCGTGTGCATGTTCATCGACTGGCACCCAGGGACACGGCTATTTATAACTTGCATGCATTTGTATGTGCATGATATAAAATCGCCTGGTCGCACACATGTGTGCCGAATCTTAAGTGAGCACATGCAAGTGCACACAAATGCTGCTTCTACTGCATAAATCGGGAGATTTTAAAAGAGACGTGCGTCATCGCCATTCCCAGTTTTAACCAGTTCATCCCACAGTTCACCCAGTAAAGAGCTAGGTCTTCCAAACCCCCCCTAGTTAATAGCCTTCACTCCCACCAGTTAGCCCCATCCCCTTAAAACCCTGCAGATCTGCCTAGTTTTGTTTATTTTTTAACTTGCACGATATCCATAGTAGAAGTAAAGTTACACGGCAGGGGGTCTCGGTAAGCACCACATCGCGTGAGTATTTGCACACATCGAAATGCCCATGCCCTGCCCAAACCACATCCCACCCCTTTTGGAAAACGTCCGGGACGTGCGTGCCCCGGAAATTCATGTGTATGCAGGCGGCTTTTAAAATCCAGTCGGCGCGCGCAAAGCCGATATATGAAGCATGTATTGGGTTTTTAAAATCCACCTGTGAGTGAAATCATTTTATTGTGTGCTTGAAGACTTCCGTCCCTTGTGATCCATGTAGCTGCTTCTGAACATTCATGATTTGGACATGATAAAACGGTGCTGCTTTACATTTCTGATGACACAGAAAACAGTGGCACCATCATTAACGCGTTGTACTCCCTCATGGTAGAAAATAAAGAGAAAATGCTCTGAAACCAGGAATATGCAACCTGCGTAGGGGATAGAGTGTAAAACCGAAATAGAGAGGGGCAGAGGAGCATCTTGGTTTCCACAGTAACATAAGAGGTGCCATGCTGGGTTAGACCATTGGTCCATCGAGCCCAGCAGTGGCCAAGCCGGCTCGTAATGGGGAGATCCCTTCCTTGATGTTCACTCTCCCAGGTATGTGGTGATGACCTCCATCATTCTTAATGGCCCTATTCTCCGGAAACCGGTCCAAATCATTTTAAGAGCTAAAAAAGCAAAAATTATCAAATCTTTTTAAGCCTTGACCTCAGCCTTCAGCAACAAATTCCACAGCTGAATTGTGCATTGACTGAAACAGAAAGAGCCCTCTCTTCAATTTGTTTAAACCTGCCAGCGGATCATTTCATGGACTGCGTCCTATTTCTGATACTGAGTGACAGAGTAAATAGCTGTTCCCTATTAACCTGTTCTCCCCTGCTCATGATTTTCTGAGCCTCGGTGCTGGTACTTTAAGGAAAGCAAATGGGACGACGTTGTGGCTTCATGCTAAGTGCAAAAGTTTTTAAAAAGCACAAGAGCAGTCAAGCTCTATATCTCGTATTATAAAATTTTAATGAGGAATTTCCGCTAGCAGAACTGATAGATCTCAGCAATTGGCATGGTTCAGCACTGCTGTATTTTAATTGTTAAACTTTTTTTTTTGTTATATTCCATGTTGGAAATGCTGAGCTTTGCCAATGTTTTTATTTTTTTGTTTTGTTTTGGTTTAAATCCTTCTCCAAGGGCGAGCAGCAGAATAACCTCTGAAGTTTGATCCAGTATGTTAGGATTGATGTCTTCAGCTGCAACAGCAGCAGCAAGCGAAAGCAGAGAGCAGGGTATTCTGTGTCTCATCAGCCCCATGTGTCAGGGCAGCACACCCGGCACCCTCCTGAGAAGCAGAGGCAAATAATGACAGTGAAATACAATGAGTGGCCCATTTCAGAAGGGATGCAAATTCTAAAACACTGTCAGTCTCGCTGCCTTCCACATTCTCCATCTTACCATGCCAATGAATGTAGAACATAAGAAAATGCCATACTGGGTCAGACCAAGGGTCCATCAAGCCCAGCATCCTGTTTCCAACAGAGGCCAAACCAGGCCACAAGAACCTGGCAATTACCCAAACACTAAGTCTATTCCATGTTACCATTGCTAATGGCAGTGGCTATTCTCTAGGTGAACTAAATAGCAGGTAATGGACTTCTCCTCCAAGAACTTATCCAATCCTTTTTTAAACACAGCTATACTAACTGCACCAACCACATCCTCTGGCAACAAATTCCAGAGTTTAATTGTGCGTTGAGTAAAAAAGAACTTTCTCCGATTAGTTTTAAATGTGCCCCATGCTAACTTCATGGAGTGCCCCCTAGTCTTTCTACTATCCGAAAGAGTAAATAACCGATTCACATCTACCCGTTCTAGACCTCTCGTGATTTTAAACACCTCTATCATATCCCCCCTCAGCCGTTTCTTCTCCAAGCTGAAAAGTCCTAACCTCTTTAGTCTTTCCTCATAGGGGAGTTGTTCCATTCCCCTTATCATTTTGGTAGCCCTTCTCTGTACCTTCTCCATCGCAATTATATCTTTTTTGAGATGCTGCGCCCAGAATTGTACAAGGTGCGGTCTCACCATGGAGCGATACAGAGGCATTATGACATTTTCCGTTTTATTCACCATTCCCTTTCTAATAATTCCCAACATTCTGTTTGCTTTTTTGACTGCCGCAGCACACTGAACCAACGATTTCAATGTGTTATCCACTATGACACCTAGATCTCTTTCTTGGGTTGTAGCACCTAGTATGGGTTATTTTTCTCTATATGCATCACCTTGCACTTATCCACATTAAATTTCATCTGCCATTTGGATGCCCAATTTTCCAGTCTCACAAGGTCTTCCTGCAATTTATCACAATCTGCTTGTGATTTAACTACTCTGAACAATTTTGTGTCATCTGCAAATTTGATTATCTCACTCGTCTTATTTCTTTCCAGATCATTTATAAATATATTGAAAAGTAAGGGTCCCAATACAGATCCCTGAGGCAATCCACTGTCAACCCCCTTCCACTGAGAAAACCATCCATTTAATCCTACTCTCTGTTTCCTGTCTTTTAGCCAGTTTGTAATCCATGAAAGGACATCGCCACCTATCCCATGACTTTTTACTTTTCCTAGAAGCCTCTCATGAGGAACTTTGTCAAACGCCTTCTGAAAATCCAAGTATACTATATCTACTGGTTCACCTTTATCCACATGTTTATTAACTCCTTCAAAAAAGTGAAGCAGATTTGTGAGGCAAGACTTGCCCTGGGTAAAGCCATGCTGACTTTGTTCCATTAAACCATGTCTTTCTATATGTTCTGTGATTTTGATGTTTAGAACACTTTCCACTATTTTTCCTGGCACTGAAGTCAAGCTAACCGGTCTGTAGTTTCCCGGATCGCCCCTGGAGCCCTTTTTAAATATTGGGGTTACATTTGCTATCCTCCAGTCTTCAGGTACAATGGTTGATTTTAATGATAAGTTACAAATTTTTACTAATAGGTCTGAAATTTCATTTTTTAGTTCCTTCAGGACTCTGGGGTGTATACCATCCGGTCCGGGTGATTTACTACTCTTCAGTTTGTCAATCAGGCCTACCACATCTTCTAGGTTCACCATGATTTGATTCAGATCGGCTGGGATTCAACCTCTTGGCATCTTCAAACTTGGGTTTCCTGCTTTTTCCAGGCTGCATTCACATAACTAATAAAAAGGGGCTTATTCACAATTTTGAATCTCTGGGATGACAAAAAGCTTTAATATTTATTTATTTATTTTTTATTTATTTAAAATTTTTATATACCGACATTCATCAGGGATATCACATCGGAAATATGAATTTTCAAAACATTACCGCCCAAATTTTCAAAACCCTATGCGTGTAAAAATCGATAAATACTTGCATGGCCGGGCAAGCACACCGAGTACATTTTTAAAATGGCCTGGCCACACGCGGGGTTCACAAAAGGGGCAGGCTGGGCTGGCTGCTGTCCTGGTGACTAGCACACCGGCAGCCAGCTGGTGCTCGCAACTTACTTCTACTCGGAGGAGGAAGTAAGTTATAAAAAAACACCAAATGGATAGCTAGGATAGATTTAGGAGTCGGGGTGGAGAGGGGAAAAGGGAGGGAGGGTAGGTAGGGGTAGAGAACTGGGGAAGGTCCTGTAGCTTCGCCACACATTGTTTTCTAAAACCTACTCCTATTGCAGGTGGAAGAGGTCACCCACTCGCACATGCATGCACAGACATTAAAATCTGTCTTGCATGTGCCCACAGTAATCGTATTTTATAACATGCGTGCACCAACGTGTGCATGTTATAAAATAGCTGCATCCATGTGCGTGCGTCGGAAACTGTGCGCACATGGACACACACGCGGGTTTTAAAATCGATCCTTATATGTATAAAACAGCATATGTGAGCACAGGTAGCCTCTACTCTTGTACTTTGTATTTTATAAACATCAAAAATACATGCAAATGTTCACTTTTGGGCACACATTCACATAAAGGGGTGATCTAGAGGCAGGGCTGAAACTTATGAGTGTAAGTTGCTATTTTAAAAGACTTACATACATCTTCCAACTTACTCGCATATTTTCACACCTGCTAATTACCTGGCATAAGTGACATTAAACATGTTTAGTGCATAATGCTGACTGGGTGAACTGGGGACAGTTCAAGCTGAAGAACTAGGAAGTTCTTGATGACCTAGAGAAGGACTGAGTAAACTGTTAATTTCCTCAAAACCCACAGGTTTTAAAATGTAAATTGGGACCTATATGAATAAGTCCTAGTTTCCTTTTATGCATAAAATACATACACATTTTTAAAATAGTTTTCGTAAAATATGCACATTCAATGCATTCCATGTATTTGCGTATTGGCCCACATCCACATATTTTATAATATGCGCATAAGTTAATGTAAATCAGTTATTTACTCTCTCAAATGATAGAAGGATTAGGGGGCACTCTATGAAGTATACAAGTAGCTCATTTAAAACAAATCAAAGAAATTCTTTTTCACTAAGGGCCAAATTTTAATACCTATGCGTGGGCGTAGATTTGTGCGCGCACAAATCTATGCCTGATTTTATAACATGCGTGTGCAGCTGCGCGCATGTTATAAAATCCAGGGTCAGGGCGCGCAAGGGGGTGCATACTTGTGCACCTTGTGCTTCGAGCCCTAGGGGAGCCCCAGTGGCTTTGCCTGTTCCCTCCGAGGCCGCTCCGAAATCGGACATAGGCTCAGTGTGCATAACCCCCCTGCACATGTAAATCTAGCTGGATTTACGTGGGTAGGGCTTTTAAAATCTGCCCCTAAGTGTATAGTTAAGCACTGGAATTCATTGCCAGAGGATGTGGTTACAGCAGTTAGTATAACTGGGTTTAAAAAAGCTTTGGATAAGTTTCTAGAAGAAAAATGTACAGACTGCTATTAATAAGCAATAGTAGCTTGAGATTTATTTAATGTTTGGATACTTGCCAGGTACTTATGGCCTGGATTGGCCACTGTTGGAAACAGGATGCTGGGCTTGATGGACCCTTGGTCTGACTCAGTATGGCAACTTATTATGTTCTTATATGTGACATGCACATTGTATAAAATACTGTAGTAAAACTACATATAGCCACAAACATGTGACTATGCCACACACACACTTGTTTGAAAGTTATCCTCCATGTGACTCAGGCCAAGACTGACACTTCTATAGCAAAATATATTGTTCCTCGTGGGATGTGGCAAGTCCCAGAGAAATCTGCCCTTTAGATTTTGCTCAAGGCAAGATCCTGTGGACTGATCTGACTTCAGTACAAGGCAGCATTATTGCCAGCAGCAGCTTTATGCTCAGTCTATCTGCCATGTTGCATGCACATTCTCTTCCCTAACGTTATTGAAGACTAGTAAGAAATATTAGCTCTTGAGAAGGGAGGAAGCATAAACATGCAAAATGCTATACTGAGCATTTTTCCCATAGTCAGAGAATGGGAAAGCTCTAGTATATTGCACCCACATGTAAATTTGCGAGACTAACTAGAATAAGAACATGCACATACTTACAGAAAATGCTATCGTTTTACACTTTCACAAATAAAAAAAGGTAAACAAATGCTATGACTTTACAGTGCAGATTACTATTTCCCTTAACATTTTCTCTCTAGTTAAAAATGAGGTAGAGAACATTACTTTCTACAAAGGATTAGAGCAGCGCAGCTCTTTATTTACATTCAGGCCGATTCAGTAAAAGTTGTGGGAGAGCCGGCAAGCGCCCGCTCTCCCGACACGTGCATAGGCCACTCTCCTGTGTGCACGATTCAGGAGGAAACAACATGCAAATGAGGGCCCACGGTAAAGGAGGCGCTAGGGACCCTAGCGCGTCCCTGGCGCCTCCTTTTTGACAGAAGCGGCGGCTGTCAGTGGGTTTGACAGCTGACGCTCAATTTTACCGGCGTCGGTTCTCAAACCCGCTGACAGCTACGGGTTCGTAAAACGGACGCCGGCAAAATTGAGTGTTTGTCTTCTGACCCGCGGGCCGCGGGCAGATTTTTAATTTATTTTTTTACTTTTTTTTTACTTTTGGGGCCTTCGACTTAATATCGCTATGATATTAAGTTGGAGGGTAAATAGAAAAGCAGTTTTTACTGCTTTTCTGTGCACTTTCCTGGTGCCGGCCGATTTAACGCCATCCTTTGTGCAGGCATTAATTTCTGAAAGTAAAATTTGCGGCGTGGCTGCACATTTTACTTTCTGTATCGCGCGGGAATAACTAATAGTTATGTTCATTGTATCAGACAACGGAATTATATTTCCTGCTTTTACTGTTTTATGTAAACCGGTTTGATTTACATTGAATGTAAGAATATCGGTATATAAAAATTAAAAATAAATAAATAATAAATAATAGGGCCATCAACATGCATTTACATGTTGCGGGCGGTATTAGTTTTGGGGGGGGGGGGGGGGGGGTTGGCCTTCTGTTTTCGACGCGCTATTACCCCTTACTGTACAAGGGGTAAAAATAGCGCAGCCAAACGCAGGCTAACAGTGCACTCCGCCAAAAATCTCCTTCCTCTGTTCCAGTAAAAGTGCATACCGATTTTCACAGCCAAGTTCAAAAGAGGAGTTACCAGGAGAGGCATGCTTAGGTGGGGGAGGTAACCAGCACACCTACATTCAGTTTTCCAAGGCGTGCCTGCACAAATTGGAGGTGCAACGTACATAGACAATTTTAGGATGTGATTTTCCTTTGAGAATGAGATGCAGTGGACCCTGTATGAAAGTGTACATTGCAGCCACCACCAGACATTCAAAATTGCCCCCATAATGTGTACAATTGGTCAGCGAGGTTAAACTGTTCTCTGACACTTACATAAGAACATAAAAGATGCCATACTGGTTCAGACTAAGAGTCCATTAAGCCCAACATCCTGTGTCCAACAGTGGCCAATCCAAGTACCTGGCAAGTACCCAAACATTAAATAACTCTCAAGCTACTATTCCTTATTGATTAATAGCAGTTTATGAACTTCTGCTCTGGAACTTATCCAAACCTTTTCTTAAACCCAGTTGCACTAACTGCTGTAACTACATCCTCTGTGTTGGGTTTGTGACATATTGTGGACTCTTGGTCGAAGTGGCGATGACTCCTCCCACGGGGAGGGGCCCCGTGGGGAACCACAACGATAGGCTAGACCAGGGGTCAGGAACCTTTTTGGCTGAGAGAGCCATAAACGCCACATATTTTAAAATGTAATTCCATGAGAGCCATACAATATGTTTAAAACTAAATACAAGTAAATGTGTGCATTTTATGTAAGATCACACTTTTAAAGTACAATAAGTCTCTGAAAATATTACACCAGGCCTTAAGACACCAATACATCTCCTATTAGGAAAACGGACCAAGTCAGGCTGCTATAGAGTCCTACACAGAAACTACACGCCAGCAGAAAACCTCACCTGAATCACGTGCTGTCCCTCACCTAACATAGAATAAAGAGACCAAAACGCATAACAAGAAGCATGCAGACAAAAACTGAATTGGAACTGCAACAAGCCAGAGTCTCTGTATGCAGTGTAACAAAGGAAAAAAGAAACATCACACATCCTTATAAAACAAATCAAGAAATATAAAATCATCAGCAGTAAAACTGTACTAACAAAAAGAACATATTTCGAAACAGCTGATGAGTGGAATATCCAATAATTAAAAACTCATATAAAACATTTCCAGATACCAACAAAATATTTCAAAATAGCAGACACAAAGATCCAGTAATGAAAAATAATAAGGATACAAAAATTTTTTTGCTCTGCATACCTGGGAACGTTTGATATCCAGGTGTCCTGAGATTGTTCTGAATTAGCAGGAGGTGGGGTGGTTTGCTTGGAACTTTCTCCTCTCTCAGTCACATACCAGCGCTCTCTCTCACACTGGCTCTCAATGACACACCTATACACACATGCTCTCAGTCACTCACATATACAAATGTTTTTTCTCTCTCACTTATATAGGCTCTTAATTACACATTTACACACATGCTGTCTATCTTTTCACGCTTACACACACACAGGCTTTCAATCACATAAATACATGCTGTCTTTTTCTCTCACACACAGACTCTCATTCACATGCTTACAAACATGTCCTCTCTTTCTCTCATTTACACACAGGCTCTCAATCACATACTCACATGCTCCCTCACCTAAATCAGCTCTCAATCACACACATACACACATGGTCTCTCTCTCTCATTTAAACACAGGCTCTCAATCACATACTCACATGCTCCATCACCTAAACCAGCTGTCAATCAGACACAGACACACATGATCTCTCTCTTACTTATACACACAGGCTCTTAATCATACATACACATGATCTCTCTCACACACAAAGGATCTCAATCATACACACATACTCTTTCAAACAAACAGGTTTTCAATTACAAACTTACACATACAGGTTCCCAATGGTAAACTTACATTCATGCTCTCTCTCTCACAGGCAGGATCTCAATCACAGACATACTCCTCTTTCACATATACAGGCTCTCAATCATTCACATACATGCAATCTCTCACTCACACACACAGGATCTCAAACACACATGCTTGCTCGCTCATTCATTCACTCTCTCTCTCCCCCTTCCCCCCCCCCCCCCCCGGGAACTCGCGGCAGCAGCAGCCACCTCCCAACGCTAACCTCCTTCATTTTCAGCCCTCGCGGAGGCGAAGGCGGAGTCCCATCGGCCGCGGTTGAAGATTTTCATTTTCCTCCGAGCCGCGCTGCAGTCTTCTTCCCGTCGGACACTAGCGTGCCTGCGCGGGTCTTCCCGCGCAGGCACCCGATGCTCTCCACTTCCTCTTCCAGGCCGCGGGAAGAAGAGAGCACCGGCGTGCTCTCTTCTTCTTCCCGCGGCCCGGAAGAGGAAGTGGAGAGCATCGGGTGCCTGCGGGGGAAGACCCGCGCAGGCACCCGATGACTCCAGCGCTGGCACCCGGCTGACACCCGATGACTCCCGCGCAGGCACCCGGATGACTCCAGTCGGCGTGCTCTCTTCTCCTCCCCCCCGCGGCCCGGAAGAGGAAGTGGTGAGCATCGGGTGTCTGCGCGGAAGAAGAGACCACGCTAGTGTGGTCTCTTCTTCCCGCGCAGGCACCCGATGCTCTCCACTTCCTCTTCCGGGCCGCGGGGGGGGGGGGGGGAGAAGAGAGCACGCCGGTGCCGCTGACTCCAGCTGTCCTGCCGCGTTCCGCCCGGGCTGACAGCATTTTAAGCCCGGGCGGCGGAGGACAGGGGAGCAGCTGGGTCAGCGGGGAACCGCGAAGTATGGCGACACTTGTCTGCGAGCCAGATGCAGCCCTCAAAAGAGCCATATCTGGCTCGCGAGCCATGGGTTCCCGACCCCTGGGCTAGACTCTATTAAGCAGACACTGAGGAAAGAAAGCTTTATTGTACTGCTGATGTAATCTTGCTTCAAGGAAGGGATAGCACTCTAGACCAGCGATATCACCGTAAGCTTCGACAGTCTCTATAGATAATGGTCTCACTAGGATGTAACAAGATTAGGTAGTGTTCCGCAGCGCGGGATAAGCCGAACCTGAAGGGTGGAAAGAGGAGAGCTGGAGCGTAGCGATACTCACAGAGGCAGGGCTGGTAACTTCCTTGGTAGAAGAATGGAGAGAGGGACCCGAGGTCCGAGGTGCAGGATACCCTGAGCAGGATAGGCCCTCGAGGAGCGAGTACCTAGAAGCGCCGAAGGATCCTGGAAGAAAATAGATAGAACCCCTGATGAGCGGGTGTCCTTAGGTTAGGTAGTTGAACCCCGAAGGGCAGGTAGAAGTGAGAGGCCCCCAAGGAGCAGGTACCCAGAGCTTCAGCAGGAGCGAGTTACCCCAGAGAGTAGAGAGGAATCCAAGCCAGCAGCATAGAAGTGGTCAGAGTAGCAAAACCGAAGTCCTTGCTAACTCATTGGGCTATAGCGGAGCGGAGGTTTAAATACCCGGAGGTACTGACAGCATGCAGTGGGGACGCCCCCGAGGTTCCCGCCATGATGTATTCAAAAGCGTAGGTGGCATGGGCACACGTACCTAGGAGACCTCAGGAAGAAGCATGGCGGACGGGGATGCCCATGCTGTGTCGGAGACACAGAGGGTTTCAGCAGTTAGCACCAGAGGCAGCCATCCTTCCCAAGGAGGAGGAAAAGGGTAGAAGAGAGGTGTGGCAGAGTGGTCGCAGCCGTCTGCGACAGACGGACTCAACAGTACCCCCCTTCAAAGGGCCCCCTCCAGGACCTCTTCCTGGTGGTCTGGATTTTTGAGGATGTGCGAGATGAAATTGATGTACCATGTCTTTATCCATGATGTTGGCCAGAGGTTCCCATGAGTTTTCTTCTGGTCCATAGCCCTCCCAAGAGATGAGGTATTCCCATGTCTTGCCTCTTTATGGATATCCAAGATGTCATCTACGGCATATTCAATGTCGTCCTCTGTGTCCAGATTTGTGGGTTCTGGGGTCTTCTTGGAGAATTCTGAGAGCATCAAGGATTTTAACAGAGAGACATGAAAGGCGTTGTGTATTCTCATAGTGCCGAAGGATTGCAAAAGGTCCTACATAGTGAGGCGCAAAGCACACTGAATGTAGTTTAAGATGGAGGAACTTGATACTCAGTCAGACTTTGTCTCCAGGCTGAAACTGAGGTGCCTCTCAATGGTGAGCATCGTAGATCTTTTTTGCTTTCTGTCATGCTTTGAGGAGCAGGTCCTTTGTTTGCTTCCAAAGCTGAGATAGCTCTGCTGCAGTAGCCTGTGCGGCAGGAGAAGCCACTGATAAGGGAATTGGCAGAAGAGGAAGCAGTTGTCGACCATAGATAAGTTGGAAGGGAGAAGACCCTGTAGATGTAGCAGGATGCGAATTGATAGCAAATTCTGCCCAAGGCAGCAGTTCTGCCCAGTCACTCTGTCTTAAGTTAACGTAGGACCGTAGAAACTGTTTAAGTGTTCTGTTCATTCTTTCAGTCTGACCATTAGACTGAGGGTGGTAAGCGGAGGTCAAGTCCAAGGAGATGTCAAATTTTTGACATAAGGCTCTCTATAATTTGGCAGTGAATTGTACTCCTCTGTCGGACAGAATATGCCTAGGCATTCCATGAAGGCGAAAGATATGTTTGATGATGAGTTTCGCTAACTCCACAGCAGAAGGTAAGCCTTTCAAATTTTCCATCTTGGAGAAGCGGTCAACGGTGACCCAAATGCCATTGTTTCAGTTGGAGAGTGGTAAGTCTACCACAAAATCGGTTGCTATATGTGTCCAGGGTTCATCCGGCGCTGGCAGGGGTTGTAGCAGACCCCACAGACGTCTGGCTGGCGGCTTTTGCTTGTCGCAGACAGCGCAGGAACCCACATAAGCTTGTACATCCTTTTTCATGGTTGGCCACTAGTAATACCGCTGTAACCTAGCCAAAGTGTGACTCTGTCCAGGATGGCCGGCTAGGCGGGAATCATGTGCTCATTTTAACAGTTTGTTCCTTTGATTTCTAGCCACAACCATCTTCTCGGCAGGTACGACAGGAATGGCTGCAAGAATCACTCTCCCGGAGTCAATGATATGACGGGGTTCGTCAGGCACATCCTGAGGTGAGAAGGATCATGACAGAGCATCAGCCCGAATGTTCTTGTCTCCCAGACAGTATTTCAAGAGGAAATAGAATCTGTTAAAGAAGAGTGACCATCTTCCTTGACGGTGATTGAGTCGTTGAGCATTAAGATACTCCAAGTTCTTGTGAGTGGTGTACACTACTATCTGGTGTTGTGCGCCTTCCAGCCAAGGACGCCACTCCTCAAAGGCCAGCTTGATTGTGAGTAACTCTTTGTCTCTGATTCCGTACTTTCTTTTGGTAGGCGCCTTGAGAAGAAGGAGCAGGAATGGAGCATATTGGATTCACTATACTGGCTCAAAACCGCTCCTACGCCAACGTCCGATGAATGGGCGATACGGGTCTGCATGACGGAGGCATGGCTTCTTTTGAAAAGCCTCTTTGAGAGTCAGAAAGGCTGATATGGCTTCAGGCGACCAGTTGGCGGGATTGGCTTCCTTTCTGGTCATAGCAGTGAGAGGAACTGTCAATGATGAGTAGTTCTTAATAAAGGAACAGGAGTAGTTCGTGAAGCCCAAGAAGTGGCGCAGTGCCTTCAGGCTTGTAGGTTGGGACCAATCCCAGATGCTTTCTAATTTCTTAGGGTCCATCTGAAACCCGTTTTTCGAAACAATGTAGCCCAGGAAGGGTTCAGACTCCTTGTGGAACTCGCACTTCTCTAGTTTTGCATATAAGTGGTATTCCCGCAGGCGTCTTAGAACCTTCATGACATCCTCTTGATGTGTTTGTAGATCTTGTGAGATCTACAAACACTGCTTGTTAGATTCCACTTGCTTCAATAAAATCATGGAGGAGTAGCCTAGTGCTTAGTGTACCAGACTATGAACCAAGGAGACCAGCATTCAAACACCTGCCACTCCTTGTGACCTTGGGAACTTTTCACCTCTGGCACAGAAAGTGGCAGCAAGATGTGCTCTGACCTGTCACTTGCAGCCCAGAAAGTGATGACCAAGATTTCGGCTCTCAGTCCCAGCCATTATGAGCTAAAGACTGTTGATTAAAAAGAGTGTTTTGTCTCTGGGGACTGCTGGTGCTAATGTGTTTTTTTTTCTCTCAGCACCACCCACCAGCAGGGGGGGAAGAGGAAAAGGGGAATTAGATTCAAACAGCAACCCGCTACCAGCCGCCGGACCCCTTCGAACACCATCGGAAGCCGCGGCCAGCCAACCCCTGCAGGCCCAGAGCCGCCTCCACCACATTAGGCACTGGACAGCCAAACCGGCCCACCAGCTACCTCCTCAACACTGCGCCACTCACCTGCCATCGCCGCCTGACTGCACCAGCCTCATCGAGGCCGCGATCCCCCCGCAGGCCCAATCGGAAGCCGCCGCTGAGCCCTCCCAGCACCGGCCCTCCTATGACTCCGCCCACCCATGCTCCCGAGTTGGCGATGTGGGACATCAGGACCCCTTAAAAGAGGTGACCGAGCGCCTCCGGACCCCCTTTTGGACGCTGCTACCAGTCGCCGGACCCCTTCGGACACCATCGGAAGCTGCGGCCAGCCAACCCCTGCAGGTCCGGAGCCGCCTCCACCACGGTAGGCACTGGACAGCCAAACCGGCCCACCGGCTACCTCAACACCACGCCACTCAGCTGCCATCGCCGCCCAACCGCACCAGCCTGATCGAGGCTGAGGTCCCCCTGCAGGCCCAACCGGAAGCTGCCGCCGAGCCCTCCCAGTGCCAGCCCTCCTACGACTCCGCCCACTCACGCTCCCGAGGAGGAGACGTGGGACATCAGGACCCCTTAAAAGAGGCGACCGAGCGCCTCTGGTGCCGCGAGCCTGCATCGCGTGCCTAAGGAGTGCAACAAAGGGGCCCGCCCCTTTGTGTGCCCCTTCGTGCAGCCACTGAAGGGCACCATGACCCCCCCCCCCCATACCTCTCTTACCACTCCCATCCTATTTTGTTCCCCCCTATCTCTATACCAACCCACCCCCAACCTACAGAAACAGATTAAAAGGGTGGACTACCTCCCCTTCCTCGAGGGCCTCAGGGCGCACCGCACCACCACCCCCCTCCGATGCGCCAACCTACTTCAATGTGCATTTTATAATTGACACAATTCAATATATAAACAGCCTTCATCCCACTGAACCCTTCCCCAATCCAGCCCCCCACTCCTTCCTCTCCCCCACACCTACCGCCCCTCCATCGCCACTCCAAAACCACAGCCGCAGTCGCCAAACCGTTCAGCTCGGACCTTTCTGAACCAGCAGCATCCAACCCACTCAGAACACCCCACCTCGTTCCCACCATCCACCTACACCATGGACAGGAGAGACACCCACCCCTTTCTAGGCCTCAACATCCCCCGCCAACACTACCCACACAAAACCTCTCCAGGAAGCATCCACAGAAGACTCCTCCAGATCACCCTATTCCATGCCCCTCATATGGCCGCCCTATCAGTCCTTACCCTCTTCTACTAAACGCACAATCCATTACAAAAATCCCCATCCTAAACAACCTCCTCTTCGATCTAAGGCCAGACCTATTATGTATCACCGAATCATGGCTCAAGAACTCGGATACCCCACTCATCAATCAACTACCAACAAGCTATTACATTTTCTCCATACCAAGACCTGGCAGCCAAAAAACTTAAATTCAGCACTCTTCCCATCAACTCCCCAATACCCATTGAAACCAGTCTCTTCAAGTCCAAAACTCTGCAAATTCTGCTGATCTAAGCCCCCCCACCCCCCCCCCCCCCCCCCAGGCGCTCTCAACAAAGATCCTTGCTTGCTCATCAAATCCATCTCATCTAGCATTAACACCAATCACCCCACCATCATCCTAGGAGACTTCAACCTCCACCTCGACAAATCATAGAAATGACGGCAGAAGAAGACCAAACGGCCCATCCAGTCTGCCCAGCAAGCTACGCACTTTATCCTTTTTTTTTTTCTTTTTCTCTCTCCCGCCTGTTACTATTGGCTTCCAGTACCCTCCAGCCCTAATTCCCCTCCACTCCACCACCAATGTAGAGAGCAGCGCCGGATCTGCATCCAAGTGAACATCCAGCTCAATTAGGGGTAGCAACCGCTGCAAATAAGCAGGCCACACCCCTTCCCCATACTCTTACCCACCCCTGTTTTGTTTTGTTTTTTTGGAGATGGCAGCCCTCCATCCTTCCGCTCCGTGAAGGTGGAACACCAACCACTGGCATCCCGCTCCGTGAATGCCTCTGTGGCTACTGCCGCTCCGTGCAGTGTTTTGCTGCCTCCTCTTTATTCACGTCCTCTAGACTTGATGGATCCACAGTGTTTATCCCACGCCCCTTTGAAGTCCTTCACAGTTTTAGATTTCACCACTTCCTCCGGAAGGGCATTCCAGGCATCCACCACCCTTTCCATGAAGAAATACTTCCTGACATTGGTTCTTAGTCTTCCTCCTTGGAGCCTCAGCTCGTGACCTCTGGTTCTGCTGATTTTTTTCTGACGGAAAAGGTTTGTCGTCTTTGGATCATTAAAGTTTTTCAAGTATCTGAAAGTCTGAATCATATCACCCCTGCTCCTCCTTTCCTCCAGGGAGTACATATTTAGATTCTTCAATCTCTCCTCGTATGTCATCCGATGAAGACCCTCCACCTTCCTGGTCGCCCTTCTCTGTACCGCTTCCATCTTGTCTTTGTCTCTTTGTAGATACGGTCTCCAGAACTGAACACAGTACTCCAGGTGAGGCCTCACCAAGGACCTGTACAAGGGGATAATCACTTCCCTTTTCTTACTCAATATTCCTCTCTCTATGCAGCCCAGCATTCTTCTGGCTTTTGCTATCGCCTTGTCGCATTGTTTTGCAGACTTCATATCATTAGACATTATCACCCCAAGTCTCTCTCCTGCTCCGTACACATCAGCCTTCCCCTCTGCCCCCCCCCCCCCCCATTGAATACAGTTCATTCGAATTTCCACTCCCCATATGCATGACTTGCACTTCTTGGCATTGAATCTCAGCTGCCATATCTTCGACCACTCTTCCAGTTTCCTTAAATCCCGTCTCATTCCCTCCACTCCTTCCGGCGTGTCCACGCTGTTGCAGATCTTAGTGTCATCTGCAAAAAGACAAACCTTACCTTCTATCCCGTCCGCAATGTCGCTCACAAAGATATTGAACAGGACCGGTCCCAACACAGATCCTTGCGGTACACCACTTAAAACCGCTCTCTCTTCAGAGAAAGTTCCATTTACCATCACACATTGTCTTCTGTCCGTCAACCAGTTTGCAATCCAGGTCACCACCTCGGCACTCACTCCTAAGCTTCTCGTTTTATTAACCAGTCTCCTGTGCGGAACCGTATCAAAAGCTTTGCTGAAATCCAAGTAGATGACATCAAGCGCTCTTCCTCGATCCAATTCCTTGGTTACCCAGTCAAAAAAGTCAATCAGATTTGTCTGACAGGATCTTCCCTGGTGATTCCATGCTGCCTCAGGTCCAGTAATTGTCCGGACTGTAGATAGTTCACTATTCCCTCTTTCAACAGTGACTCCATTACTTTTCCCACCACCGAAGTGAGGCTAACCGGTCTGTAGTTACAAGCCTCCTCTCTGTTCCCACTCTTGTGAAGCGGGACCACCACCGCTCTTCTCCAATCACTCGGCACCACTCCCGTTTCTAGGGATCTATTGAATAGGTCACACAGCGGGCCCGCCAGCACATCTCTGAGCTCCCTCAGTATCCTTGGATGAATCCCATCAGGCCCCATGGCTTTGTCCACTTTCAGATTATTTAGCTCTTCCCATACATTTTCTACTGTAAAAGGATTTTCATCTATTCCACTTCCCTCCAGTTTCTTGTTGTGTAGAGATGGTCCTTCTCCAGGGTCTTCTTTAGTGAACACAGAGCTGATGTATTCATTTAATATTTCTTCCATTTCTTTGTCTCTCTCCACACATTGATCATTTCCACCTTTCAATTTCACTATACCACTTTGGACTTTTCTCTTTTCGCTGATGTATCTGAAAAATGTTTTGTCACCATTTTTTATCTCCTTGGCAATCCTCTCTTCTGCTTGACTTTTTGCCGACTTGATTAATTTCTTTGTCTCCCTCAGTTGAATCAAATATTCTTCTTTGTGCTCCTCCCTTTGGGTTCTTTTATATTTCTTGAATGCTGTTCTTTTAGCATTAATTTTGTCAGCCACCTCCTTTGAGAACCAGATTTCAATTTTCTTTTGCTTTTCTTTACATTTCTAACATATACAGGTAGATTTTCAAAGGGGTACGCGCGTAGGATATGCGTGTACCCCCCGAAAACCTACCCCAAACCCCCCCTGCACGCGCCGAGCCTATTTTGCATAGGCTCGGCGGCGCGCGCAAGCGCCAGGACGCAAGTAAATCCTGGGGCTTGCATGGAGGGGCGTGTCGGCAGTGACGCGGCGTTTTTAGGGCGGCACCGTGGGCTTGGTTTCGGCCCGGGGGCATTCCGAGGGCGAGGCCGCGCCTCTGGACCAGTCTTCGGGACCGGAGCGGGGCAGCCGGCCGGCGCGTGCAAAGGTAGGGGGGGGGTTAGATAGGGCTGGGGGGGTGGGTTAGGTAGGGGAAGGGAAGGGAAGGTGCGGGGGGGTGGAAGGAAAGTTCTGGTGCGCGAACAAAAGTACGCGATCGCCCTAATGTATAAAATCCGGCCCATAGCGTAGTTGCCTTGGTGATTGCTCCTTTTAGATTGGTCCACTGCTGATCCACATCTGTCTCGTACTCCCATCCTTTTAGTTCTTCCTTTAGGTACTTCCCCATTTCCTCAAAGTCCGTGTTTTTGAACTGTAAAACTTGGGTCTTTGTGCTTCTTTTCCATATTCTTTTAGTGATATTAAACTATACCGTTTGATGATCACTGATGATAATCTCCCGACTCCCCATCATGTGAGCTCCTCCTGAACTCACTAACTGCCATGGGCTTCAAACAAATAATAAACTCCCCCACACAAAAATCAGGTCACATACTGGATCTGATTTTCATCAACAACAAAGTAATGCCCAACTCCCCCCATACCACTACCACTGTATCCTGGTCAGACCACATGTTAATAAAATCCAAACTCCAAGTGGACCATACACACATCCACACTCTCAAAGACAAAAAACGCATAGGAGCGGATTTTCAGAGCCCTGCTCGCCTAAATCCGCCCAAATCCGGGCGGATTTAGGCGAGCAGGGCCCTGCGCGCCGGTGAGCCTATTTTACGCGGGGATTTACGCCTCCCTCTGGGAGGCGTAAATCCCCCGACAAAGGTAAGGGGGGGGGCTTAGACAGGGCCAGGTGGGTGGGTTAGGTAGGGGAAGGGAGGGGAAGGTGAGGGGAGGGCAAAAGGAAGTTCCCTCCGAGGCCGCTCCGAAATCGGAGCGGCCTTGGAGGGAACGGGGGTAGGCTGCACGGCTCGGCGCGCGCCGGCTATACAGAATTGATAGCCTTGCGCGCGCCGATCCAGGATTTTAGTGGATACGCGCGGCTCCGCGCGTATCTACTAAAATCCAGCGTACTTTTGCTTGCGCCTGATGCGCCAGAAAAAGTAGGCCTATTCACATAGTTGAAAATCTACCCCATAGTGTTCACCAAACCAAGCGAGACCCTAGAAAAAACCTTACCTGATGCCCTAAAGCAACTGGACACATGAAGCACCATAAATGCAGTCAACTCATGGACCACAATCAACACGGAGACGGCGAAAAAGATATGTCCAATCATCAAAAAATAAATTGGAGCCACATCAAGACAGAAAGCACCCTGGTATAATCAGGAGTTAAAAAACATAAAATGCCGGTTAAGGCAAGCAGAAAAAGCCCGTATGACATAGTGAGGGCAAAGGTAGTGCTGGCGCCATTTTGAAGATTGGCAATACGGCCCGCGTGCAGGAGGTCGCTCCCGGACCCCCGCTGGACTTTTGGCAAGTCTTGTGGGGGTCAGGAGGCTCCCCCAAGCTGGCCAAAAGTCCCTGGGGGTCCAGCGGGGGTCCGGGGGCGATCTCCAGCAGGCGTGACGTCAGGAGCCAGGAAACAAAATGGCACCGGCGCTACCTTTGCCCTGTCACATGATAAGGGCAAAGGGCCACCGGCGCTTTTTCTCAACGCAGTCGTGGCTAGAGAGAGAGGGAGATCGCATTGGAACCCCCCCACTGAACCCCAGGTAATTTAAAACATTTTAGGTGGGTTCGGGAGGGTGGGGGATTTCTTTTAAAGGTTCGGGGTGGGTTTTAGGGTTTTTTTGGTGTGCCGGTTTTTCCGCCCTCCCCCGATTTACGATTTTTAACGATATTTTTTAAAAAGCAAGGTTGAGGGAGAGATTAATATTTGTAACCACTGTTTTATAGCTGACAAACAAATTCCAATACTGCTTGCCATCTCAGAGCAGATGGAACTCATTTTGACAAAAAATTGTTATATCGTCAGCGTAGATTCTATATCCGTCACATAAACTCGATTTTGCAGGATTGTGCATTTAGGGGTAAATTTTAAAAAGCTATGCCCCCCCCTCCTCCCCACCCCTTTTTTGAAGCCCCGGGACATATGCGCATCCAAGGGCTTTACGCGCATTGCCGGGCCTTTCTAAAATAGGCCCGGCGCGCATAACCCCACCTACAAGCGTAAATCTGCCCCTTAGTCTCTTGCAGGATCTTTATCCTGTTGGATTCTATGCCATCCTGGACATAAAGCACAACCCTGCCAAAAAGTTGCTTCTTTCTATTAATGCAAAATAATTTGTACCCTAGTATAGTACTATCCCATTGGTTATCCTCTTTTCAACAGGTCCCTGAGATACCAATTAAGTCTATGTCATTATTCAGTGTTGTACACTAACTCTCCCATCTTCCTTCTTAGACTTCTGGCATTAGCAAACATTTCAAAGTGTGTTTTTTGTTTGTATTAACATTCTGCTTTTTAATTGATAGGGATAAATTTGAATCTTTTAGCTCAGGTGACTTTTTAATTATAGGCACTTGGACAACTTTTCTTATTATTGGAATCTCTCTGTTGGGATGTCCTAACCCCATGCTTCATTAATATCCTTCGAAGATACCTCCCTCAGAACCATGCGCTGCTGAGTGACTGTCAGCTTCCCCCTTTGATTTAGTTTAAAAGCTGCTCTAGCTCCTTTTTAAAGGTTAGTGCCAGCAGCCTGGTTCTACCCTGGTTAAGGAGGAGCCCATCCCTTAGGAAAAGACTCCCCCTTCCCCAAAAGGTTCACCAGATCCTTACAAAACTGAATCCCTCGTCCTTGCACCATTGTCTCATCCACACATTGGAGCTCTGCCTGCCTCTGGGCACCTGCACATGATACAGAGAGTATTTCAGATAATTGTACCCTGGAGGTTCTGGATTTCAGCTTTCTACGTAAGAGCCTAAATTTGGCTTCCAGAACTTTCCTCTCACATCTTCTTATGGTGGTGCCCACATGTACCATGTCAGCTAGCTCCTCCCCAACAATGTCTAAAATCCTATCTAGGTGATGCCTAAGGTCTGCCAACTTTGCACCAGGTAGACATGTTATTAGGTTATCCTCACACCCACTAGCCACCCAGCTGTCTACATTCCTAATAATCAAATCACCAACAATGGCAGCTGACCTAACCCTTCCCTCCTGGCAAACACATCTTCAGAGCAAGATGACAGTGCATCACCTGGAGAGTAGGTCCTTGCTGCAAGATCATTTTTTGCTACACCAGGTTGATGCTCTCCAACCAGGAGACCTTCTTCCTACAAGGCAGCACCAGGGCTGCCAGACTGGAGTTGGGACTTGGCTACTGTGTTCCTCTGCCACTCTAGCCTCCAGAGATGGAATTCATTCTCTGAGAGACAGGAGCTCTTTGCATTGAGTGCACACATTCAACCTCTCACTGGCAGGTTAAAAATATCATATATCTGACATTCAATGCAAAAGACTGGAAGGCCCTCCTCTTGCCGTTGGACAGCTGCCTTTATCTTAATTTGTTCAGTTCCTAGTTAAGTTTGTTTTGCTCTGGAAGTAAAAATGTGTACAATTAGGGTCCTTTAAATTTATTTGAGTATGATTAAACTCTTGCTAAGGCTTGGGGCAATCCTGAGATTAAGTTAAAAGGCTGTTTATTTTTTCTTTTTATTATTATTTGAAAGTGTCACCTGCCTATAAATCATAGGGGTGGGAAGGAGGGAAAGACAAACATGCAAACTCCTGGCTATTGCGTGCCTTCTGACTAGCTATTTAAGACCAACACACAAATTCCTGGTTTTTGCTTACCTTCTGATGAGCTATTTAATACAAACACATAAACTCCTGCCTTTTGCCTGCCCTTTGTCTAGCTATTGATACAAACACACAAGCTCCTGTTTTGTTTTCCTGCCTTCTGACTAGCTATTTAAGGCAAACACACAAATTCCTGTTTTTTGCTTACCTTCTAACTAGCTATTTAATACAAACACAAAAATTCCAGGGTTTTTTTTTGCCTGCCCTCTGACTAGCTATTTAATATAGACACACAAACACACTAAATAATATACCCCAATAGTTTACTTCTCCCCAAAATGTTTTAAGTTCTAAAATTTTCCCAAGCACTACTTGATTCTCTTCAATCACCAGCAAGGTGATCCTCTCCTCAGTGCTACTACTCCCATGCATTCTTTTCTCAGTCTCTGGGAGCCTACGGTACACTGCATGTAGTAAAATTGTTCAGCTTAGTTCTACCAATTACTTTGTTGCTTGTAATATTTATTCTAATTTGAAATTTGAGTTACTAACAATATTAACATGTTCCACTTGCTCACTCTGTATGCACACTGCTTTGTGACAGATTTTCTTTATAATAGCTGTTCTTGTCTTTCTCATGAAGAATTCAAAAAAGAACAAAGTAATTTTTCCATTTATGGTGCCGTATCTAAATGTGACAGTTATGTGCACCAGAAAAGTAGTTTTCAGATAGCAAAAGCATTTCTCAGTGCTGAGATCACTCAGTACTAGAGTGGACTTTTACCAGGGAGTAGCACACCTGGCTTCAGAGGCCTGTTACGTCTGGAGATGACCTTTACAGTCTGCCAGGTAAGAAGGCATGCTGGCAAGTTAATGGATTGTGTAATGATTTGGTCTCCCAGGTTGAAACTGAAAGCAAAATAGCTATGCAAAACCTGCTTATAGGAGTCATGTATCACTTTTAAAACAATTCTATTTTTGGTTCTAAAATAAAAACTGATTAGAAAATTGTTTATATATAAAAATACAATTATTAAATATGAGATTTTATTTTAAAAAGCTATTTGGTCCAGAGTTAATGAATACATTAGATGCAGAGTCAATAGCAGTATTTACAGGCTTTATCTATAAATTCTTGCAAAGTTATCCATAAGGAAAGAAAATAGTTTTTTTCCTTTCTTTGCCTCTTGGGGATTTTTAGCCTTTTTAAAAATGTTAAATATTCAAGAACTCAAAATGCAGCTCTGAATCACATTTGAAAGAGAGAGAATTTGCAGGAGGTTTTAGCATACCAAGAGGATGATAAGTGGAGAGTCTTACTAAATACATTATTGATCCTGGGGGAATATTAGCAGGGTGTGCGTTTTCACTGGACCAGCAAAGTGGTGAAAGTAAATGAGCTTTTCAGATGTCCAGATTCCTTCTGAGGTCTATGAAGCTCAGGTCCTATGGTCTGCACTGATATACTAGTTGGGGCGAGCTGTGCTTCATTGTTAATTCCTCATGAATTTAGAGTGAGTGGGTTGTCATGATGCTTGACCTTTATTGTAGTATGACTTTTTTTGTAACCCACCAGGAACAAGGCGTTTAGACTGAAGGGATATAAATTGTCAAAATTCAGACCCCATGATAAATGACTAAAATAGAAGAAGTATGCAATGGGAAGTTATTGGCTTAGGTGCGGCCCTTCAGATGGGACCTGAGGAAATTAATTAATCTCAAATCAGTTTTTGAGTTTCTCTTTTTTTATTATTAATTTTGTCAACATGAAAAACAATCAATATGTGCAACATTGTCTTCATATTTGTCTCCCACTACACTCCAGGGACTTAATTTACAACATCATAATCATTTATTACATGCTTTTCCAACAAAAGAGCCCAAAGCAACTTACAGCAGCCGTACAAAGAAAAGCAGGAGTAATTCAAGACAATAAGTTAAGAAGTACTTCTGTGCATTACCTCAATACAATGGCAAGCATAAGAGATGAGAATCGGAACCGGAATCGGTTCGGATTCCGGTTCCGATTCACATGTGGGGTTTTTTCAATCGGGCCTGATCGCGGTTTTGTTTATCGGCTGCGCCCGAGCTGATAAACAAAAAACCCACCCCGACCCTTTAAAAGTAACCCCTTAGCTTCCCCCACCCTCCCGACCCCCCAAAAAACTTTTTACAGGTACCTGGTGGTCCAGTGGGGGTCCCGGGAGTGATCTCCCGTGATCTCCTGCTCCAGGCCATCCTCCCGCTCCCGGGCCGTCGGCTGCCACTAATCAAAATGGCGCCGATGGCCCTTTGCCCTTACCATGTGACAGGGTATCCATGCCATTGGCCAGATCCTGTCACATGGTAGGAGCACTGGATGGCCGGCGCCATCTTGTGCTCCTACCATGTGACAGGGGCTGACCAATGGCACCGGTAGCCCCTGTGACATAGTAAGGGCAAAGGCTACCAGCGCCATTTTGAATACTGGCAGCCGACGGTCCGAGTGCAGGAGGTCGCTCCCGGACCCCCGCTGGACTTTTTGGCAAGTCTTGTGGGGGTCAGGAGGGTCCCCCAAGACTTGCCAAAAGCCCTGGTGGTCCAGCGGGGGTCCAGGAGCGATCTCCTGCACTCGGGCCATCGGCTGCCAGTAATCAAAATGGCGCCGATAGCCTTTGCCCTTACTATGTCACAGGGACTACCGGTGCCATTGGTCAGCCCCTGTCACATGGTAGGAGCACAAGATGGCGCCGGCCATCCAGTGCTCCTACCATGTGACAGGATCCGGCCAATGGCACGGATACCCTCTCACATGGTAGGAGGAGGAGGAGGAGGACGGCCCAGAGCGGGAGATCGCGGGAGATCGCTCCCGGGACCCCCACTGGACCACCAGGTACCTGTAAAATATTTTTGGGGGGTCGGAAGGGTAGGGGAAGTTTTTTGGGGGGTTGGGAGGGTGGGGGAAGCTAAGGGGTTACTTTTAAAGGGTCAGGGTGGGTTTAGGGGTTATTTTTGTGTGCCGTTTTTCCCGCCCTCCCCCAAAACGATAAGGGAACCCCCACGATCAATATCGTGGGGTTTTCCTATCGTTTTTGGGAGCCCCTGATTTCTGACAATTTTGAAAATATCGACAATATTTTCAATCGTCCGAAGCCCGATTCACATCCTTAAGCATGTGTAAGCCTATAACATCCTAAAGCAAATCTAGTTGTTGGGTATTAAATCAAATACGTACTCGGTGAGAAAGTGAATATATATATATATATAGCTAGCCCTCATTTTAAGCAATTTTGCGTATTCCAATTTATCTAATAGTTTCATAGATCCAACCACTTTTAATCCATTTAATATCACCTTTGCAGGTTTCAAGTCTGAGAACCTTTATTTTAGGTCATCAGATATCTACTAACACCCCCTTAATATGACTCTGAATGCATTTTTATCCAATACTCTTCAATGTAGTCATGTTGATATATTTTATACATAGAATGGCAGCTTATAAATATATTTTGTATAGAGAACAAGAATCATCTTTCTGGCTCTGGTTTCTTCATTATAGTTTCCAAAAAAATGAGATGTGCATTTGTGATTCCTGATTGACCCCCAACTAATATATGAAGGAGAAATTAAGTGCAAAAAAAAAAGGCTTGGCTCCTTGACAGTTTTCAAATGCATTAACATTACATTAACACTTTACTCTAGTTTGGGGAAACTGAAAAATTAAAGGCCTCCTTTGCTTTGACTGCTTTCTTTAAAATTCTGTTAAGATTCATGGCTGGATAAATGCAGAGGAGATGAGCCCATAACATGCAGGCAACCTAACATCACATTTAACGCTTAGATTAAGTGATGGCATGCTGATTGGTCCCTAGAGTAATTATACTCATGGATTAAGTGTCAAGACTGAGAAACGGCACTTTAAATCAAGCCAGAACCCTGGAGAGAAGGTATAACCCACAGTTTAGCTTTTGCATTATCAACTTTAACACCATATAGAGGCAGCAAGGATGGCAGCAAAGGTGAAGGTTGAATACAGGATTCTTCTTCTCATGTGAGCTTCATTCTATATTATTTAGCATTTCTAGAGAGCTACAAGATGTATTTAGAAATGTTAAAATGAAGCAGAATTGGTCTGGTAAATTCTAAAAAAAAAATAGCTTAGCTTTTCATTTAGCAAGATGAAGGGGGTTATTTTCTAAAGCTATCGCACGCTTGCGCTACCAGCACAAACGTGCAATAGGTAGAAAGCTTATCGCACGCGTTCGAAAGCAACATCGGGGCGGAGTTGGCCCCGGAAGAGAAGGAGTCGGGGCGGCACCGGGGCTGACTCTGTGAACACAGCGCAGACAGCGAAACGGTAAGCTTCCATATCGCTGCCTATTGCGCACCGAATAACTACACCCTGCTTCTCCCCGCTCCCCGTTACTGCCGGGATTCACTATACCTTGCGGCATTAGTGAATCCAGGCCGAAGTTTAATATAATTAGCACATTTTTAAACTGGCATAGTTCTACTCCTGTCCAGAGCGGAAGGTCTGATTAGCACCAGTTTGCTTTTTTGATCACAAGTCCTGCTGCCTGCAGACAATTCATGGTGGGAATATTGGATTGAGATAGACCTCTGTTGCATTCTTGAACTTGGAATGTTTCTTATTCTCCTGATTCTATACAACCCCATGGTGGCTATCATTTATTTAGAAATCTTTTAGGTTGCAAACTTCCATACAAAATAGTGTTTAGAGAGGTTTAAATTAGTCACATGCATAAAATTATAAAACAGTACTAAAAAACCATAAAATCACAGATTTAAAAGCATATAACTAAAACAGCAAAAAAATGCAACTCATGCCAGAGCAGGCTGCATGAAGACACCACATTGAAGGCCTACTTGGCAATCTCCAAGAAATGGTAGCAGTCCTTGCCAGAACATTTCCTTATTCAATCAATATTGTATTATGCTACTGTGGCATAAAGTACATGTGCAGAAACTGTCTACTAGAAGATTAGGCAGTCCTGGGCTGCTAGTATGTCTGTAAATATGAATATTAAGTATTAAGAGGTAGATTTAAAAAAAATATATATATATATATTAGGGATGTGAATCGTTTTAGGACGATTAAAATTATCGTCCGATAATTTTAATATCGTCTTAAACCGTTATGGAACACAATACAATAGAGATTCTAACGATTTATCGTTATAAATCGTTAGAATCGTGAGCCGGCACACTAAAACCCCCTAAAACCCACCCCCGACCCTTTAAATTAAATCCCCCCCCCTCCCGACCCCCCCCCCCCAAATGAGTTAAATAACCTGCGGGTCCAGCGGCGGTCCGGAACGGCAGCGGTCCGGAACGGGCTCCTGCTCCTGAATCTTGTTGTCTTCAGCCGGCGCCATTTTCCAAAATGGCGCCGAAAAATGGCGGCGGCCATAGACGAACACGATTGGACGGCAGGAGGTCCTTCCGGACCCCCGCTGGACTTTTGGCAAGTCTCGTGGGGGTCAGGAGGCCTCCCACAAGCTGGCCAAAAGTTCCTGGAGGTCCAGCGGGGGTCAGGGAGCGATTTCCCGCCGCGAATCGTTTTCGTACGGAAAATGGCGCCGGCAGGAGATCGACTGCAGGAGGTCGTTCAGCGAGGCGCCGGAACCCTCGCTGAACGACCTCCTGCAGTCGATCTCCTGCCGGCGCCATTTTCCGTACGAAAACGATTCGCGGCGGGAAATCGCTCCCTGACCCCCGCTGGACCTCCAGGAACTTTGGGCAGCTTGTGGGAGGCCTCCTGACCCCCACGAGACTTGCCAAAAGTCCAGCGGGGGTCCGGAAGGACCTCCTGCCGTCCAATCGTGTTCGTCTATGGCCGCCGCCATTTTTCGGCGCCATTTTGGAAAATGGCGCCGGCTGAAGACAACAAGATTCAGGAGCAGGAGCCCGTTCCGGACCGCTGCCGTTCCGGACCGCCGCTGGACCCGCAGGTTATTTAACTCATTTGGGGGGGGTTCGGGTGGGTGGGGGATTTAATTTAAAGGGTCGGGGGTGGGTTTTAGGGGGTTTTAATGTGCCGGTTTTGCGATTTTTAGATTTTTAGATTTTTCACGATTTTTCACGATATTTTACCCCCCCAAACGGCAACAATACGATTCCCTCCCCCTCCCAGCCGAAATCGATCGTTAAGACGATCGAGGACACGATTCACATCCCTAATATATATGCGCGCGTGTCCATGTGCGCGCATGTTATAAAATCGGCAGTGATGCATCGGGGCCTACCCCGGTTCTCTCCCAGTCTGCTCTAATTAAGGAGCAGACTGGGAGGGAACTTTCCTACCCCCTATCCTATCCTCCCTTCCCTTTCCCCCTCTCCTCCCCACCCTCTAAAAATCATTTTTAAATTTATTTACCTTTTATTTTTCAAGTTACTTCAGGGCCCGCCCCGCTCCTCCCCTCCCAAAACACGCCCTCTGGGACGCCCCTTCCAAGAGGCCCAGCAGTTGAGCATGTCCCTGCCTTTAAGCGTGGCTGGGCTTCTTCGAAGATTTGCCCGGCGTGCATAAGGCCCGCCAACGCATGTAAAGGCCAGGATTTACGCACTCCGGGCATTTAAAATCTGCCCTTAAGTATGCAATTTCCAACATATTCCTTCCTGTGGCCATGCATATTAATTGCTATAGGTATGTACTTTGAAATTTAGTATATGGCCACACAGAGATCTACTACAGTATAATCTGCGTATGTCAGGTATGTGTACATTTAAAAATTCACGTCTGCTTATACGTAAATATTTGCAATACATTGAAAGCATGTACTTTTCCTGCCGATTTTAAATACATACATATGTATGTTTTATATGCAAAAAAAAATGGGGCTTATGTATATTTTAACACATAATAATAGAAGGACTAGGGGGCATTCCATGAAGTTAGCAAGTAGCACATTTAAGACTAATCGGAGAAAATTCTTTTTCACACAAGGCACAATAAAGCTCTGGAATTTGTTGCCAGAGGATGAGGTTAGTGCAGTTAGGGGCGGATTTTAAAAGGCCCGCACGTGCGCCGGCGCGCCTATTTTGCATAGGCCGCCGGCGCGCGTAAAGCCCCGGGACACGCGTAAGTCCCGGGGCTTTCGAAATGGGGCGGGAGGGGACGTGTCCGGGGGCGTGCCCTGGCGTTTCGGGGGCAGGCCCGGGGGCGTGGCGCCAGCCCAGGGGCGTGGTCGAGGCCTCCGGACCAGCCCCCGGGACCGGAGGACGGAGCAGGGCTGCCGGCGACGCGCGCAAAGTTACGTAACTTTGCCGACAAAGGTAAGGGGGGGTTTTAGATAGGGCCGGGGGGGTGGGTTAGGTAGGGGAAGGCAGGGGAAGGTGAGGGGAGGGCGAAGAAAAGTTCCCTCCGAGGCCGCTCCGAAATCGGAGCGGCCTCGGAGGGAACATGCAGCTCGCACTGGGCTCGGCGTGCGCAGGTTGCACAAATGTGCACCCCCTTGTGCGCGCCGACCCCAGATTTTATAAGATACGCGCGGCTACGCGCGTATCTTATAAAATTCAGCGTACTTTTGTTCGTGCCTGGTGCGCGAACAAAAGTACACGCTCGCGTATTTTTTAAAAATCTGCCCCTTAGTGTAGCTGGGTTCAAAAAAGGTTTGGATAAGTTCTTGGAGGAGAAGTCCATTAATGGCTATTAATCAAGTTTACTTAGGGAATAGCCACTGCTATTAATTGCATCAGTAGCATGGGATCTTCTTAGTGTTTGGGTAATTGCCAGGTTCTTGTGGCCTGATTTGGTCTCTGTTGGAAACAGGATGCTGGGCTTGATGGAGCCTTGATCTGACCCAGCATGGCAATTTCTTATGTTCTTATGCTCTTAATTAAAATCAGTTTGCCAAACCCTCCACCACTTTACCCAGTCCTCTCCAGGTCATCAAGAGCTTAGTTCTTCACTTAGACCACCTACCCACCCAACAGTAAATAGATATCAACTGTGTAGGATAATTAGCAGGTGTAAAGTCACACACACATAAGTTGACAAATGGCATACATTAAAGGGCAGATTTTAAAAGCCCTACGCATGCAAATTCCAGCATTTACGCGCATGGTTGGGCTTTGCTGCGCCAGGCGAATTTTCAAAGAGGCCCAGCCACGAGCGTAAACTCTGGTATGCGAATAAGTGTTGGGCCTCTGAAGGGCTGGCCGGGGGGCATTCTGGGTGGGGAGGGGTGGGAGCGGGCCAGGACAGCGCCATTCATTGCTGACCCAAAGACTCAGCTGCCGGCACGTTTAATTTACTTCAGTTCAGGCCCTGAAGAAGTAAGAAAATAAACAAAAACAAGAACAGGTAGGGTTTGGGGGTGGGGAGGAGAAGGAAGGGGAAGGGGATGGGAGGTTAGGTAGGGGGAGTAGGGAAGTTCCCTCCCAGTCCGCTCCTTAATTGGAGCGAACTGGGAGGGAACTGGGGAAGGCCGGAATGCATCGCCGCACGGAAATTGCAGAAGTTCCCCCCTTGCACGCGCATCCATGTGTACACGCGCACAGTGGAAAATCTACCCCTATGTCTTTTATAAAATAGCAACATGCACGTATACTTCTTAGGGCCCACCCTGGAACACTCCTAGACCATCCTTTTTCATGCATGACCAAGGTGTCCCTCAAGGATTCTCACTTTCACCAACCCTCTTCAATATCTTCCTCCTCCCCCTCTGCCACCTACTCACAAACCTTAAGCTTACCCATTACCTCTATGCAGATGACTTACAAATCCTTATCCCGATTACAGAATCCCTTCAAAAAACTATTTCATATTGGAATGACTGCCTTCAGCCAATTAAAGACCTACTCTCTAGCCTCAACTTAGTTTTGAACACCAATAAAACGGAAATTCTCATTATCTCCCATGACCCCACCATCATCTCATCAAGCTCCTCTCAACCAACAAGCTCAAACATCAATTTCTCACCTGACGTCAGGAATCTAGGAGCCTGGCTAGACACCAATCTAAACCTAAAAACGTTTATAAACATTACCACAAAGGACTTCTTTTACAAACTGCAAGTCCTCAGAAAGCTAAAATCCCTCCTTCACTTCAATGATTTCCGGCTAGTACTTCAATCCATCATATTATCGAAGATCGATTATTGCAACTCTCTTTTACTCGGACTCCCCTCTAACTCTATCAAACCCTTACAGATGGTTCAGAACGCTGCCGCCAGAA
This sequence comes from Rhinatrema bivittatum, assembly GCF_901001135.1. Taxonomy (NCBI): domain Eukaryota; kingdom Metazoa; phylum Chordata; class Amphibia; order Gymnophiona; family Rhinatrematidae; genus Rhinatrema; species Rhinatrema bivittatum. The sequence continues at coordinate 11,883,000 of NC_042629.1, read as the reverse complement.
TTCTCACAAACTCCAACAAAAGAGAACATATCACTCCAATCCTCCGTGACCTTCACTGGCTTCCTATCAAACACAGAATCCTCTAAAGTTCTTTCAATCATCCGCAAAGCGACACAAAACCTCGCCCCCATCATGTTAAGCACACAACTTCAACTTCATACATCCTCCAGACCCATAAGAAGCGCATACAAAGGCACACTGTATGCCCCGCCTGCTAATACATCACTAAGGAAACGAGCACTATCCTCAGCAGGCCCCCACCAATGGAACGCGCTCCCCCCAGATCTGCGACTGGAATCAAGTCATCAGGAATTCAAAAAAAAGCTAAAAACCTGGCTCTTCCGTCAAGCTTTCCCAGACACTTAATACCGCCCAGATGCCTTGATAAACTCAATCATGAACTTCCTCGTTGAGTTATCTTATTCGGGCTCTCTCTATCGTTCGCTGCTCTGGCCAGTCCTCCACTTAATCCATCGATTTATTCTCTTTCATGTTACAAGACTACATTGCATCACTTTTATAACTTGAAAACTCTTTTAGGCATTTTCCCGGACCTAATGCCCACAACAAATTTCAGCACAGAGCGATTTACTCAAGTGCTAGTACTCGCAATCCCTATATTCCATAGTACCTCTTGTTTTCATTTCCCTTGTCCCCTTTTTAAGCTACTTTACTCAATTGTTTTTTGTTATCTGTACCATTGTCCCGACCTCAAATCTGTACCATTATCCCAAGTTCAAATGTCCTTTGCAACCTTTAATACTACACCGAGTTCAAATGTTCCCTATAACTATGCTATGTTCAATTTTGTACTTTGTTATAGTGTTCAATATAAAGCCCCCCCCCCCCTCCTTTTCTCCTTTGGTGTTCTCATTCTGAGTCTGTAACTGTACCATTATACCTAGTTCAAATGTTCCCTGTAACTATACTACGTTCAACTTGTACTTTATTCTACTGTTCTATGTTCTATTGTTCTCTGTAAAGCTTCTATCCCTGTTTTAAGTAAACCGGAGTGATTTGTATTTCATACAAGAACCTCGGTATATAAAAATTAAAAATAAATAAATGTGCACACAAGACCAATATGTGTGTACTTTCAATATTTATGCACAGAAGTAGCATGTACTCATGTACACTATTTTATAAATGTTTTGAAAATTCACTGCATACTGCATATCTGGTTTTATGCTCACCCTTTAATATGCATGTTGCACTTCTAATAGATATTGGTAGTGCTGTAATATTCATGCTACAGATGGACAATCCCATTTATAAAGTTAAATGGGATTTTCATCAAAACATTACCACTGGTGGATACTGTAGTTCTGTGAGTTTATAGCACTGATCTAGCAGCAAAATGGAAAGAGATTTCTGTTTGCTTGTGGGAAGCTTCTGAACAGATCAGTGATGTAACTCTTGATGGTTAGTATAGCACCTGCTACTATTTTTGCCCTGGTTTTTCCAGCATTAGAGTTCATGATGCTTGAGGTCTTCCCTTTCCTTTACCCCACCTTTTTGTGGGTTGGGTCTCAGGGATGTAAATTTTCCCCCTGAGCGTGTAGAGGTCTTTCCTCTGTCTGCTCAGAGAACTGATTAGGGTCTTTCTGCTTCCCTCATCTGACCCAGGCTTTGAAGAACTGAAGAGTATTAGGAGTAGTGAGGACATCTGAGAAGGGAAGAGTTATGTTGCTATCTAATGTGGACCAGTTCCTGATAGGACAACCCCCCCCCCCCCCCTAATCACTGGAAGTTCTTGGGGTTCTTCCCCTTTTGTGCCCAATTAAACAGAAGTCCTTGAGGATTTCTGTTTGTGAAAAAAAATTTTAAGGAAACATTTTTGAACCAGCAGAGTGTTGCACTACAATGGAAGGGAGCACTAGGGGGCGCTCCCCATTGCGGGTCGAGGTGTATGTGCCCTTGTGGTGAGATGGGCCTCATCTGGGAATGGAGCAAGACCGAGCCACTGCCGATCTGCACAGCCTCAGTGAGACCAACCATGCAAGGTTGGCCTCTGAGTAGTCCCCCGACCACTCCAAGCTCTTTCAGACCTGCCACTGGGTAATGGCAATGGCGGCAGGCCAGACAGGAGGCAAGGGTGGACTGGAACTGAAGTTGAAGATTCTGATGCTGATGAAGACGGACTCAGACGAAGATCAGACTCAGATGAAGTGAGGATGAGACAAGTTAAAATCAGGATAAAACTCAAGATGGAGAAGACTCCAGATAAGACTCTAACACCCACAGCCAGGGAGGGGTCTGCAGTGGCCAGAATGGCCCTCAGACTATCCACTGGAGCACTGCCCGCTGGAGGCTAGGTGTAGCTGGAGTCCAGAGCATCGGAGGAATGAATAAGAGACAAGCCTCCAAGGCGAGGATCCAGGACATCAGAGACGGTCTCTCCGGACACTCAGTGAATGGCAGCCGGGATGGACAAAGCAGACATCCAGAAGACTCCAGACCCAGGAGGTGTCGGAACGGAACAAGGAGATCCTCAGCTCCAAAGATGGAGATGACTCACCAGTGCCCTACACAGCCCAGTGGGGGTGGTCGCAGACCACTGGGAAGCAGCGCGCCCTACCAACGCAGCCGAGCTGGTCATGGACCACGCTAGGATGGATCAAGCGAAGCCTTGGACACCTGGACAGGACAAACATCAGGACATCAAGACTAGACCAAGGTACATCAGGACTGGGACAATGGAGACATCAGGATAGACGAGACGAGACATCAGCAGAGACCAGGATAGACGACGACGAGGGATCCCACGAAACCGAGCAGGAACACAGAGAAGTCCAAAAATGAACTAGCTCCTTGCGAAGGCGACACTGGGATGCCAAGCAGGAGCAGAAGACTAGGAGTCCTGGAGAGAACTTGCTCCTTGTGAAGGCAAAGCATGAATGACTGCAGGACCCTTTTATAGGGCTGAAGAAGGAAGATGCCCAGGGAGGAGTTCCAGGAGGGACCAGAGGGATCACTCCCTTGCTGGCCCTTTAAAATAAGCAGAGAGGCATGGCCCCACGCCTAAGGGAGCAGGAACAGGAAGTGCAGGACCCTGGACAGTGGCCATGCTGCCGCTGAGACACTGAAGCAGGAAGAACGGGCCACCGGTAGGCCCCGATGAGGGAGGCGGCTTCCTGCAATGAAGAGGAGGTCTGGGGATGGCTCCAGCCACCAGGAAACACTGGTGGTGGCCTCGGGACATGAAGAGGAGGCATGTGACGTCAGCGGCTCCATGCCGCGGAAAGCAGGACACTTCGAAACGGCCTCCAGGCCGAGGAGGGGTGGAGTCAGCGGATGCTCCAGGCCGTGGCAGTGGCAGCAAGATGGCGGCCTCTGGCTGCAAAGAAAGCTGAGGCATCTGGCTGGCCGTTGGAGCGGTGAAGACGGCAGTCTCTGGGCCGCGGGGAAGAGCTCAAGCAGCACTCGGCCACGGCGCAGCCTCCGAGCTGTGTGAGAAGTCCGGGGCCGGCACCAGCCGTATGGAGCAACGTCAGAGACAAGCAGGCAGGAGGTAAGGGGCTGCTAGCGGCTAGGCCCATGAGCAGAACAGCAACACAGAGTAAGTGTGTTTAGTCCTTGTATTCTGACTGTTGATGAGGACAAATAGGGAAGGGATAGTGGAGACCGTGGTTTGGAAGAAGGAGAGTAGCTAGAAGATGAATCATGGATAAGGAAACCACTGCTTTTCTGGTGAGGATTTATTTTACTATGTATGAATCTTGCCATATTAGCTTGAATTATCTTGTTTAAGTTGAAGCCCTGCAACAGGACTAGAAGAAAAACTTTTTTCTTCTAGTCCTGTTGCAGGGGCCCAGGCGTTGTGAGCCTCTGCACCCCTGGAGGAACCCCAGCATCCCAGGGCTTTGAAATTTAATTTGGGAGAGAAAAAGATAGGCCCTGAGAACTACGTAGCACCATGGAATCCAACCTCTCCCCAGTGAGCTGGGAATCCCCCACCTATTAGTAAGAAAATGCTGACCACTTGCTAGTCAGAGAAAATTGCCCTGGCCACTTAGTACAGTAGTCAATGTCCGCCACTTCTACCTGACTCTGTTATTTTCATTGGAAATTGGGTTTATTTAATGCTTATCTTTCTATACTGTGTGCGCACATCTGTAGCTTTCTGGGTACACAGAAGGTGCTTTATAAATAAGCCAGATGCCAAAAGTGTTCTTCCTGTATGTTGAGCATTCGGTTCCAAGAGGTTAGGAAGATGATTGTTGTCAGCCATTTGGCAATGGCAGCTTGGCTCTGGCACAATAAGGACTCCCATTTTCTCTGTCAAAAAAAAAAAAGTATAATAAAATTCAGGCTCTGCTCTTTATCATCACCTCAGCTGCTAAGAGGTTTACCAGACTTCATGACTCAATCTCTGTATCAATCATGCAGAATGAAAACTGATAGGCACTTGGGGAGACACTAATGAAAAGGTAAGTGAAACTTTTTTTTGCCATGCAATGGGCAAAATGCAGCCATAGATCATGACAGAGGCAGAGGCTGCATACAAATGCCAAAATGCAGCTCCTCTGAAAAACATGCCAAGTCTGTAAAGTGAATTATTTTGATCTAAGCTGCATTTGTTTCCCAGATGCTTTCTCTTCTGTATCTGTGTGCAATCACAGAACTATATTTTCCAGAAAAGGCTTATTTTTTGCATTGGAAAACTCATAACTTAAGAGACTCCAGCACCGTTCTCACTAATGTTTGATAGGCTGGATGCACAAAATTCTTTTGTATGACTTTCTATAAGCTGAATTCATATCTTTGCACTATAATCCAGTATAATGCAAGTATCAGGATTTCTTGTGTGCATTACGATGGTAACTTTCAAACCGGCGTGTGAGCACATGTGTCTGCTATTTTATAGCATATGCATATATGCGCTCATAGAAACATAGAAATGACGGCAGAAGAAGACCAAATGGCCCATCCAGTCTGCCCAGCAAGCTTCACACATTTTTTCTCATACTTATCTGTTTCTCTTAGCTCTTGGTTCTATTTCCCTTCCTCCCCCACCATTAATGTAGAGAGCAGTGATGGAGCTGCATCCAAGTGAAATATCAAGCTTGATTAGTTAGGGGTAATAGGGGTAGTAACCGCCGCAATAAGCAAGCTACACCCATGCTTATTTGTTTTACCCAGACTATGTTATTCAGCCCTTATTGGTTGTTTTTCTTCTCCCCTGCCGTTGAAGCAGGGAGCTATGCTGGATATGCGTGAAGTATCAGTTTTTCTTCTCCCCCGCCATTGAAGCAGAGAGCTATGCTGGATATGCGTGAAGTATCAGTTTTTCTTCTCCCCTGCCGTTAAAGCAGGGGAGAAGAAATGTTATAAAATAGCCTGGCTGTGCGCACATGTGCAGGAAAATGCCATTCCTACCATGTAAACTGGGAGATTTTAAAAGGGGTGCATGCCAACAATAGCTGTCACTGCCTTAGTTGACCCTGCTTCTTAAAACCCACATATCTACCTATTTCTTTATTTTTTAGCATGCCTCATCCATAGCAGAAGGCCTCAGCCCATACCAGACTGTGCAAGTATTTATGTGCCATCTCAGGTTCACACCCCTGCCCTGCCCACACCCCACTTTGAAAACTTGAGATGTGCCCCCCTCCGGGCGATACTTGCATCTCTCAGCAGCTTTGAAAATCCACTCTCCGCACGCCCGGCATTCATGCATCCCCAGGGGGCTTTTAAAATTCACCTTTATGTTTGCTGTGCGCAGAGTTCACTACCTGTGTGCATGCACATGGCTTACAGGGTCATTCCCTGGGTCATTCTGCTCCCTTCAGGATCAGGGCTCTTGAACTGCTCAAGTCTGATTCTGCACCTGAGACAAAGCATAAAAATGATTTGCGAGGTGTTTGTTTAAAGGTAATGTCATACCAGAACCCACTGGCAGAACTCAAACTGCCTTATACCATCAATTTTCATACAGCAAAATACACAAAGTGCAATCAGCAAGGAATGGCTTCCTTTTGACTGAGACTTAAAGGTGGAACTCCAGTGCTGCTTTCTGCTTACCTAACCCAATACCTCATTTACTAAGCATTTGCCCGTAGACACAGGATGATGGAAATCAGGCCCCCGAGGAGGGAAGTAGTTAAGACATACAGATTCTATGTTATACTACACTTAAATGATGCCTTCCTTAACAAATATTTTACCTAAAGTGATTTACCTTAAAACAAAATGCACTAATACAGCAACATAATCCATAAATTACATCCCAAAACCAAATCATGAATACATACAATCCATCAGCAATTTAAAACTGCCTCAGACCACCCTACTCATTAGGTAGGGATGAACCACAAAGCATCTAGTAAAATAATTCATCAAACTAACAGCCCAACATAGCAAACCTTTATACAGCCCAAGCCTGCCCAACATCCCCAGATAACCAGAAAAAAGGCACATTTTATATTCCTCCAGCATTATTGGATAGAGGGTGCCAAGAAGCATGCACAGCACTTCCCATGCAAATAGAAAATCCTATTAGAGCCTTCTTACCTGTACATATTTCAAACCAAAGCAAAACAGGGGAAATATTTATGCTTTATTTGAATGACATGTCTTTTGTTCAAATAAAAGCTTTAACTTTGACAGTGATAAAATAAGAATTGGAAATATAGTTTTATAATAGGCAGAAAGTTAATGTACAAAACGTTTTTACAATAGGCACAAAATGAGGAAAACCTTTTAGTATATCAGGCCATGATCTGGCACACTAATTATTCAAAGTTTATATTTTTATAATATTTCCCTGATGCACTAAAACTCACTCTAATGTCTGTAATGTACATATTGCTAAAAACATAAAATGCACACTAACACATTTAACAGATAATATACTAAATTTTAGCATGGATGCACAAAAACTAGCCATCATGGAGATGGTAAAGAGCTTGTGAATGGCCCTTGTGAATAAATCAGCAAAAATAATCCCAAAAAAATAAGAGTGGGAATTAAATCAAAAACAGACAAAACTCAAACTCTTAAAATGTTATGAACTGAGAGAAGCACAAAACTAAATACAACCAGAAATGATTCATTAAAGGACCATCATAGCACTGGAGCTTTATTTGATTGTGATTTTTGAGCATAAGTAATGCACTTTATTCTTTGGACTGTTCAAAAACGTTTTGATAACTTGTCGTTCTTTATAAATTGCACAAGCACGTTTAATAAGCAAAAAATAAGTAAAAAAAAAAAAAAAGACCTTCGGAGGGATGATGATATATGACCGTTCTTGCGGAGAAAGGTTTTTTACCAAGTAACTGCTCTGGTGTTATGATGGTCCTTTCATGAATCATTTTTGGTTGTATTTAGTTTTGCACTTTGATCAGTTCATAAAATTTTAAGAGTTTGAGTTTTATCTGTCCTTGTGAAATTATAGCTTTGTACCTTACACATTGTTAAATAGAGAAACCATTGGCCTCTTACTCTATTGCTTGGAAAGACATTTGTGTTCTGTAAAAAAAAAAAAAAATTAAAATATTAGAAATGCGTTTGACGCACGTCTATCAAAACCACACCCCCCCCCCCTCCCGAAACCTAATAGCAGGTGTCACATGCAAATGCATGTTGATGAAGCTATTAGTTAATCCCCGGGATACTGAAAGTAAGGGGGCAGATTTTCAAAGCCCTACGCACGCCGGGCCTATTTTCAAAAGACCCGGCGGCACGCATAAAGCCCCTGGATGCGCATATGTCCCGGGGCTTTACTGAATGGGCAGGCAGAAGGCAGTTCGGGGCAGGGCAGACGGTCTGGGGGCGTGGCGGGGTGGTCCGGAGGCAGACAGGAGGCATGGCTAAGGACTCCAGCACAGCAGCCCTTTTGCTGCTGTGCTGGGGGATCGCGCACCAGCACTTGGCCGGCGCAACTTCAACAACAAAAATAGAGGGGGGGGGTCAGGCTGGGGGGTGGGACAGGTAGGGGAAGGGAGGGGGAAGTTAGGGGGGAAAGGAACGGGGAAAGCCAGCTGGTCTCCCTGAGGAGTCAGCACGCGCAAGGTGCACTAGTGCGCGCGCATGTTATAAAATCGGGCGTACATGTGTGCGCGCCGGGTAGCGTGCACAAATGTACGCCGCACGCGTAACTTTTAAAGTCTACCCCAAAATGTGCAGCCAACCCAGTACAGTGTAGAGAAAAGCAGAAAATACTGTGCACCCTCTGACTTATTATCCCAGCGATATTGTCGGAGGAACCAAAGCTTAAAAAAATACATTAAAAAAGTTTTAAGAAATCTGCCCGCCAGTCAGTGGGTTAGAAAACCGGATGCTCAATTTTACTGGCGTCTGTTTTCCTAACCGGTGGCTTCAGCGAGTTTGATAACTGACGCCGGTAAAATAGTGTCAATTGTCGGACCTGCTGACAGCTACCTCTACCACTTATAAGGAGGCACTAGGGATGCACTATTGTCCCTAGCGCCTCCTTATTAGTGCACCATCTCATTTAAATATAGAATCACACATTGGGAATGCGGGCACTGAACAAGGAGCTCTCCCGCATTTTTTACTGTATCAGTCCGTGTGTGTGAGAGACCCTGTGTGCCTGTGAATGTGCCCTTGAGAGCCTATGTGCTTGTGTATGTTTGTGTGCCTGGGAGAGCCTATGTGTCACATATAGGCTCTCCCAGGCACACACACACACTTTCAGGCCGATACTGTAAGGTGCGCTCAGCCAAGCGCACTGTTTAACACGCATCCATTACCCCTTATACTTAGGGGTTTAGTGTGTCAAAAACGCACGTCCAGCTCTTATTGTATTGGCCTGAATGTGTGTGTGAGGGAGAAGAAGAGCGTGTGGGAGAATGAATGTGTTATTATGCGTGTATGTGAGAGGGAAGATAACATTTGTATGGGCCCTTCTTCCCCTATTCCATGATTATCTCAGGGTAACTGGAAATCAAAAGATCCCAGGTATGGAGAGCAGGAAATGTTTAAATCCTTATTAGTTTTAATTATTGGGTGTAATTTGATGATTCTGCTCTTTTGAAATATTTAATTTTTTGGGGCGGAATAGAACATTTTTTAATTATTGGACTTTTTATTCATCAGATGTTTTGAAATATTTCATTGGTGTTTGGGAAATTATGGATATTCTTATTCATTAACTGGTATGAAATATTAATTCTTTTTATGATTATGATTTTACTATTATGATTGATGTTTTATATTTCTTGATTTTATTATTTAATGTTTTATGAAGAATGGTAATGCTCCTGTTTTTCCATTGTTGCTCTGCATATTAGAGGCTGCTTGTTGTGGGTTCCAGTTCAGATCTTCTCAGCTCGTTTCTGTTTATACTTTCTGATCTCTTCATTCTATATTTGGTGAGGGTCTCTCTGTGTTCTGCGTATGTGATGGAGGTGAGGGGGCAAGGGCAGGGCAGTTTTTGAAAAATTGCAGGCGGGAGCTTGGTTTTATTTGATGGGCCAGGACAGAGACTGAATAAATCATGGGGGGGGGGGGGGGGGGGGTAATTGTTCACACAGGACACCAAAAAACCTAGCACCAGCCCCTTGCTAATATAACACAATATAGCATGCATGGTAAGCTTTGAGTGTGCACAACACACATTAATGTGACTGTTAGGGCTCCTCAGCAAATATGGATGTGCATTCTGAATGCCCTGGCACCTTCATCCCTGACATGAGAACATCCATCAAGAAGTCACGAAAGCCTTTTTCAACAGGCTGCTGGAGCATAAAACCCCTTCATATTCCATTTAATCCAAAGACAAAACACTCACCAATAGATGTCAGAAAGGTGGCCTACCTGAATACTCCAGCAATCCATCAGTGCTTTCAGGAGTGATGCAGAGGATGAAGAACAGACCTCTCGCTGGTGTCTGCAGACAGAGGAACACGTTTCAGGAAGTTTGCTGGATGATTTGCACTTTTGACATGCAAACTTGCTTCTAGCAAAAGATTTGCTTGTTCATGCAGTTCTGGATTTCAGGCTTCTGTTTGAACGATGCCTTTCTATCATCCAGGATATTAAGGCACCTTTCCTGGCACTCAAAATGGTGAAAGGTAAAACCTTCAAATGTGTTGCTGTTCAAAAGAAAAAAATTTGCAGGGAATTATAGTTCTGGCTGAGACTGGCAGGAAGAGAATATCAAACATGCAATGGCATTCACAGGCTGAAATATTCCCTTGGCATGTTTCAAACGGAATAGCTGTAAAGTAGGACAATAGATTATTGACTGTTACATTAAAGGATGAAGTTCCCCATAAATTCTCTTCTACTCAAATAATTGATTTTAGCTGCACATCAATGGAGGAACGTCCAGGTGCTTTGGGATTGTGTTTAGACACATTGTATTAGCGTCTGCTGCGTTGCACTGCTGAGAGAGGGATCTTCTTCCAACCAGCTTACAGCCTTGCTAACCCACCAGAAACAGAGCTTCTCATTTCTACCCAACTACTTTGTTAGTTTTCTTATGAGGAATTTTGTTTCTGGTGGATTAGCAACAAAAATGACAGCAGAAAAGGACCAAATGGTCCATCCAGTCTCCCCAGCAAGTTTCTTATGGTAGTATCTGCCGCACCGTGCGGGTTACCCCAAGTTTATCTTAAGGGTAGCAACTTCCACTCCATGCAGTTATTCAATGAGCCTTCTTGAAAATTCAGACAGTGCTGACGTATTTTGCTTAAGCGCTTGGCCTTAGAAGCAGTCCTGTTTTGTTTCACATGTCTGATATCAGTACCTTAGACCATAAAAGTCAGGGCCTGTGTTTTCTGAATCCAATTCCTGTTCTCTGCCCCCGCCATCGAAGCGGAGCATGATGGAGTTGCATCAAAAGCATCAAGGCTTACTGGTTAAGAGTAGTAATCCCTTGCCTTCTGTTAAGGGGAGTAATTGCTGCTCCATGCAGGTTACCCCCATACTTAGTTCCCCAGACCATAAAGTCAGGGCCCTCATTAGTTTTCTCTGAATCCAACTCCCCGTTTCCCCCTTCATGGTACTTACACAACCTTTTGCCTAATGGAATCACAAGAAAAGTGTGTGCACCTCCATTTACTATAAGTGTAAATGTCTCAGACGAACTGAATGATGCATATTGCTTCACGTACCAAGTTATGTTATATTTATATACCACCTTCCTTAGAGTCCATCCTAAAGCACTTCACAAAGCATGGAAATATGTAACTTCCAAGTGGAAATTGAAAACTCTAGCATTCAAGCCTATCCCTCTGTCTTGATCCTCTCTCTGGTTTCACATAGAAGTACTAGGCCCTTGCAATCTCTGAAGATTGAAGTGGTTTTATCATCTCATCCAGTATTCAGAATTAGACCCTACTTTAGGATGTTTTACGTGGAAGAATAAAATTTAACGTTTCATGGGCAAACATATTATGCATTGCCACATGTTCAGACCTGGCTCTGAATTCTCAGCTTAGGAGAAGAGATGGCTGAGGGGGATATGATAGAGGTGTTTAAAATCATGAGAGGTCTAGAATGGGTAAATGTAAATCAGTTATTTACTCTTTCAGATAATAGAAGGACTAGGGGGCACTTCATGAAGTTAGCAAGTAGCACATTTAAAACTAATCGGAGAAAGTTCTTTTTCACTCTGTACACAATTAAACTCTGGAATTTGTTGCCAGAGGATGTGATTAGTGCAGTTAGTATAGCTTAGATAAGATAAGTTCTTGGAGGAGACGTCATTACCTGCTATTAATTAAGTTGACTTAGAAAATAGCCACTGCTATTACTAGCAACAGTATCATGGAATAGACTTAGTTTTTGGATACTTGCCAGGTTCTTGTGGCCTGGATTGGCCACTGTTGGAAACAGGATGCTGGGCTTGATGGACCCTTGGTCTGACCCAGTATGGCATGTTCTTATGTCCTGGGCAAACCAGGGCTGGGAATGCTGCAGAGGAAGTGTTCAGTCCCTGAGGAGGGGGGGGGGGCGAGGGGGTGTCCCACCTTGTCAGCAGGGTCCATGATTGCAGGGTTCCTTAAGGGAGCTTGGGCCACCTCCTTCTCCCCCAATCAAGAATACTCACTGATGACTGGGCGAGGTGAGATATAGAATAGGGAAAGTTACAGGATAGTTGGAAGGTTCACTGCACCAGGTCCCAAATCTGGTTCCAAGCAGACTTAAAGCCTAAAGGAACAAGAGAAAACTGCTGCGTCCCAAGAAATTAATTTGAGCTTTCACACCTGCAGCATCTCTGGTAACTGCTGCATGACTGAGACGTGGCAAACAGATATCAAAGCAGAAGTCTTAAGTGGCTAAAGAAAGCTTCTCTGCCTCTTATTTCATCACAGTTAAGTGAGCAGTACATGACATTTTTCATAAATGTATTCTTTAACTTTTTATGACAGGAATAGAAAGTAAAAATTCTTGAACAATGCTGATGGCATGGACAATCCATCCTGTAGTCAATAGCCGGATATGTGGCTGCATTTTTCGGAAACTATAAAACTCAAAAGGTTTTGTCAGAGCCCCTTCTGATCCCTGTTGGCTGGCTGGCTCCTCTCAGGAAATCATCGCAGGGAAACCTTCTTGTGCATTTTCTTTGCCTAAGCCTCAGGAAATTCCATATTCAAACCGTGCAGCTCATTAAGAGCAGAGGGAGGAGCGGCATGCCTGGGAAATCTTGCAGCCTGTCAGGATTGCTTTGTCCCAGAGTAAAACCTGCAGACAGTTACTTTTTAATGATTTCACATTGCCTCATTAGCAGAGTTCTAAGTGTAATCATGCAGATGTACCCCGATACAGGGTGGGTTTATCTTGCAGAGGCAAACCTATTTTCTGGCCTTGCATGCGGTATTATAGAAGGTGGAAAGGAAAACAAAACCTGTAGTCCTAATTGGGTTTTGCATAATATCTATAGCTTGCAGGAAAATGGTAAAATATCCGACTGGGTGGCCAAACTGATGACCAGTTTCTTAGTATGTGCGCCTAATAGTGACAGGAAATGATGGCAGACAGCAACCCAAATGCTCCCTCCAGGCTGCTCAGCAATTTGCTTAGGGTAGTAACTTCCATTCTGTGCAGGTTACCCCCAGTGCAGCTAATGTCCAAAATAACCAGCCACACACACACAAAGGATTTACCCTGCTACAGTCCTGTCCAGGCCGCTCATCACCCAGACATGTCTTCACACTCCGGTTTAACATTTAGGGTCAGCATAAAGATATTTAATTTAGATGTTTTCCCTTACGGTACTTACTGTGCATCTTCCTGTTGTAACATTCCTACTCCGGAGTTTGCAGGTGAGAGACCATGGGCTTGACCACTAAATTGTTTTCCCCCATTTTGTCTCTGGGGAAATGCTTAGTACATGGGGCCCAGTCTTTCAATGTTTAATCACACAACACTCAATGGGAGTATCCATGCTGACTGAGATTCCCAATGTACCCGGATTTTGGAATGAGGTTTGTTCCTATCGTGGCAGGCACAAAAGCCCTTCTGGACATGCTATGGGGAGATAATGGGTGCCCTAATGGTTAGAATCATGGAACTGGAAGATCTAGGTTCAAATCTTCCTTCTGCCACTGAGACCTTAGGACCATGGGCATTCCACTTTGGGCCCAATTTTCTAAGCTTCCCCCCCCCCCCCCCCATAAACATAGAACGGAAGGAACATTATCAAATCTGACTGTCTCCCATTGTCTTAGTAACCCACTTGTATGTTAAGCTCTGAGGGAGGCACTCATTGTATTTGCCTGCAATGTGGAAACCTTAATGTCAGATTAAATTTAAAAACACACTGAGGGCTCTGCATTATGATGACAGTCAAATTCCATATTCTTGGTGACTGCAGTAAAGGATGTAACCCTCCTCACCTACAATACAGCCCACAGACAGATGGTGGCAGGAAGAGGATCCCATGACCAGCCCCAGTGAAACGGGTCCATGACCAGCTGCTGGACTGGACATGCAGATCCACCATAGATCCCTAACTTGTGGGCAGGTTGGGGTCAAATGTTTAATAAAATGGGAATTTCCATACCATCTCAGGTTACATAAAGGAGGTATTTGAAACAACTATACTTTCTGATCTAAATGGTTTTTGTGTACTTCATGGGAAAATGTTGCAAATATGACAACATGTAACCAATCTCAATTCTAACACATTTGATTTTATAAAACAAACTGTAGATTTTGACAGGATAGCATAATTTATAGTTTTGTGGTAAATAAATTATTCAGAACTCAATGTTCAACTGGCTTAAATAATTCAGTCTGGAAATGGTGCAATAAGCAAGTTCATAATAGAAACTATAAAATAGCAGGGTGCAACGTACACCGAATACTAAATCACCCAGCCTTTAAGAGCATCAAAGCCACTGTTACATTCTCCTCCTACATTTGTTTTACAGAGAATGCTATCCGCGCTGCAAAGTGAAGGCTCTCCTTATGCTATGAGCACTCCTTGTGGGGGTGGAGAGAGAAGTGTTAACACACCCAGAGTCCAGTACTGTACTTTGCTCTGCAATGTGAGTTACATATTTATTCCAGTCTCAGTTTGAGTAAAGCAAGGCAGTAGGATAGATCAGCCCACATCCAGTATTAAAGCTGAGTAACCAGGGCTGGATTTAACATCGTCACCCATAGGCAGAGAGTCACAGGCTGTGTCCCTTTGAAGCTGTGCCGCACATGAGCCCCCAAAGCAAGTACAGGCAGGTTCCTCTTAGGCCTGCATATTTGACATCCTAGTCAGTTGCTAAGGTCTAAATCTGGGCCTAACAGTGGTTGAATGTACAAAGGTACAAACTCAGCAGATAGAGGAACTAAGTTATTCTATCATTTGGCCCAGAGGAAGATTATAAGGTGCAGTGTCTTAATCTGGCAAAGAATTATGATTAAGGAAGGACACTATGAACTGCAACAAATGGTTGGTTATGCAATAGGATTTTATACTAATTTCACCTTCCTGCTTTCTAGCTCCTCCCCCTCCCCTCCCCATCCAGCCCAGCCTCCATTCCACAAAGCAGCTCCGACTACTGGAGGCCTCCCTTCTCCATCCTTTGCTGTTCCCTCCCTCTTCCCTAAACTCTCTCCCTTCCCTCCACTCTTTCATAAATACCTCCTTTGCTGATCTTCCATCTTCTCCTCTTTCTCTCCTCTGCTGCTGTCCCCCTCCTCTTCCCACTTTCCTAAATACCTTCTCTGCTGCTCTCTGCTCCTCACCTGTTGCTCCCCTTCTCTTTCCCTGCTCTCCTCCTTCCTTGCTGCTGTGCTACTTCCCCCCTTTCTGTTATTCTCCCTCCCGTCTATTTCCTTTACTGCACTCCCCTCTTCTCTGCCAGCCTCAGGAGCAGTAACCACCAGTATATGGCTGCCAGCTGCCTCAGCTGTGGGAGGTACATAGCGACCTGCTCTGCCAGCTGCAGAAAGGACCTCCCGGGCTCCACCCATTTCTATCACCACAACTTGCTGTCCTGTACAAATCTCAAAGCTTTCAACACCCCCCCCCAGATCATATGGGACCTGAGCACTACATACACAAGTGCTGACATTAATTCTTCCTTTCCCCAAACCTCTTCCTCAAGTTGTGGTGATACATTCAGCTGCAATCCCCTCCATCCAGCGCATGGTACTCCCCTACAGCTTGTAGTCTGCCTTCCTCTCCTGCTTCATACGTCTCCACTGGCATCTGTCTCACTCACCCCTTCACTGGGTTGGTAGAAGGCTCATTTTCCCCTTCTTTCATCACTTTTATCTCATGCTCTTACGGATGGGGGGAGAGAGAATAAGTCTGCTTTCTTGTCGGAGAATTCCTACAATAAAGCATTTCAGTGTTTGCCTGGATATAGGAATAGCTTCATTTAAAATTAATATTTCATCAATGCTTATTAGTATTCTGAGAGCACACACACATATGGAATTAGTGACCCGATATTTTGAACATTACTATGACTTAGTACCTTCCGATCAAAATGTGAAAGTTGAAAACAGTCTATCAAAAACTTTTTCAGCAGCAGAAAGAAATTCAGATGCTTAGAATAAAAGAAAATCTGTATATACAGTACAGTAGAGACAGGTCAAGGTCCAGAATATTGCTTAATTTAAAAACATTCTAGGCAAACATGATAAAACAGAACAGCTTTATACTGAAGACAGACACATACAGCATAGCATAATAAAAAAAATCAATCAGTAAAATAAGAAAAAAGCTTGCAGAAAATAAAGTTTTCAACTGTTTTCTGAATTTAAGAGTAATCTCACCCATCTCTTGTAGTACAAGATTCCACTTTCCAGGGCCCTTTACAGAAAAAGCACACCACCAGGTAGTCAGCAAATGAGCCTTACAGAGGATCACAAAGAACCTGATGGAACAGGGTTTTAAGCAACAAGCGCCTTTACCCCATGCAATACCATGCACTCAGGCTAGAGCACAGGTTAACCTGCGGCTGGACGCACGTCCATAACCCCTGATGCAATACCATGCACTCAGGCTAGAGCACAGGTTAACCTGCGGCTGGACGCACGTCCATAACCCCTGATGCAATACCATGCACTCAGGCTAGAGCACAGGTTAACCTGCGGCTGGACGCACGTCCATAACCCCTGATGCAATACCATGCACTCAGGCTAGAGCACAGGTTAACCTGCGGCTGGACGCACGTCCATAACCCCTGATGCAATACCATGCACTCAGGCTAGAGCACAGGTTAACCTGCGGCTGGACGCACGTCCATAACCCCTGATGCAATAAGGGGATCAGTGCTTCCAAAACATGTCCAGACCAGGGCGGAGCTAACAGTGCTCATCACATGTAAATGCCATTATGATGACGCTATTAGCTAACACCGCTCCCATGTGCTTGACATGCACATTTTAACACAATTTAACACCAGCCCCAGAGCTGGCATTACGTTTTGAGGAGCCCCAAAAGTTGATTAGAAAAGCAAAAATACTGCTTTCCTGTGGTTCTTCTCTCAAGATCATGGCAGAAAGCAGCAGCCTGAAAAGAAATGTCTTGATGAAGGTCAGGTTAGGAAAACAGATGCTCAGTTTACATGCGTCCATTTTCCTAACCCATGCACAGTCACTTCTCCTGAGTGCCTGATGCTGATAGGGAAACACAAGTTCCCCTTTTTAACGCAGCAGCGCATTTACCTATTGCATCGCCTGCCCGGGAGAGGTGGATGGGCGCCTGTTTTTCCCGTGCAGATATTGCATCGGCTTGTAAGAGCTTTGTAAAGAAGCATTGCCACTTTGAAGTTGATCCTTGGGCAACAGTTAACCAGTACAACTCACACAGCCAAAGCATAATATTCTCTTAGCATGCTGCCAGTAATTAGCCATGCAGCAGAAGTTTTGCTGCATCTGAAAGTCAATTTTTTGGGAAGCCCACATAACAATAGTCAATGGCACTAAAAGCAATGACTGTAATAGTGTGCAGAAAGCATTAATAGAAAGGATTTATTTCAATCTGGATCAAGCCCCTCACCCCTGACTTTGAGCCATTCAATGTCAGATTCTTATTCCAATATATGTAAAACCTAATGCAGTTGGTAAATTGTTCTGTACATGATTTTGTTCTTTGTATTGTAACCAGAGACAATGAAAATGAAATAAAATAATCCACTTACATTTAGCTGTAATAGCTGTAATGATGCCCTGTTGTGTCTCTTCAGCCTCACTTATTGCCCAGTTATCATTTTATATATGAAACTTCTGTGCCATTTTTGGCCAAGCTGGTTATTTCTTCCTAGCACTTCTTTTGGTGTTCCAGCTGAATCAGAATCTGCCCCTAACTCAACCTATGGCTTCATGAACATCTGATGAATAAAAAACTCCAATTATTAAAAAATGTTCTATCCCCCCCCCCCCCCCCAAAATGAAATATTTCAAAAGAGCAGAAACATCAAATTACACCCAATAATTAAAACTAATAAGAATTTAAAAATCTCCTGCTCTCCATACTTGGGATCTTTTGATTTTCAATCATCCTGAGATCATTGGGGGAGGTAGGGCCATACAAATTTTATCTTCCCTCTCACTCACAATAACACATTCTTTCTCTCATACATTCTCTTTCACACATACACAGGCTCCTTCTCCCTCACAGATACAGAATGTATGTGTGTGTGTGTGTACCTGTGAGAGCCTATATGTGACACATAGGCTCTCACAGACGCACAAACACACCACAAGCACATAGGCTCTCACAGACACATTCACAGTCACATAGGCTCTCACACAGGCACACATACACATAGGATCTCATATAGATACACATACACATAGGCTCTCATATAGATACACACATATATGTGCTCATACACATAGGTTGTTACCCAGGCACACACACACACAAAAGCTTTAACATAGACACACACAAATACACACATAGGTTCACATAAACACACACACTCACACTTATTTATTTAGATTTGTGCTCATACAGACACATAGGCTGTCACACAGACACAAACACATAAGCTCTTATACAGACACACACACACACACACACAGGATTTCACTCACACACACACATACAAGTTCGCACATATACGTACAGGGCCTCCTATTGACATCAGGCCGTGGCGGGATGCATCCCAATGGCCTTCCTGCTTGGATGGAGGAATGGAAGTTGTGAGCTTGTGCGCACACACAAAAACACGGGCCTCTCCTTCAACCGCCAGCGGCCTCCTCCTTCAGGGGCCTCGGTGGCCTGTGGCCTCTTCTGCTGCCACCAGCCCTCCGCCCCCCCAGGTAAATGCACGGTATGCACACCTGGTTGCGTCAGGCCTGGGAGGCACCTAGCCCCACAATCAGTATTTATCTAAATCATGTCTTAGCCTCCTGTATGTGAGGATCAGAGGAAAGGTGTGATGGTTAAACAAAGAATATCTTGAGAGTCGAGGTGATCTGGAGCTGCCATCTTCTGTGTAGGGAAGGACTTTCACTTGAGAGCAGGAATCTGAATGGGCTGAAGACCAGGACAGGAGCAAGAACCAACAGACAAACCAATAGCACTTCCACAGTGCAGATAGCAAGTGAGCTGTTGGACCAGGAAAGGCATGGTAGGCTGCAGCTCCTTATATATAGCTGTCTGTTTGGGTCACACCTAATGCTGGTCCAATAGAGAATGGGGCGGCCTAATTTTGTTTTGCTTGATATTTGCTAAAGGATTAGCACTGACTCACAGTCCCCCTGGCTCTGCTGCAAGATCCCGTTGGGGGTTGGGGGTTTCAGGTTTAATCCTTGTTTCTTTTGACATGATAGGAGCCCTGCCATACAAAGCAGAGTAAAATGAAACATAATATAATAAAAACAATCAATCAATCAATCCCTTCTATTAGCACTAAGTCTGAATTTAGAAATTGTGCACATAAGAAAAAATAAGTGTGCAATAGGACCAAAAGATTAAACTATTTGTTTTGCTCCCTTCCAAAAAGAAATCTTATTCCTATCAGAACCAGGAATTCTAGCCAACAAGGGTTTGGTAATATTTCATCCCAGGTGATAGCTTGAACTGGCTCAGTTGAAATCTGCACTTGCTCACTTATTCTTCAAGCCATTGCACATTTTCTTTACAATTCCTCTTAATGTGTGAGCAAGACAGAGCATCTCCGATTGCAGAAGTCCCTCTAGTGGTATCTTTGCAATGTATACTCAATCTCATCATCCTGGTCTCTCTTTAACTCACGTTGACACACAAACCCGTTTTTCCAGCCTAGAAACACAGAATGCATGCTTCCTTTCTAGACTGTTTTCTTTTCCATCCTTGGACACTGTAACAGGAAGCAAGTGCTCTCCTGTAATCCAGGCCAGATTTTACTACCTTCAAGCTGCAGCTAACTCAGACAAGAAAATGAGTTCAGTCCACATTCCTAGCAGGCTAAGGCTCTCTCTCATATGGGCCGATACAGTAAAGTCCGCAGGAGAGCGCACAGGCCACTCTCCTGTGTGCGTGATTCTGTATTTAAATGAGGCCCGGTGGTAAAAAACAGGCAAAAGGAGGCGCTAGGGACACTAGTGCGTCCCTAGTGCCTCATTTTGGACCGGAGCAGCGGCTGTCAGCGGGTTTGACAGCCGATGCTCAATTTTGCCATCGTCGGTTCTCGAGCCCGCTGACAGCCACCGGCAAAATTGAGTGTCCGGTTTTCGACCCGACAGCCGCGGGCCGACTTCAAATTTTTTTTTTACTTTTTTTTACCCTTCGGGACCTCCGACTTAATATCACCATGATATTAAGTCGGAGGGTGCACAGAAAAGCAGTTTTTACTGCTTTTCTGTGCACTTTCCCGGTGCCTGAAGAAATTAGCACCTACCTTTGGGTAGGCGCTAATTTCTGAAAGCAAAATGTGCGACTTGGCTGCACATTTTGTTTTCTGAATCGCGCGGGAATACCTAATAGGGCCATCAACATGCATTTGCATGTTGTGGGCGCTATTAGGTTCAGGGGATTGGACGCGCGTTTTCGGCCCCTTACTGAATAAGGGGTAACGCTAACGCGTCGAAAACGCACGTCCAATTGCAGGTTAACAGTGTGCTCCATCGGAGCGCACTGTACTGTATTGGCCCGATAATTAGGGAGCAGCTGGGCAGGTCTTGCTGTCTGCTGAGAGAGGCTGAAGGTGCAACACCCTCTGCAAAGGACCAGCTAGAGAAGCCAGGGCTGCTTGCCTACACGTACAGGCCTAGAAAACCTCTCCTCAGAAAATACATGCCAGGGGGTCTGTAGGTAGAGAACTGGACTAAAGGATTGCCAGATGAGCACAGCTCATTATCCTGATAGAGCTATGGACTGCGGCTGAAAGCTAAATCCTGCTAAATCTCTTTATCAAAAGCCAGCCTGCTGTGGGTGTGAGCTCCAGAAGAACATTTTCCGGAGTATTTGAGGGTCTATTAATGTAGGTATGCAAGTTGTATGCTCCTCAGTGAAGAACAGAAGGATGCTCCCATTTTCTGTTGCCTTGAAGCTGCTTTCTTTTGCTTTTGGACTCTTCCCTAGTATGGATGAGCCATCCTGCTAGTTCAGGCTCCCACAGACACGTTGATAATTATTTGGTGTTTGTTACAAAAAGAGATTTCTTGTGGCATTGACTTAATGCTGATACATATTTCAGGCAAGTATCCATGTAAAATATTAAGAGAACATCAGAACATAAGAACATGCCATACTGGGTCAGACCAAGGGTACATCAAGCCCAGCATCCTGTTTCCAACAGTGGCCAATCCAAGTCACAAGTACCTGGCAAGTACCCATTGCTTATTAAGTACCATCATAGCAATTTATGGATTTATCCTCTAGGAACTTATCCAAACCTTTTTTTAAACCCAGTTACACTAACTGCTTTAACCACATTCTCTGGCAATGAAGTTCAGAGCTTGACTAGTCTGCTTGCAGTGCAACAATGGAAAACAGAAACATCACCAAAATCAGGAAATAAAAAATATCTAGTAAACTAGTAAAACCATACTAATAGAATGAATAAATATTTCAAAACAACTGATCAACAGAAATTAAAAACTCATACATATTTTTATATATTTCCCAAACACCAAGAAAATATTTCAAAACAGCAGATCAAATAACACCCAGTAATTAGAGCTAAGGATTAAATAATCTCCATACCTGGGAAGTTCTGATTTCCAGTCACCATGCTATTGTAGTGGGTTACTGGGTGGGGGGAGGCCACATACATTTTCTCTTCTCTCTCATATACACACATGTTCAGTTTCTCTCACACAGATGGACACACACTCGCACATCCTCCCTCTCTCACATATGCTCTCTCACTCACACACTCACTCACTCTGCACCAAGCAGACTCTGGCTTCTTGCAGTTTCCAGTTCACTTTTTGTTTGTTTGTATTTCTACTTTCTGATCTCTTTATTCTGTATTTGGTGAGGGTCTGTCTGGGTTCTGATGTATGACTGAGGTGAGGTTTTCTGCATATTTCTGTGTAGGGATCTATAACAGCCTGACTCATTCTGTTTTCCTAATAGGAGGTGTATTGGTGTTTTAGGGCCTGATGGGTAGGGTTGTTGCCGTTTGAGTCTGGCAGTTAGGGTGTTATGGTATGGCAGGTTTCTTATAGGTTCTGAGTACATGTATGCCCAGCACCTTACAACAGTGGTGCAAAATGTTTTTAGTGGTGCCTCTTGCTTTATGAGCAGGGGTGTTCTGTCTATGCGTGCATGGAATTTGGTAAGAGGCAGGTATGGAGAGGGCCACTGGATCCCCATCAAGATCAACCTGACAGGGTGGTTTCCCTATCACAGATGATTTTCTTAAAAAACAAACAAACAAAAACATTGGGTGAAGGGAAAAATGTCCACCAAACCTCACTCCACCTCTCCCTGTTACTGATGTGAGCTGTCTCCCTCCTCCCCCCTTTCCCACTGTTCTCTCATTCTCCCTCTCTGCTCTGCAGTCTATCCCTACCAGTCTCTCTCTCCCTCCCTCCCTCCTCACCCCCTCTCTCTTTCTACCAGTCTTTATCTCTCCCCACAAGTACATTTCCACCAGTCAGTCTGTCTCTCTATCTGCACCAGCCCATATCACCAGTCTCTCAACCTCTCTTCCTCCATCAGTTCATTTCCCATATTTTCTCTCTCTCTCCCTCCACCTTTCCATCTCTCCCTCTCTCTCTCTCCAGATGTCCATCCTTGCCAGTCCTTCTCCCACCCTGCCAGTCTCTGTCTCTCTCTCTCCCCTTCACTAGCTGTATGGCCTCCTGTGGTTACACTATGTATGTTACTGAATATGAGTACATTCTTACACATTTACTGCTGTGCTTTGCAATTATATGTATTCAGTTTATATCAATAACATTATTTAATACGTTTTACATATTATGAATGAGTCTGGTGTGCATATAATTATTTCTTTGTTATTAACCTTGACCCGAACGACCTCAACAATTACCGCCCCATTTCAAATCTGTCATTTGTAGCAAAGATCATGGAGAAAATCATAAATAAGCAACTTTCAAATTACCTAGAAGACCATAACATTCTACACCAGTCACAATACGGTTTCCGTAAAGAACACAATACCGAAACCCTCCTCATCTCACTCCTTGATCAAATATACATTGGCTTTGATAAAGGACAATCGTTCCTCCTAGCCCTTCTCGACATCTCTGCAGCTTTCGATACTGTAAGTCATAATACCCTTCTAAACCGGCTATCAGACATAGGAATTACAGGATCAGCTCTTAGATGGTTCGACTCCTTCCTTAGCAATAGAGGTTATAAGGTTAAAATCAATAAGGAATCCTCCCACACTAACGCCCCATTCGGAGTCCCACAGGGCTCCTCTTTATCGCCCACCCTGTTCAACATCTACATACTCCCTCTCTGCCACGTACGCTCAAATCTAAAACTTAAGTTCTATAAATACGCAGACGATGTCCAAATTTTAATCCCCATATCCAAGTCACTGGACTCAACACTCAAATTATGGAACTCTCACCTGCAAACGATCAACCATCACCTTTCAAGCCTCAACCTGGTTCTCAACACTTCTAAGACAGAACTATTGCTAATTACCCCAGAAGGCAGTCCCTTCCATCACCAACTGCAATCTAACATACAAATATCCCACGCTAGAGATCTTGGAGTCATAATTGACAGTCACTTGAACCTAAAGCAATTTATAAAACACACCACAAAGGAGTGCTTCCACAAACTACAAGTACTTAAAAAACTCAAACCGCTCCTTTTCCATCACGATTTCAGATCTGTCCTTCAAGCCATTCTGTTCGCCAAGATTGACTACTGCAATTCCATCTTGCAAGGTCTCCCAGCTTCTACTACAAAACCTCTCCAGCTCCTCCAAAATGCAGCGGTGAGAATTTTGACGAATACTAATCGGAGAGCGCATATCTCTCCCATTCTAAAAGATCTTCACTGGCTCCCAGTTAACTTCAGGATTCTCCAGAAATCACTGACAATTATCCACAAAAATATTCACCATCAGACCCCACTCGATCTTCTACACCCTCTCAAATTGCACTCGATGACCAGACCCTTAAGGGATGCCTACAAGGGATCCTTACATGTTCCTCCAATCAAAATTGTACACCACTCAAATATCAGAGACAGAACATTCTCTATCACAGGTCCCTCCATCTGGAACGCCATGCCTCCGGACCTCAGGCAGGAAACTTGTCTTCCAACTTTCAAAAAGAAACTAAAGACATGGCTGTTCTGCCGTGCATTCCCCACCACTAGCCCAACAGTCTGACCTAGATCTGTTTCATCACTTATGTAAATAAATAAATAAACGACCTAGAACTATTTCATCACTTATGTAAATAAACAATCGCTAATCACGCTCACAAGTCATCTTGAGGTTGGCCCCTTGCCTCCCTCCCATACTCTATTGTATATAGTACTTTATCTTGTTCCCCCTCTTTTTTTTTCCTACTCCCAGTTAAGACTTCCTTGTTATAATGTAACTTTATGCTCCTTTTAATATATCTTTTGTTGATTGGTTGGTTATAGTTACTGCTTTGTTCAATGTAAACCGAGTTGATTTGATTTGTATCAAGAAAGTAGGTATATAAAAGCCTTTATTAATAATAATAATAATAATAATCATAATTACATTAATAACTTCTATACATGGCACATAACTGCAGGTAAAAATTGTAGAAAAGCATGTAGGGGTCTGTGAAAATTTTGGAGGTTGAAAAGGGGTCCATACTCCCCAAAAGGTTGGGAACCCCTGCTCTGGCACGTAACCCATGTGTCTGGCTAAGCTTTATATGGAGATGGAGCCAAACTCTGTTTAAGAACATAAGAAAATGCCATACTGGGTCAGACCAAGGGTCCATCAAGCCCAGCATCCTGTTTCCAACAGTGGCCAATCCAGGCCATAAGAACCTAGCAAGTACCCAAAAACTAAGTCTATTCCATGTTACCATTGCTAATGGCAGTGGCTATTCTCTAAGTGAACTTAATAGCAGGTAATGGACTTCTCCTCCAAGAACGTATCCAATTCTTTTTTAAACACAGCTATACTAACTGCACTAACCACATCCTCTGGCAACAAATTCCAGAGTTTAATTGTGCATTGAGTAAAAAAGAACTTTCTCCGATTAGTTGTAAATATGCCCCATGCTAACTTCATGGAGTGCCCCCTAGTCTTTCTATTATCCAAAAGAGTAAATAACCGATTCACATCTACCCGTTCTAGACCTCTCATAATTTTAAACATCTCTATCATATCCCCCCTCAGCCGTCTCTTCTCCAAGCTGAAAAGTCCTAACCTCTTTAGTCTTTCCTCATAGGGGAGCTGTTCCATTCCCCTTATCATTTTGGTAGCCCTTCTCTGTACCTTCTCCATCGCAATTATATCTTTTTTGAGATGCGGCGACCAGAATTGTACACAGTATTCAAGGTACGGTCTCACCATGGAGCGATACAGAGGCATTATGACATTTTCCATTTTATTCACCATTCCCTTTCTAATAATTCCCAACATTCTGTTTGCTTTTTTGACTGCCACAGCACACTGAACTGACGATTTCAATGTGTTATCCACTATGACACCTAGATCTCTTTCTTGGGTTGTAGCACCTAATATGGAAACCAACATTGTGTAATTATAGAATGGGTTATTTTTCCCTATATACATCACCTTGCACTTATCCACATTAAATTTCATCTGCCATTTGGATGCCCAATTTTCCAGTCTCACAAGGTCTTCCTGCAATTTATCACAATCTGCTTGTGATTTAACTACTCTGAACAATTTTGTGTCATCTGCAAATATGATTATCTTACTCGTCGTATTTCTTTCCAGATCATTTATAAATATATTGAAAAGTAAGGGTCCCAATACAGATCCCTGAGGCACTCCCTTCCACTGAGAAAATGTTCCATTTAATCCTACTCTCTGTTTCCTGTCTTTTAGCCAGTTTGCAATCACGAAAGGACATTGCCACCTATCCCATGACTTTTTACTTTTCCTAGAAGCCTCTCATGAGGAACTTTGTCAAACACCTTCTGAAAATCCAAGTATACTACATCTACCGGTTCACCTTTATCCACATGTTTATTAACTCCTTCAAAAAAGTGAAGCAGATTTGTGAGGCAAGACTTGCCCTGGGTAAAGCCATGCTGACTTTGTTCCATTAAACCATGTCTTTCTTTATGTTCTGTGATTTTGATGTTTAGAACACTTTCCACTATTTTTCCTGGCACTGAAGTCAGGCTAACCAGTCTGTAGTTTCCCGGATCACCCCTGGAGCCCTTTTTAAATATTGGGGTTACATTTGCTATCCTCCAGTCTTCACGTATAATTGATGATTTTAATGATAGGTTACAAATTTTTACTAATAGGTCTGAAATTTCATTTTTTAGTTCCTTCAGAACTCTGGGGTGTATACCATCCGGTCCAGGTGATTTACTACTCTTCAGTTTGTCAATCAGGCCTACCACTTCTTCAAGGTTCTCCGTGATTTGATTCAGTCCATCTGAATCATTACCCATGAAAACCTTCTCCATTATGGGTACCTCCCCAACATCCTCTTCAGTAAACACCGAAGCAAAATAATCATTTAATCTTTCCGCGATGGCCTTATCTTCTCTAAGTGCCCTTTTAAACCCTCGATCATCTAACGGTCCAACTGACTCCCTCACAGGCTTTCTGCTTTGGATATATTTAAAAAAGTTTTTACTGTGAGTTTTTGCCTCTACGGCCAAATTCTTTTCAAATTCTCTCTTAGCCTGTCTTATCAATGTCTTACATTTAACTTGCCAACGTTTATGCTTTATCCTATTTTCTTCTGTTGGTTCCTTCTTCCAATTTTTGAATGATGATCTTTTGGCTCAAATAGCTTCTTTCACCTCCCCTTTTAACCATGCCGGTAATCGTTTTGCCTTCTTTCCACCTTTCTTAATGTGTGGAATACATCTGGACTGTGCTTCTAGAATGGTATTTTTTAACAATGACCACGCCTCTTGGACATTTTTTACTTTTGTAGCTGCTCCTGTCAGTTTTTTTCTAACAATTTTTCTCATTTTGGTGCTTGGGCGACTAGAACATGTGCACCCTAGGTTTTTTGGGTTTTGCGTGAATGCTAGTGGGCATGTGCAAGCTATTGACATCCTAAAAATGTAGTGCATTCTCTTTTAAGTGACATTTCAGCATACTCATAAACATTTCTTGTCAGTGCACACTAACACACTTAGAGGTAGATTTTTTTTAAGGTGCGCACGCACATGGAGATGCTGATTTTATAACGCGCGCACCAGTGAGTGCATGTTATAAAATCCAGGGGCTGGACGCAAATGCAACCCCGGATTTTATAATCTGCGCATGCATGTGTGGGTGGCGTGCATAAGAGGGGGAGACTTCCGCAGTTTTCACGTGGCGACACATTCCCGCCTTCCGCAGTTCCCTCCCAGTCCGCTCCAATTAAGGAGCGGACTGGGAGGGAACCTCTCTTCCCCCCTACCTAACCTCCCTTCCCCTTCCCCTCTCCTCCCCATCCCCTAATCCCTTTCTCCAACTTTTTTTTTTTTTTTATTTTGTTGCTTAATGCTCCGTTGGAGCCGTAGCAACTTGTGCACGCCGGCAGTCCCTTCCCTGGCACAGCGGCAAATGGCCACTGTACAGGTTGCCTCCGGACCGCCCCTTTACATTGGCCTGGCACTTCTGTGCGTAACTCCCGTTATGCGCATGGCTGGGACGCTCTGAAAATGTGCGCAGCGCACGCAAGGCTCGGCCACACACGTAACGCCCGTTTTTTACGCGCATGGCCGAATAAAAATTCAGCTGTTAGCCCCTTAGTTGCAGGCTTTCCCCCCAGCTGGGGAAAATCTTTCAAGTGTTCCTTAGTCAGGAAGACCCTTTTCTGCCATTTCATTTTATTATTCATCACTACAAATTGGTCATCAATTGATTTTCAATAACAAATTTCACAAAAAAACAAAAACAACTGCATTAATTGTACTAATTAAAGAAGTCACCTTTTCCATGTTTTACCCACTGCCATAATTATAACCACCAATTGATTGCTCACAGGACAAAAACAATCTGTAATATTCCCAGATTTGACATTTTGGTTAATTTGGTTAATTTTTTGGCAGCAATGATGGGGTTAAATGTTGCAGAGAAGCCCTTGCACAAAGGTTTGCAGCAAGCACCTAAGACACATTCATGCTTTGCTTCTTTTTCTTTTAAGATATTTGAAAGTGCATCTTCTGGCAACTCTGAGAAAATATGCTTTTTGACTTCTCTTTAGATGTCAAAAGTAACTAAACCAAAGTTTAAAAATGTGCTTATGCTGTCATTTCTGTAACTGCTCCTGTTCTCTTATCTCGATTGTACGCTCAGTACAGTGAACAAAAGAAGTTGTCTGTCAAGGATACATCACTCTTAAATATCTCTTTTCAGTTTAAACTTATTCATCCTAGCATGTTATTTTTTCTTCCAAAGGATCTATTTCAGGTTTACACAGTTGTCTGCAAATTGGGCAATTCTTTAATCTTTTTTTTGCTTAAGATGCTAGTGGTCTCTCCTATTTCTGCACCTCGTCACTCCTAAAGTAAGGGGGTCTTCCATTTTCTCTAAGGAATCTGGTGCACCATAAGCCAGACAGTGAGACCTAGGATGAAAGTCCATAAATTGTACATCTAGGCTGGAAAGCCAAGAAGCACGCACGCAAAGTTACTGTGACTGATCATTGCATTTCTGCCAAGAATGTGTCATGGCCATCCCACCTTAACAAGCCAACACTATTACTGTTGGGTGTTGTTTAACAAAAGCATCAAATATTAAAAATAATTGAAAACTAGGTTGTGATATAGTTTCTTTTTCTTAGTTGTTCAGCAAAGCGAGGAGGTAATATTCAACACCTTGGAAGAGAAATTGTACACATCTGTCTTTTCCACGATTATTTACAGAGTGCTACAAGCTGCACACGGTACTGGACTGACAGATGCAAGAGACAGTCTCTGCTCCAAGAGGCTGACATTCTAGTCAAAACGCACAGATAATCAACAAGGCAGTTATTAGAAAGCACCAGAACAAGGTGGATTATTGGGAGCAAAGGAGACTACCTGAGTAAAGCTACAAGACACTAGACCCCCACCTTCTCCAAGCC
This sequence comes from Rhinatrema bivittatum, assembly GCF_901001135.1. Classification (NCBI taxonomy): domain Eukaryota; kingdom Metazoa; phylum Chordata; class Amphibia; order Gymnophiona; family Rhinatrematidae; genus Rhinatrema; species Rhinatrema bivittatum. Next base: position 11,853,948 of record NC_042629.1, on the reverse strand, counting down.
GATATGAGGAAAGCAGGAGATGATGTTGATGAGAAATATTTCTCCTTTAAGAACAATGAAGGAACTTCAGAGAAACATCTTCTCTCTGAATAATGCTAGGTACTTACACGAACATGTACCTAAGCAAGTTCTTGCCACTAACCTGATAGATAAAGAAATGTCCATTTAGTCACCTCTGAGCCTTTGTTCTTTTTGCAGTACTGAGCTGAAATTTAAAATAGGAAGCATGACCTCCATTAGAAACTCTTAGGAAGCCAAACTTTCCTGTTGGAGAAAACACAAGTTAAATGCAACAGTAATAGGTGCCAATTTGTTTATCACCTTATTAATGTACTAAACTGACTCCATTTTGTATGTGGAAACTGCACAAGGAATGCTCTTCCTGCAGCACCTGTCAAGGTAACCTTGTTAGTTATTAAAGGATAAGGTTTGAACCCAGGCCCTTTAAACCACATGAGAAAACTGTTCCAGACAAGAGCCAGTTACAATTATTTATTTATTATTTATTTATTTGCTTTTTTATACCGACATTCAATTCAAAATATCACACCGGTTTACATTGAAACAAATTGTCAACAAATATTATTGAAGACCTAATACAATATAACAGTTGAAAAACAGCGTGTGGAATAAGGAAAAAAAAACAAAACAAAAAAACCAACTAATAATTATCAATAAATTAAACATAGAACTATATAAGATAATAAGCTAACATTATGAAACCAAAATTCAGTATCTCATCGATAATAAAAGGAACAAAACCATGTATAAGGGGAAGAAATCTATCGAGTTTATTGGGGGAAAGCTTTGATAAAAAGCCATGTTTTAAGGTTTTTTCTAAAGGTGGATGTGGAGGGTTCAGTCCTTAGTGGTGGTGGAAGTGAGTTCCATAGAGTAGGACCAATTATAAGTTCCATGTATTTAATTGTATGCATGATCGTAGTGACCATTCTCCTGGTGCATCCTTCTTCCTTGGACTCTCTGGCTGAAAATTATCAGCCTTAGTACAATCCAAACCTCACAAGGTCAGTGAAAAATAGGAAACTGTTAAATATTGACTGAATACTGGATTCTGTAAAAGCATGTAATTATTGTAAGATGTAGTTAAATTGGTCACCTAAAATAGAATGTCAAATTAAACAGATATTACATAACAAGAAATGGAATTAAAGACAAAAACTGAGTGAACAATTTTTATTTTGTCATGATTTATAGAATTTGTTCTTTATCAAAATTATATATTTTGTGTAACCCAATAAAATCCTTATAAAAATGAGATGTCTTCTATTCCTCTTGAATAGGTAAATCATCAAGTTTTCTGAACTCCAGATAAATTCTGAAGGATGCAGCTCACCCTGTAGCTGATTCCTCCAAGCTCTAAAAACTATGTAAACCTGGAATAAAACACAAACAAGAGAGCAAATGACAGCTTGTAGCAAGGCAGTCCTTGGGCTCCTTGATTCTGACATCCTTTCTTAAAAAAAAAAAAAAAAGATGCAAGCTCTACCAGTCATGGCTAGGATGGTAGTCTTCTGGCTTGGGCTCCAGCCAGGATCTCAGAAGCTGAAACAGCCTGAGTTTAGGAATTAAATTCTACCAAGAAGGTTCTGCGTTCATCAAGCAGCACTAAAGAAGTGATGACAAATTTGTGTTTTCCTTGGCTTGCTGGAATGGCAGCCATCTTGAAGGTGCATGGGATGAAGTGTCCTGCTAGTTGCACATAACATTTTTGGAAATAGAAAAGCTATTCATTTTAATGATGAGCCTCTTTGCATGAGGCATGTCTTTCACACTGTTTTAGCTGGATATGAAAAAAAATGATAATGAAAGTCTTATCTTGTATTCCATAAAAGCTGCATTGAATGATTTTTTTTTTTACCTTTTGTGTGTTTTATTTTCATCTGCAAAGTTTAAAAAGTTGAAAGCAAAATGCAGCCAGAAAGATTCAAAACTTGCAGAGCAGATGCTCCTTGCAGAGTAAGCCCTGACTTAGTGGCAGCACTGTCTCCCAAAGAAGATGAAAGCTGTTCTCATCTCTTACGCCTCCTAAAGCCATCCCCCGAATGTATTAAACTATCTTGCCACACCCCCAGAGGACGCTTTCAGTATTTCTTCAGAATCTGTTTTTATTCCTAGTGTTTGGAACATTTATCTTCCTGTAATTTCTATGCAGGAAACCTGAGGCCCTGCAAACTCGCACCTCATCCTTTCACTAAAGGAGGCATCCACCAAAATTATTGTCATTCAAAATATGAACAAAATTGAGGGAACAGACTAGTATAAAGTTTGTCATCTTAGCAGATATATGGGCTCCAAAAATTTGCATATAGCAACTGCTTTGGCTAAGTCATAATGTTGGGCTGGTAAAAGTTGTCAGCACCTACACAGAACCCAAGTAACATAGCAATGACAGCAAAAAAAAAGACCAAATGGTCCATTCAGTCAGCTTCGCAAATGTCTTATGGTAGTAACTGCTGCTCTGTGCAGGTTACCCCAATGTTTCTCTTAAGGATGCCAATTACCCCAAGCCTTATGTTAAGGGTAATAATATTTACAATCAAAACCAAACTGTCAAACCCCTAAGAAAAGTATTGCTAGCAGCATTTGTATGGGATGAGCAGCCTTCAGGCTACTTGAAGTGCTTTGCTTTTGGACTTGCCCCTCTTGTCTGCTGTCAAAGTCAGTGCCCAGCCTTGGCTGTCATTCACTCACTTACTGCCAATTTATTTCTTATTTTTATATACCCACATTCAGTCTCAATGAGATATCACACCAGTTTACATTCAGGTACTGTAGGTATTTCTCTATCCCCAGAGGGCTTACAGTCTAAGTTTTGTCCATGAGGCAATGGAGGGTAAAGTGACTTGCCCAAGGTCACAAGGAGTGACAGCAGGACTTGAACCCTGGTCTCCTGGTTTCTCCTCCCTGCTCTAACCCCTAGGCTATTCCTCCTCCCGATGTGGCTTGAGACCTGCAGGCCCCTTCTTAGGGCATGGGGCAGGCTGCGGATGAGGCAGGGCAGGGGTCTGGCTTGGCACCACCCCCCTCTAGTGCCGGGGAATCACGGGCTTCCTGGAGCCCTGACTGAATGGGGACCCTGCCTCAGAGGCTTCCACGCCTGAGGGAAAAATGAACGGGCAATGACAAGTCTTAAAGATAAAATATGCAAGAAGAGGAATTGCCGTAAGGGGGAAAGTGTAATTGCAATAGCAAGGTTGCTGCATCCTGGCATTCCTCCGAGAATTAGCTGCATATTAAATGCTCGCAAAAGGAGAGAAAAATATTCTCTCTATTTAAACAGTTTCCTTAACAAAAAGATGCGAGAACTGTGTTCTATCACTTAACTTCAAGAATTGTACAAATTACCCCATGGGTAGGAAATGGTCCTGGGAAACCCTGGCTCGCACCGGGGCTCAGAGAGGGCTGAGGAGAAGCTGCGTCCTCCTTACAAACCTGAAACTGATGCAGCCCGGAGCTGAAACGGAGCTTTTTCTCGGCAGGATTTCTCCAGCCCTCCCCCCTCCAGAGCAGAAATGAGGGGGGATCCCCTGCTCTCCTGCTGAGAGCCCCCTCCCCACCTCCTCGGAGGAGGGCAGCCGGCAGCCCCTCCCTGAAAGGGGAGGGTCCCTGCGCCGGAGCCGCTTCCAGGCTGCAGCGCTGTGAGCAGGGAGGGATGCAGGAGCCGCTGCTGAGCTCCCGAGCCAGGACCGGGGGCTGAGGGGGCTGCACGCGCCCCCTCCCCGGACGTCCAGCTCTCCGCACCGCTGCGCGCCCTGCAGCGGCTGAGGATGCCCAGGATGAACGCGGGGGCGCCGGCAGGGAGCGAGCCACGGCCCCGGGAGCCCAGCAGCGCACCTTCCAGCTCGGGCTCATTCCTTCGCGGCTGCTGCTGCTGCCGCCTTCCTGCTTCCTGCCTTCCGGACACTGCTGCCCAATGCATGCGGGGCTGGCCTCGTGCTGACCCCCTGGGGTGACCCGCACTCTCCCCACCCTCCTTCTTTCTAAGATCCCCCCCAGGGAGCTTTCCACCGCCCCCCCCCCCCGGGACTGCCCCCTCCTCTGCCAGGACTGCCCTCCCCGGGCGAGGAGGACCAGAAGCCCCCTGCCTGCTGCTGGGGCCAGCCATGGGGTGTGAGGATGCAAGGAGGCTGCAGGGCACGTTGGGGCGGCTTTTCCCTCTGTTGGTGGCATTTCTGGTCCAAAGCAGTCACGGCTCCAGCAACCAAGGTAAGGGACTAGGGATATTGTTTTATTTCACTGTTAACCTGTCTTGTATAACGCAGGCTGCACTTTACAGGGAGCCAAACAGAAACATTTTGAATGAGGTGTTTTAAAAGCAAGGCCTGGGAGAAGTGTGAGCAAGAATCCCAACTTTAACTTGCCCATTGCTGCTAAAGCCTTGCCATCGGCTTTCAAAGCACAGCTGGTCAAGGTTCCTCTCACGTCGCTTGCCGAAGCTGCGAGCTCGCGCAGGAATGCGAGTTTAAAGTTCAGCAGATTTTCAGAGGCTTAGCCTTGCACACACATGGTTCTTCGTGTCTGACTTTACGGGACGTGCCTGTAATGCTCTGACCAGTTCCCACAAGATTACGCTTAATACAGTTAAAGCAAAAGGTGGCAGGGATGGTATCTGGGGATATTTACCTAGTGGCAGCAGGTAGGGAGCCAGCGCTGTCTGTCCATCTGCCTGCCCCTGCTGGGGGCTGCTGCTGGAGAAAACGAGCTCTCTAAAAGGAAAGTTGTGCTTATTATTTTAAACTGGACTGGAGAATGCTAGAAAGTTCCCAATCGTTTACCTCTATTAGGGTAGAATCTACAAGGTCCTTAAACCATGTACCCTTCCCAGGCAGCTTGGGCTAGCATACGAACCCTTCCCGGATCGCTCCTTCCGGGAAGGGTTCGCAGAATGAGACAGGGTTCGCAGAATGAGACAGGCTTGATTGATGGGAGCACCCGAAGGGTCTTCTGAGCAAGATGGGAGTATTAATTCCCGAAAGCGAGTCCGGAAATATATACAATCCAGCCAATAAAAAAAACCGGTTCCCTTTTCTCTGTTAACCTTTATTTTGGTGCATTCATGGTGGAAGAGATATAATTGCCTCCCTAACCTGAGCAGCAGATTTGCCTACCCCATGCAAAGACCTCTTTCCCTTCCAGAACAGATCCAGCGGCCTTTGGAAGACTCCTTAGCCAGCGCTGCTTTCCCCTTCAAGATCCCTATTTGGGGGATGGGGGTGCAACATGGTTAATTTTTATAAGTCCTAGACTGAGATAAGCTCAGGACTGAAGGCAGCAGAAGCTGTGTTAAGAGAAATCCTATAAATATGGGGAAGCTAGCAGAGAGAGAAAGCTTGAAGAGCCCCCTTTAGGGGGGTTTGGGAATTTGGATTCATTTTACAAGCCCAGCACTGAGCACCATTTCTGATCGGAATCGAGACTCACATAACCTTAGACTAATTAAGTCTTTTGTTGGATTACAGTTTTTTAACATTAGCATAGATTTTTCCTCTTTATTTACTGTTCATACACTAATATAAAAATATTTTAAATCTTTCTTTGGTATTGATTTAGAATTAACTTACAGTTTTTAGCTTTAATTTGATATATGTATATTCTACTTTTTGTGACTGCAAAGCAGATTACCTTCTGCTCCTGTCGGTATTTGCCTGCTCTATTCTAATAATGGCCCTATTTACTTTTTCTCATGGACACAGTAAATCAAGCCCTAACTTCTTACCCCAGGCAATGGAGGGTGACATTGCCTTGCCCAAGCTCACAAGGGGCAGAGGTGGGATTTGAATCCTGGCTTCTCTGGTTCTCAGCCTAGGTTACTCTTCTGTATACAGGAGTCTTAAATCACTTTAAAGGGGGGGGGGGAGAGTTATTTTAATTCAATTTTTCAGCAACAAAGAAAGACTGGGTTTATATTTTGCTTGATAGTGATTTTTCTTTAGAATATGGTCATTCAACTGATGTCAAGAATTTTGTTTAAAGTAAACGTATTCAAATTATTTTGCTGAAAAAGTTAGGAATTCATCGTTATAGGTCAAACATTTTAATATCTGAAGAGGCTTCTTTCTTATTCTACAGTATGACAGGCTAAAGTATAAATATAGTACTTTTGGGGCAATGGACAGATCAGAATGGTCTATGTGGGAAGAGTGAGAAGTTCCTACCCTCTCTTAATATTAAGATTACATCTTGATCAAGTGTGAGTAACTCCTTAACCTGCCAAAGACTTCATATTAACTTATTTCTCATCCATCTTCCATTGGTGTATGCCTTTTTGATATTACATTGTACAGTTACTGGGCAGGACATCATATAAACACTCATTGGTGAGAGCTCCTTCTCTACAATACTGCTAGCCTCAATTCATTTCTACAATATTTGTTCTCAGTACTGGATTCTTTGTAGGTTGTGGTACAATGTATTGAACCCAAATAAAACTAATCTAAATAAATTGTAGAACATGAAGTTTCAGGGCCATTTAGGGGGGAGGACCTATGTGGTCTCTAAAGCTGATGTAATTACTTTATATTGGAATTATTTTCTTGTTTTTTCAGTTATAAAGGTATTATGGGCCAACACAAAAAAAATCCAATTTTCTCCATGGCCAATATAACCTTCAGAGCTCTGTAATACCAAGTAAAATAGTGGTAATCATGTGTATTCCGTTCCAAGCAAACGTTTATATTGTAGCCTAGTCTTGAAAGCAACTAAAAACCAGTATGTTTTGTTTTAAAGAGAATCTTCTAAAATTTTAATAATTTCACTGAGGAAGCAAGAAACAGATACAGAACCCGCAATATTGTTATCTAAAAAATGAAGGAAACTTACACCTTCTCATGAATGGTTGTTCTATTAGAGGGCTCTATCAAGGCAGAAATGTCCCACCCACTGAAGTAGTCATTGGTCAAAAAGAAAATACCCCAAGATTAGGTCAAGGCAACTTAGATATGATTCTTCTGGTTGTTGTACTGGCTATAATAGTGGGGTCTGCTTTACATTAGTGAGCACTGCTGCGCCATGGTGGTAACCAATGGGATGATTCACTTTTTCTTATGGGGATATGCATGTGTGTGTTGGCAGTAGAGATGGAAGGAGGCAGTGATCATTGCCTTTTGTGTTTGTTGAACAGCACCTAATTTACATAGACAAGAACTAACCTAAGTAATGATTGTATGCCTATGAGCAATTCAATTATTTTATATTTGGCATTTTGAAATTTGGCAGCATTGCCAAGTTGTTTAAGCCTAATGGTTTATGAAACAAACTTTGCAAATAGAGCTTAATAAGGGGAAATATAATCTTTGGGTGCTTCTTCAGATTTCTAATTTTGCTACCACATTGACATGAAAAGCTGCAGGAAGTGTCACTGCATTGTGTTGTGTTGGCCTTTGCTATTTTCAAGTTATCAGCTTCGATGGCACGTGTCGGTAGTATAGCATATTTTCAAGCAGTGAAGGCAGAGATGGATACGTTCTGTAAGAACCACGTGGAAATATGGTTGGGGTTAATTTAGAAACAGATCTGTATCAGCAGGAGGTAATAGCCAAGTTTGCAATATCACCTGTTTGCTATGACTGTTGCAGACAGAGGCATTGACTGCCCTCTATGATACTTTGCAATTAACAGTTTTGTTTTTAGTATATGTTATTTGTATTACTCTTGTGCTGTCTGTACTGATTTTAATTATGCATGTATCCTCTGTTACCCACTCACATTTGCAGATCAGTGGACAGGAAATTGTTTAAATAAATAAACAAATCGTCCCTATTCATAGGAGTTCTTGAAACCAGCATCTATATTCCTAAGTCTGTAGAATAATATTCAAAATGAATCACACCAAGGTGCTCGCAGAGTGTCTGGATGTTGTGTGTTTGTAAAACTGCTCTCCCTGTGTTGGTTGGTTTTCATTCTTTCCCTCCTGTCTGAAGTAGGAAGTGATGACACTGCATGGATGACCAATCTTCACAGAAGTTACTCCTTTTGCTACAGGGCACACCATTAAAATACTAAAGATTCCCCAGGGCACAGGAGCTTCTGCAGCTTTTTAGTGCTTTCCACTCTGGCACTTGTGATCTGAACACCAAGTTTCAGATGAGAACCTGTCAGACATTCTGACCTAATTTCTGAATATTGGCCAAAGGAACAAAATGAAAAGGAGAATGACTTGGACAATAGGACCCTTAATTCTTTACATCTCACTGTGATATATATAGTGCTTTCATCTGAATGTCATCCCAATGCACTTTGCAGTTCAGTATTTTAGAAATATTCGTGCTGCCATTTCTGGGATGCGTGGTTGGCTGGCAGGCAGCACAATCCTGGTATCTGCACTGTTTCAATAAATATCAGAAAATGTTTTAATTTGTTTCCTCTATCCATATGGGAAATCTTTCTGAAGATTTAGCATTGCTCATCTTATCAAATAAAATAGGGAAAACCCTTTTAAGAACATAAGAAGTTGCCATGCTGGGTCAGACCAAGGGTCCATCAAGCCCAGCATCCTGTTTCCAACAGTAGCCAATCCAGGCAATAACAACCTGGCAAGTACCCAAACATTAAATGAAACACATGCTGTACTAATGCCAGTAATAAGCAGTGGCTATTCCCTAAGTCAGCTTGGTTAAAAGCAGTTTATGGGCTTCTCCTCCAAGAACTTATCCAAAGCTTTTTAAACCCAGCTACGCTAACTGCACTAACCACATCCTTTGACAGTGATTTCCAGAGCTTAATTGTGCATTGAGTGAAAAAGAATTTTGCTACTTGCAAATTTCTTGGAGTGCCTCCTAGTCCTAATATTATCTGAAAGAGAAAATAACTGATTCATATTTATCTGCTCTAGTTCTCTCATGATTTTAAAGACTTCTGTTATATCCCCTCAGCTGTCTCTTTTCCAAGCTGAACAGCCTTAAATTCTTTAGCTTTTCCTCATAGAGGAGCCAATCCATCCCCTTTATCATTTTGTTCATCCTTCTATACCTTCTCCAGTGGAACTACATTTTTTAATAACAATGACCCCTCTCAGAAGCGCTTTGCATTGTCATATACCAAAGAACAATGTGCCGAGTACTGATTCGTGCTGAAATATGTGCAGAGGTGGATTTTCAGAAAACAGGATAAAAAAATGAATAAAATAGATTAGATGCTGACATTTGGCACTGAACATCTGTAATGCCAAAGTGTACAGGAAACACATCTAGTAATCTCTTACCCAAGATCTAATGTTATTTATATCCTCAGGTCAAATATTTGGCAGCACACATTTTCTAAAGGTCATCAAACTATTCCATTTTTAATCATATTGACAGTAAACTTTAGAACATGAAATGGCAATAGTGTAGCTCCTGGTTCGGAGTATCAGAAACTCTGAAGAGACAAAGTAACTACACTTATCTTTAAATCTTTAATTGAGCTTTTCCCTTCTAGGGGCTGAGGGCCAGAAGCATCTAGGTTCCCTCCTTGCCTGTGCATCAAGAACCAGTACCAACAGCATATAGGTCCGCTTGTTTAGCGGGCACTGTTACAGTTTTACCATGGATGTCCCTCTGCTAAAGTCTTTTATAGTTAGTTCTCTGACATGCTAGGTTTTGCCTGATGTCGTGCCCTTCCAATGCATCTTAACAGAGAAAATACCCAACAAAACTCTCTTATTTTTGATGTGAATATTTTCAGGGTACAAAAATTTATTCAAAGAGAAATATTGTTATATACGAACTTTCATGTTGTACTCTTCCAGATAAAAACTAAGTCATAAAAAGTGAAATATAGGCAAATGTGTTTCAGTGACCATGAAAGTCATAGTGATGGTATTTTAACATGACCTCTGCCTCTTTTCTTGTTGGAGTAGCTGTTTTTAGCCTTTGGGCTGGGCATGGCACTGCTTGCCTAAAATTGATCCTCTCCTGGTTGCTCATTCTGTGTTTCTGGTTGATTCGGAACACTAGCTAGTTTGAAGGTCAAGAACCTATAGACTGGATTGATATAATCACAGTCCCTAGTTTCTAAATGATGCAAAACCAGCAGTTGATGCTTGCTGAAAGCCAGAGCATCAGCTTTGAATGCAGCAAGAATATCTATCAAATCTCCAGTTCAGATTCCTTTAAACACATTTCACAAATATATAGAAGGTGTTCCCTAGTTCTCTGAGCCAGAAAAGTGCCTCTTGAGATAGTGCAGGTGGTTGGTTTCTTCATTTGGTGCAATAGTCTATACTCAAATATCCGACTTTACTACTGCTGTTAGTAATTTGTAAACTTTCATTAAAATCAGCTACAGTACCTGAAAATTGGAGGGTGTCCAACGTAACACTAATTTTTAAAAAGAGTTCCAGGGTTGATCCAGCAAACATGTCTGACATAAGTGCCGGGCAAAGTAGTTGAAACTATTATAAAGAACAAAATTACTGAAGATTTAGATAGCCATAGTTTAGTTTAATTGGACAAAGCCAACATGAATTTAACCAAGGGAAGTCTTGCCTCACCAATCTGCTACATTTTTGAGGATGTAAATAAACACGTGGATAAAGGTAAGCCAGTTGATACAATGTATCTGGATTTCCAAGAAGCATTTGACAAAGTCCCTCATGAGAGACTTCTTAGGAGATTAAAAAGTCATGGCATAGGGGGCAGTGCCCTATTGTGGATTGCCAACTGGTTAAAAGATAGAAAACAGAGAGTGGAGCTAGATGGCCAGTTTTCCCAATGGATAAAGGTGAACAGTGGAGTGCCCCAGGGATCTGTTCAGGGATCACTGCTTTTTAACATATTTATAAATGACCTATGAAATACTGATGATAAAAAATTATTTAAAGTAGTTAAATCACAAAAGGATTATGATAAATTGCAAGATAACCTTGTGAGACTGGGCATCCAAATAGCAGATGAAATTTTATGGACAAGTGCAAAGTGATGCACTTAGGGAAGGGAAACCCAAATCATAGCTACAGAATGCAAGGTTCCACATTAGGAGTCACCATTCAGGAAAAGGATCCAGGTGTCGTTATTAAAAACACTTTGAAATCTGCTCAGTGTGCAGTATCAGCAGCCAAGAAACCATATAGAATGCTAAAGATTATTAGGAAAGGAATGGAGAATAAAACTGAGAATATCATAATGTCTCTGTATCGCTCCATGGTGCAACATCATCTTGTGTATAGTTTTGGTCACCACATCTCAAAAAAGATATAGCAGAATTAGAAAAGGTACAGAGAAGGGCGACCAAGATGATAAAGGGGATGGAACAAGTCTCCTATGAAGAAAGGCTAAAGAGGATAGGACTCTTCAGCTTCCAGAAGAGATATGATAGAGGTCTATAAAATGATGAGTGGAATGGAAAGAGTAAACATTAATCAGTTGTTTACTCTTTTGAAAAATACAGGGGACACACAATGAAGTAACTAAGGGGCCGATGCAATATTTGTGCGCAGAAAACGGGCTCTGAACAGTCAATGCCTGCTTTCTTAACGCGCCCCCCCGGGGGGCACCATGCAGTATTTAAATTAAGGGTCCCTAGTGCCTCCTTGCTAACGAGAACCTGAGAGCATTGGCCATCCGCCAGTTAGGAAAACCGATGCCAAGTTTAAATGCCGCACTGCCAGGGGTTCAGGAAATGGACGCTTGTCAATTGAGTGTCCGTTTCCTGCACCCGGCTGCTGGCACTTTTTTTTATTTTCCTTTAGTTTTTCCTCCTTCTTAATATCTGTAAAATAGTTTGCAGAAACCTCCTTGACTTTAGAATTCACAGAACACATTCCTATTGCTGACTGCCAGACCCAGATCTGGCAGATCCTCCTTCACTGGTTGGACCTTCCTTCTCCAATGTGCAACTTTTCTCCTAAATTCTCCCATAGGAGAAGACACCAGTTTTTCATTATTTTCTTTTCCATAAGATACACCATACTGGGTCAGACCAAGGGTCCATCAAGCTCAGGATCCTGTGTCCAACAACGGCCAACCAAGTCACAAGTACCCGACAAGTACCCAAACATTAAAGGGTAGATTTAAAAAAAATACGTGCGCACCTCCATATGTGTGCGCGCTACCCAGCACATGCACACGGATGCGGGATTTTATAACATGCATGTGCCAGTGCATGCAGGGGGGGTGAAGATTTGGCCAGATTACGTGCTGCAATGAGATCGGATCTCCACCAGTTCCCTCCCCCCACCACCTTCCTCTTCCCCTCTCCTCCCCAACTCCTTTGAAGGCCCTACCTTCAGTAGACATCTTTATTTCTGAACTTACGCCAGCAGGCGATCCCCCGGCACAGCAGCAAATGGCCGCTGTACTTGCGGCCTCCAGCTCTGCCCCTCCCTGCCTCCCGCACCTCCCCTTGATAGAGGCCTGGCTCTTGTGCGCATAACAGGGGTTATGCACATGGCTGGGCCTCTTCTAAAATGCGTGCAGTGCGCACAAGGCCCAACCACACATGTAACCCCCGTTTTTTACGTGTGGGGGGTTTAAAAATCAGGCCTTAAATGAATAGATCCCAAGCTACTAATCCTAATTGATTAATAGCAATTTATGGACTTCTGCTCTAGGAGCTTTTCCAAACCTTTTCTAAACCCAGTTACACTAATTGCCATAACCACACCCTCTGGCAATGAATTTCAGAGCTTAGTTATGCGTTGAGTGAAAAAGAATTTTCTCCAATTTGTTTTAAATGCTAACTTCATGGAGTGCCCCCTAGTGCTTGTATTATTCGAAAGAATAAATAATACATTTACATGTGATTCACATTTACCCACTTAACTCCTTTCATGATTTTGTAGACTCTATCAAAGCCCCTTCAGCCGTCTCTTCTCCAAGCTGAACAACCCTAACTTCTTTAGCCTTTCTATCCCCTTTATCATTTTGGTTGCCCTTCTCTGTACCTTCTCCATCGCATTTATATCTTTTTTGAGATTCGGCGACCAGAATTGTACACAGTATTCAAGGTGTGGTCTCACCATGGAGCGATACAGAGGCATTATGACTTTTTCCGCTTTATTCACCATTCCCTTTCTAATAATTCCCAACATTCTGTTTGCTTTTTTGACTGCCGCAGCACACTGCACCGACGATTTCAATGTGTTATCCACTATGACACCTAGATCTCTTTCTTGGGTTGTAGCACCTAATATGGAACCTAACATTGTGTAACTACAGCAAGGGTTATTTTTCCCTATATGCAACACCTTGCACTTGTCCACATTAAATTTCATCCACAATTTGGAAGCTGATCTTCCAGTCTTACAAGGTCCTCCTGCAGTTTATCACAATGCGCTTGAGATTTAACTACTCTGCATAATTTTGTGACATCCACAAATTTAAGGACCTCACTTGATGTGCCCCTTTCCAGATCATTTATATATATATTGAAAAGCACTGGTCCAAGTACAGATCCCTGAGGCACTCCACTGTTTACCCTTTTCCACTGAGAAAATTGACCATTTAATCCTACTCTCTGTTTCCTGTCTTTTAAGCAGTTTGTAATCCATAAAAGGATTTCGCCTACTATCCCATGACTTTTTAGTTTTCTTAGAAGCCTCTTGTGAGGGACTTTGTACGTTAAATTGATACAGAATATTTTGGTATGCTTTCAATAGCAGCAGCAGCAGTCACAAACCATTTTCTCAATAAGAGCATTGGAATCTATGAAATTATTTATTTGGCCAATCCAGAATTATGATTCATTGCAAATATCACATGCAGTGCTAGCTCCTTGATTTAGGCTGCAGTGTTGTTTGCTTTGCCACTGTGGTGGAGGGGGCCAGGGACTATCCAGGTTCACAGATCTGGCACCACTGGGGCTGGTGAAGACTAGGAAACAGCCATGTTGCACTTAGACCCTGGAAGAGAAGGAAAGCAGCTGCTGCCATGCGGGTCTGCCCCATGCTGGCCAGCAAGAAGCCAGGGGTGCTCCTCCAGCCCTCGGGTCAGAAAGGGCTGTTTGGGAATTGGAGGCAAAATGGGGAAAAAGCAATTTAAAAAACCTAATAGCCGAAGATGTACTTCCTCTGTCATTGTACTTTAAAGATATATTTTGTATTCATAAGATGAGCATCAGATATGTAAACACTCTAATTTATTAATCTGTTCCTGTGGGATAAAGCATTTTATCTTTTCAGGATTGCCTTGTGAAGCTGGAAAGTCGATGCAATTATGGCTGGAACATAGGAGCCATGGCCTAATAAATAGTGCAGAAGTAAATGTGGGCAAAGCCCAGCATTAGTGTGCACACTGATGGCACAACTCGGCAGGATCATTCCACTTTACAGTACTTTAAGCTATTGTGCTCCGTGGAAATGGCTACCTTTCCATGAATATTGATTATCAATCCTTTTATATCTGCAGTATGAAGCCCTTCCCCACACCACTGGGAATATTGGGGGAATTCTGCTGCTGTTTTGGAAGCAGCGATTGAATATGTGCCATGGGGCTGTTGAGGACAAGAGTTTCTTGTAATTAATTATAGGTTTCCCACAACTAATTTAATTCATAAAAAAGACATTTAGGGAAATGAAAAATGTTTATTTGCTACAGAAGAAATGTATTAAGGGAAATCTCCCTAGTTTATGTAAATAGAATTCACTAGCACCAAATAAAAAATTACTATTAATCATAATACAATTAACTTTTTTTTTTTTTTTGGCATGGCAGCTTCTTCCTGCTGTTTAGGCTTCCAGCATAATCAGACCCAGAACTGAGATCTGGTCCCAGGGGCCTTCATTCACAACCAGGTGTGGTTTTTCCACTCCTTTTTCTATACCCTACCCTCTTAATTCAGCCCAAGCCAGCACAACGACAATCTTCAGATGGGGCCCAAAGCTGGGATTTGCTTCAGACATGTTAAGGTGAATCTGGAGTTAGAACCACTAGGTGTCGCTGTTGTGTGAGAGTCCCTCCTCATCCCTGGGTCTGTGACCCAAGCTGCACTAGCTCCAGCTTTGCATATCCCAAGGAGCCTTGGACTGGGACCTGAAATCAAGAGGTTGGACCACAATAAACAGGGCATTGGAGTGCATTTATTATCGAGCAGCAGTGCCCATTGAAGAATTTAAAACTAATATAAGCAATTAAGTTAGCCCTATTACTGTACCTTTTTTCTAGCATGGTACAGAAAGCTCTGGATGGTGGTCAGCTGGATGAGATGAAACATTTTGGGAGTTCCAAACATGAATGCTTTCAACATGGTCCTCCTTAGATCCTCAAATGGCTGCTTTAGATGATGTAAACGCCCAGGGTTTACATTTCCTTTTATTGCCCATTTGGAATAAGCAGGCATGCCACAAGGCCCCAGATTAAAAAAGCCCGATGACACCACTAGCGACCAGACTGGGAGGGGGAAGGAACTCCTGGCAATGTTCCATGCCAGTGGCGACCCCACACAATCTTCCTCTTGGGTCTCCCTCCTCTGTTTCTGCTCTAGAAGATCAAGAGTCCAAACTTGCATTTGCAGGAATCTGTCTTTGTACTTGTACCTCAGGTTATGGCTCTGCAGACCTCTTCTTTCTTCCAAATTAAGGATAGCCTTGTTCCTCATAATCAGTTGGAAACTTTGGAGAACTCTTTCAGAGTTAAGAATCTTCATGTTGTGAATTTTCCCAAGTCAAGGCTTTTGTCAGCCACAGAATTATTTAAGAAACATTTGTCTGAGATATTATTTATTTCAAACATGCATGATTTATTTTCCAATGATTCTTATAGCATTTAAAAAATGATTAATAAACCCTGCTGGCTAGGTCAGATCTCAGTTCTGTGTATTTAAACTGAGGTTTATAAAATCATGTGTGGGGTGGAATGGGTAAATAAAGGATGGTTATTTATCCTTTCAGATACTAAAGCAAGGGGCACTCCATGAAGCTAACAACTCGCAGACTGTGGCATTTGTTATCAGAGGATGTGATCAAGACAACTAACATAGGCCTAGATTCATCATTTTTCTATGTGTGAGTGAAAGAGAGAGAGAGAGAGAGAGAGAGAGAGAAAGAGACTCTTCATAAGGCTCTCATATAAGTAAACTATTTATACCACTGTAAGAAGGGCAGCTAGTAACGTGGGGTGAGGTTTTGGTGATGGCCTAGGTTTTGGGGGGCAATTTTTGTACATTGTACTTTCGACCTAGCTTGATGCACTCTCTGCCTAACTGCTATATACAAATCTCATTTTTCTGTACCTTTCCTCACTCCAAATCACATCAAATCTTCACCGATGTCTACTGTGCTGTTCATACCTCTGACTGTGCATGGAAAACTGCCCCCCAAAACCTAGGCCACCACCAAAACCCAAAACCTCACTCCGAGTTCAGAATGGCCCCCTTCTTACAGTGGTATTAAAAGTTGACTAATATGTGTGCTCCCTCTCCCTCTCCCTGTCTCCCCCTCCCTCCCTCACCCTACGGGATTTGCAGTACTGTTTCAGGCATATCACAAGGCTTAATGCCAGGAAAAAAGGTGTAGTTAAATCATGTGTTACGCTATCCCACGCAACGTTAAACTCCCCTCATTTTCATAAACTCTGCGCAAACTCCTCCCTTTTGTCTAAATTTTGAAAATTTGCATACGCATCTCGTGATGCACGGGTGTTAGGGTTCTAACCCCCATGATAAGGCCCTAACCACGATTTGCTGAATGACCCCCATAGTGAAATTTAAAAGAGGTTTGGACAAAATCCTGAATGAAAAGTCCATCACATTAGGCAAGTAAACTAAAGAAAGCTATTGCTCTCCCTGGACATGAATAACAGGAATTAAATCTACATTATGGGATCTGATGCATCCTTGCAACTTGGATTGGCCACCGCCTGATGCTGGGGCTTGATGAACCTTGGTCTGATCCAGGATAGTAATTCTTATGTTCTTTCAGTTTTCTCATGTTTCAAAAAGCCAAAATAATAATAATCTATTTATTTACAGCCCCTTTCTCTCCTCAGTGTGGGTGGAGGGGCTGATGCAGTCGGAAGGGGGAAACATTCATGGGGCAGGGGGCCATGGTGCATAGGGACTGGGAGCATGTGCAGTGCTGACGTTCCCTGCCTCCCTCTACTCCCACGCTTTCCGTTTCAAAGCAGAAGGCACATGGCTAGAAGAAGGGAGTCCGGAAGCAGTACGGCATACGCAGGAGGGGGAGAGGAGAGTGATGGACAAATGGAAAGGGGCAGCAGGGAAAGAGTGTGAATTTGGAGGGGAAAAGTAGAGAACAGGAGTAAGGGAGAAGGGAGAGTGACATGAATGGAGGGAAGGGGAAGGAGAGAGATGGGGAAACGAGGTCAGCGAGTAGGGTAAGGACAGTGATCGGGGGAGGGTGGATGAGTGATGAGCGGGCAGGGAAGGGAGATGTGTAGGAATGGGTGGGAGGCGATGAGCAGAAGGAGAGCAGTATGTGAGAGATGAGAAAGGGTGAATGTATGTGGGGAGAAGACGTGAGAGGTTAGAATGGGAAAGAAGGAAATCAGAAGGGGAGATTAGAAAAGCTCAAGAAAAAAATAAAGAAAAGAAGATAAAGCTGAAGAAAGAAGCAGAAAGTAAGAAGATGAAACTATACAAAGGTTTTGACTTGCCCCACCACAGCCACGACTGAATTGAAGCTGGAGAGCCAGGCCTGGGGAGAAAGAGGGGGGCAGAAACATTAAATCTCTTCTGCCTCTCACCTCCCTTCCTGCTATTTCATGCCAAGGGATGAGAAAGTTCCCCGTGCCCGCCAACTAAGCAGGGAATACTGATACCTGATACCTGTGCCGTTCTTGTCTTGGAAAGGAAAGGCTTGATGGAGTTTGTCTGATTCCTGATACCTGTGCCGTCCTTGTCTTGGAAAGAAAAGGCTTGATGGAGTTTGTCTGATACCTGATATCTGTGCCGTCCTTGTCTTGGAAAGGAAAGGCATGATGGAGTTTGTCGGAGACAAGATGATGCTTTTTACGTGGACAGTGAGCTAGCCTGGAAAAGGCCCTGAGCAGATGCCATTCTGAAAGAGGCCATGAATTTGCTTCCTTTCGGGCGGATTTTAAAACAATACGCGCGCCGGTACTTTTGTTCGCGCCACCGGCGCAAACAAAAGTACACCAGATTTTATAAGATGCGTGTATCTTATAAAATCCGGGGTCGGCGCGCGCAAGGGGGTGCACATTTGTGCAACCTGCGCGCGCTGAGCCCAGCGCGGCCTGCCTGTTCCCTCCGAGGCCGCTCCGATTTCAGAGCGGCCTCGGAGGGAACTTTTCTTCACCCTCCCCCCCACCTCCCCCCACCTTCCCCTACCTAACCCACCCCCCCGGCCCTATCTAAACCCCCCCCCTTACCTTTGTCAGCAAAGTTACGCCTGTCGCCGGCAGCCCCGCTCCGTCCTCCAGTCCCGGGGGCGTGGTCCGGAGGCCTCGACCACGCCCCCGGGCCGGCGTCACGCCCCCAAAACGCCCCCGAAACACCGCGGCACGCCCCGGACACATCCCCTCCCTCCCCGTTTCGAAAGCCCCGGGACTTACGCGCGTCCCAGGGCTTTACGCGCGCCGGCGGCCTATGCAAAATAGGCGCGCCAGCGCGCAAGGGCCCTGCACGCATAAATCCTGCTGGATTTACGCGCGCAGGGGTTTTAAAATCCGCCCCTTTGGTTTTACAACATCAGAAGGGAGAAGTGAAGGGGAAAGAAACTTGTTTTTGTAAGATGAGAGATCCAGTAATCTATCTGAAATCAGAAGGCATTTGACAAAGTTCCTCATGAGAGGCTTCTAGGAAAAGTAAAAAGTCATGGGATAGGAGGCGATGTCCTTTCGTGGATTGCAAACTGGCTAAAAGACAGGAAACAGAGTAGGATTAAATGGGCAATTTTCTCAGTGGAAGGGAGTGGACAGTGGAGTGCCTCAGAGATCTGTATTGGGACCCTTACTTTTCAATATATTTATAAATGGTCTGGAAAGAAATACGACGAGTGAGATAATCAAATTTGCAGATGATACAAAATTGTTCAGAGTAGTTAAATCACAAGAGGATTGTGATAAATTGCAGGAAGACCTTGTGAGGCTGGAAAATTGTGCATTAAAATGGCAGATGAAATTTAATGTGGATAAGTGCAAGGTGATGCATATAGGGAAAATTAACCCATGCTACAGTTATACAATGTTAGGTTTCATATTAGGTGCTACTACCCAAGAAAGAGATCTAGGCGTCATAGTGGATAACACATTGAAATCATCAGTTCAGTGTGCTGCGGCAGTCAAAAAAGCAAACAGAATGTTGGGAATTATTAGAAAGGGAATGGTGAATAAAACAGAAAATATCATAATGTCTCTGTATCGCTCCATGGTGAGACCACACCTTGAATACTGTTTACAATTCTAGTCGCCGCATCTCAGAAAAGATATAATTGCGATGGAGAAGGTACAGAGAAGGGCTACCAAAATGATAAAGGGGATGGAACAGCTCCCCTATGAGGAAAGACTAAAGAGATTAGGACTTTTCAGCTTGGAGAAGACACGGCTGAGGGGGGATATGATAGAGGTGTTTAAAATCATGAGAGGTCTAGAACGGGTAGATGTGAATCGGTTATTTACTCTTTCGGATAATAGAAAGACTAGGGGGCACTCCATGAAGTTAGCATGTGGCACATTTAAAACTAATCGGAGAAAGTTCTTTTTTACTCAACGCACAATTAAACTCTGGAATTTGTTGCCAGAGGATGTGGTTAGTGCAGTTAGTATAGCTGTGTTTAAAAAAGGATTGGATAAGTTCTTGGAGGAGAAGTCCATTACCTGCTATTAAGTTCACTTAGAAAATAGTCACTGCTATTACTAGCAATGGTAACATGGAATAGACTTAGTTTTTGGGTACTTGCCAGGTTCTTATGGCCTGGATTGGCCACTGTTGGAGACAGGATGCTGGGCTTGATGGACCCTTGGTCTGACCCAGTATGACATGTTCTTATGTTCTTATGGGCACCGGAGAGAGAAAGAAAGTGTTCAAACAAGTCACATCTCTTAGCAAAGAAAAACTGCTTTAATGTCAATTAAAAAAGAAAGTGAAGCTCATTTTCTTGGCTGGGTTATAGGGGAAAGGCTGAAATAAGGTCAGTATACAAAATGAGGCTTTTTTTAAATATGGAAATGGAAACCTAAGTCTAAGAACTTTTATCAATGCATCAGTCTTAAGTTTTTTTTTATTTACAACATTCTTTGCCCTTTCTCTTGTCAGGTGCAGGCTTTGCAATTCCCTACGTTGCAGCCTGTCTTGTTTGTTAACCCTCGGGTCCGGAGTTCCCCAGCAGAGCGCAATTGCAGGAAATAATTTGTGTAGAAAGTAAAACGCTCACCTTGCTGCACTGGTCCCTTTCTTATGAGCTGCTGTGATTGCAAAAACATGGCTTGAGCCAAGGGTAAAGCAGAGCATTTCACTTTTCATTGCTTGTGGAATTAAGGACGATAATACCTCAGGAGGTCTATCATCATGATTTCTATGTCGCATTGCGTGCTTTGACGTGGGAGTGAAGGGGTTTGCTGTAAAAACTGTGCAGATGAGAATATTTAGCAAAGGCAGCACACGAGGGTTAGGCGAGGACTTTCACTTCTCCGGGTCAGTAGCAGACATCCAGCTTGGGTTTCAGTGTGGCAGTGACCCAGCCAGCACCTGCCGTGAATGCCTTTGACCTGAATCCTGCTGGAAAAAGGTGACAGATTTGCAAAATATTAAAACTGACAAATTAAGTTGGCATTTTATGAAAACCGATATGAGTTACTGTCAGATGTAAGAAGAAGTCCAAAAGCCTGTCAGCCAGTCTGCACACTTTTACACAGCAAACTGCAGGTGCATCTTTCACACAAGGAGGCTGAAATGGTACAAGTTTGAAATTTGCGAGCAGTAGTGCCAAGCATCTATGTTTCAACCTTGGCTACTATTCATTCATGCAGCTATCATAAACATTCATAATGCAATTACTTTAAAGTGCCACAATATCTATCAGGATTATAAGTGAATCTTTTATTCACTTATCCCGTGCTTGGATGAGAAGCTTGGTTTCTGTCTTTTCAATCCACACATGGGGTGAGTAAATAAAAGGTTTACTCTTGCTAGATATTTTTTGGTACTTTAAGATAACTGGATTATGAATGCACATGAAAGATACAGCGATAGGCAGTAACCAGGGTTAAAGCCTTGATCGTTGCTGCTCCTGCTCCCAGGTTTCAAGCACATGGCTTAATTCAACCTCATTGCACAATATTGAAATCCTCCTTGGCTTTAATTTCATGAAACTTCTGGAAGGGAAAAAAATTCCTCAGAAAACAAATTATTCAGCAAGCAATGCAAGAGATTAGTTCCAAAGGGTTAAATTTCAGATTTGGAAACAATCTGGCAGCTCTTTGTGCTGCATACATGATTTTTTTCTTTTTTTTCCCCCTGCTTCTAGAAGTTTCAGGAAATTAAAAGCTTTTGCACTGCTAAGTGCTATGCTGTTTTTTTTTTTAAGTAGTCTTTGAGTGCAGAAAACAGGAATGAAAGCCTTTCATGGCAGCTCTTGTTAAGGATGTGCTGTAGAGTGGAACATTCTCTTGGGGAACAACACCTCCTTATGACATGAATTTGACACTCTCAGGAGAGAGCAGTGCCCCTCTTCTGGGTCAGAAACACAACTCTCTCATACCCTCACTTTCATCTCCTTGCCTTCAAATGTTAGGGACTCAAGTTTCTTGCATTTCTACTTTGGAGTATTGGACAAAAAAAGACTTTAAAGTTTCACCATTCAGCTAAAAATATAAAAAGTGGTCCATGCATAGAGTTCTAAAAATTACAGGTGGACAATTATTTGTTTCTGGTGATTCATGGGAAAACTGAAAGTTTCCATAACCTGTGACTTTTAACTACTGGAGAACACACTTATAATTGAAATGCTTGGCAAGGACAGAGGACCTTGGGTCACATTCATTAAATTGGAAAATCTACTGCAGCAGATATTTCCCAGAAACAAGCCATCGCATTACAGAGGAGTAAAACATTGCTTGCTTAATATACCAGATCATGGCAATGTTCTTATCATCACTTACCTGTCTCACAGAGACTTTCTGACAATAAACAAACTATTCTCAAATGGTAGCTGAGAAGAGAGAATGGAAACAAATCCGACATTAGAACAATTTTTCATCATTTCAAATCACTTAGCATTAAAGGCGATGATAATGGAAGTGTAGTGCAGGAAGACTGAGGCTTGGCAAAGATATAGAGAGAGAGTCGGTGGTAACAAGCCGTCATAGGCATAAATACATTCTAAATATATTCTACATCTCTAATATATAGATAGATAGATAGATACAGATAATATGTAATGATTTAAAGGTGCTCGACAAACAAACCCAAATATACTCCAAAGTACTATTATCGATGGATATGGTAACAATTTAAAAAATATATCTTTATTGACATTACTACAAATCATATAAAATATTAGAACACCTGAACCTTTCCAGACATGTTACATCAAATACCCATGCGCAAATCCTTATGTGGTTGAGTAAGTTTGACCACAAAATGAAATATAAATGTCCCCCTATTATAACCAAATCATATCAAAGACATACATTACAATGCTATTATAGTATGAATGGACACGTCACCATGTTAATACAATGTAATGATCATCAACACACATACAAACCACACAGGTATTAATTGTATTCGAAAGTAGTAACTTGTTTCAGATATTTATCTGAAAGGTGCTGATTTCAGGTCAAGTACAACAAAAAATCTAATATTTATTTATTTATTACATTTCTATACCGTTTCACCATTACATGAATGACCGAAGCGGTTTACAAAATTATTATCTAAAAAAATAAACTAACTAAAAAACTAAATAGATAAAAGAAAAATATAAAGTAAATGATAAAAAGCTAAAAAAAAATACAATAACATTTTGATCAATATAAACAAAATATACTAAAATAGAAAACTTTAACCGCTATTTTAAAAATAAGAGAAGAAACATGTAAAATTAAAATAAAAACCTAGCTTAGTGTGGTTAAGAATGGCAGACCTTCATATCTAGGCCTGTCTGATTTTAAGTTTAAAATCAGAGCTCCCGAAAAGCTTCCTTAAAAAAGTGAGTTTTTAGGGCTTTTTAAAATTCTTTCCTGTTATGTATTTGTCTTATGGCATCGGGCAAACTACATTCGTAGATGTGAACAATGGTACATTGATTAAATAATCAGCAAGAGAGTATCACGTAAGTGTGGTGTTCCTGTTTTAATGCGTGCCTTATTGCATCGACCCGTTAGGATGGGCAAGTCAGTTGTGACCTGAATTAGCTCTGTTGGGTCACTGGTAGATCACACCCAGGAAGAACACCAGGTTTACGTGATACTCTCTTGCTGATTATTTAATAAATGCACCATTGTTCACATTTACGAATGTATTAGGTTTTTTGTTGTACTTGACCTGGAGTCAGTGCCTTTCAGATAGTATCTGTGACAAGTTACTACTTTGGAATACAATTAACACTTGTGTGGTTTGTATGTGAGTTGATGTTCATTACATTGTATTAATAACATGGTGATGTGTCCATTCATAAGGTAATAGCATTGTAATGTATGACTTTGATCTGATTTGGTTGTACTAAGGAGACATTTATATTTCATTTTGTGGTCAAACTTACTCATCCACATAAAGATTTGTGCATGGGTATTTGATGTAATATATTTGGGAAGGTTCAGATCTTCTAATATTTTATCTGATTTGTACTAATGTCAATAAATATGTATTTTTTTAATTGTTACCATTTCCATCCATAATAGTGCTTTTTCTCACTCCTTTGGAGTGTATTTGGGTTTATATAAATATATATTAACCATATTGCCTACAAACTAAGGGGTCGATGTAATAAAGTGCACCCAGCCTAGTGTTGCAACTGTCCCTGTCCAACGGCTTCACTCCGCCTACCTCTCTTTGTTTGCTCCTCCTCATGCTGCGGATGGAAGCTGCGTCTGCCTGCTGTCTTCTCCGGCGTCCCCGGACCGGCTTGGGTGCTGCCTCCCGCCATGCTCCACTTGTACCATAGGGCACGTGCGCCGCAAGGGCCTTCTTCTTATTTCCTACTTGGCGCGAACCTCCGGGTCGTCCCCCCCGTGATGACATCATGATGCCTGGATATTTAAGGCCTACAATGTTTGCTAGCCTTTGAGTTAGCAAGGGGGTTATCCTACAGGAATCCTACGGATGGGATTCGCTCTCCGTACCCAGCTACTCTGCCTCTCCAATCTCTATCGGACTCTCTAACGCTAACGGGGTACCCGCTCCTCGGGGACCTCACTTGGTTTCCACGTCGCTATCAGGAAACCGGTACTCACTCCTCGAGGGGCCCATGTTCCATGACTCGCTGCCTACTCCTACCTTCTAACTCTTCTGCCTGGAAGAATTCGCTAATCTTCTACATCAGTGAGTACTACCATCTTCACCTCCGAGCTGTTCCCTGGAACCAGGCACTCGCTCCTCGAGGGCCTGCCTCCATTCCAGCCCCAGTGCCATCTCCGTGGAACCGCTGCATGAGTACATCATCTGCAAGCCTCCCAGCTCTCAGGGTTCAGATACTCGCTCCTCGAGGGTCTGCTCTCCCTACCCTGGGGATTTCCATACTGGGGTCTTGTATATTCTCCACTGTGCTCATTCTCTCAGTTCTTTCCACTACAGCACTGCTACCGGAGGAGCTGCTGTTCCAGCGCCTGAGGGATACCAGCCCTGCCGGGCTATTCCAGCTGCTCACTACTGCCACCTCTGGTGGCTTCCTTACACAGTCTAATAAAAGATCAAACTCTTGTGTTTGTGTGTCCTGAGCTAAGCCTGACTTGTGGCCCCTCATGGGACTTCCCCCCATGGGCGTGGTCAGCTGCCACAGTGTCCAAGGGTCCACCAAACCTCACAGTTTACAACAGCTAGGGGCGGATTTTAAATGCCCTGCGCGCCGGCGCGCCTATTTTGCATAGGCCGCCGGCGCGCACAGAGCCCCGGGACGCGCGTAAGTCCCGGGGTTTTTTAAAAGGGGCGGGAGGGGGCGTGTCAGGGGCGTGGCTGAATGACGCGGCATGTCGGGGGCGTGATGTGGCGTTTTGGGGGCTGCGACGCGGGCGTGGTTTCGGCCCGGGGGCGTTCCGGGGGCGTGGCCGCGGCCTCCGGACCAGCCCTCCGGACCGGAACACGGACGGGGCAGCCGGCCGCGCGCAGATTTACGTCTGCTTTTCGCAGGCGTAAATCATGCGATAAAGGTAAGGGGGGGGTTTAGATAGGGCCGGGGGGGGGGTGGGTTAGGTAGGGGAAGGTGGGGGAGGGCGGAGGGAACAGGCAGCGCGCTGGGCTCGGCGCGCGCAGGTTGCACAAATGTGCACCCCCTTGCGCGCGCCAACCCCGGATTTTATAAGATACGCGCGGCTACGCGCGTATCTTATAAAATCCAGCGTACTTTTGTTTGCGCCTGGTGCGCAAACAAAAGTACGCGATCGAGCAATTTTTAAAAATCTATCCTCTAGTGCACAGATTTACGTGTTTTTTTGGACGCACTAAATTAGCACCTGATGCAATAAGGAGATAAGCGTGTCTAAAATGTGTGTCTATGCATAGTTGATAGTACACATCACATGTAAATTCCATGTAGATAAGGCTATTAGCTATTACCCCCAATGCAGAAAATCACTAGGCTCCCAACACACAATTTCTTTTTTAATTGAATGTTTATTAAAGTTTGATCAACAGCCATAAGCAATCCTGCACATGAGTATGAAATGAATCAACATGCATAATAATGACCAAACACATTTTCCTTTATCCATATTCCCTTTTCCCTCCCTACCTATCCCTCCTCTCTTTTGATTATTCAACACCTTATAAAAAAATAGAAGTGATTAACTGACCTAATTGATAGTGAAAAAGAGAAAAGTTCACCATCATATGTGTCGTCTACCATTGCCCACAGGTCCATGTATCAATCAGCATTTTTCAATACCCATTCTTCTTAGGGGTGCCAGATTTTGTTAAATTTGTCTGTGGTGTCCAATTTGATCTCTGTCAGTTTATTTAAATAGTAAACAGAGGACAGACTCCATTGGACCTCTATTATTCCTGGGCACGACTCCTATTTCCAGGCTGCTGCAATCACCAAACAAGTTGCTAAAATTATTTGAGTCACTAATATCTGTTGATATTTATTAAAACTCGAAACAGGGTATGTCAGTAGACAGCATTTAAGATCTTTGATTACCTGCTGACCAACCATTTCAGAAAATATTCGAAAAACTGTGTCCCAAAGACTGGAGACGTCCAAACAAGATCATCATATATGAAGCATTGTTCCTTCAGCCAACATTTTCTCCAACGGTATAACAACTGGTAACCATTTTCCATGAGTGCTGAAGATATGGAGCTGTGTTTAATAAAAGCATAACATAAATCCCAGTCCTCTTCCTCCAGCGTTTCACCCATTTCTGTCTCCCAAGCTTTGATGTGAGTTGGTCGAGCATCCTCCTTACCCAGTAGATACGAATAAAGCTTAAAAATCAATTTTTGGCGGATATTTGCCGAGAAGCATAATTCCTCATACAAGGATTTCTCTGCTTGTAATTGTTGCTGGGGAAGTCATGTAATGGGTTAGCTGTATATATGCAAAATTATCTATCTGTGGTAAATTGAATCTATCTTGGAGCTTTTTGAAATGCACTATTGAACCCTGCTCCCACAGCTGTCCCATTACCTGTAATCCCAATTCATACCATTGAGAGAAGGTGCCTAATGTTAAGACTGACTTGAACCCTTGGTTATGGCAAATCGGTGTCCCAGCTGAGTAAATTCATGAACCTATGTCATTTTTTACCCTTATACCAGAGCTTAATGGTAAGTTTAGAGTATGGCGATATATCACCTGTAATGGTTCTGAGGTGACGAGGAAGCCATATCTGGCCACCTATTGAAACATTTGCTATTCTCTGTTCAACTGCCACCCATGGTTTAACATCCTCTATTACATGCCAATCAATTATGGCTTTTAATTGAGCCGCTAGATATTTTCTGATGTCTGGGACTCCCAAACCTTCTTGTGCTTTTGATTGATACAAGATCCACTTTGAAATCCACTGAAGATCCACAGGGGCCTCCTTTTTCCATATGAAATAAAAAATATGTTTTTGGAGTTTTTTCAAGAAATTATCAGATAATTCTATAGGCAGGGTCTGGAAAAGGTATAGCAACTAGATAGAATATTCATGTTTATGGTTGCTATCTTTCCCAACCTTGTGAGATTATGATTCTGCCATATATCTAAATCCAAAGTAATCCTGATTACTAAAGGTTTATAATTTAACTGAAACAGATCAGCCCCAGTCCTACTCAAATTTACTCCCAAGTAATGGATAGCTCTACTTACCCACTTAAAGGGAAATTTATCTTACATTTGTTTTTGAGTTCTATTATGAAGCCATATTGGCATTATCTCTGATTTATCAATATTAATTTTAAAGCCAGAGACCCCACCAAAGGCTTTTAATTCTTCCATTATGAAGGGCAGAGATTGCTGAGACTCACTTAAGGTGAATAAAATATCGTCCGCAAACATGGATATTTTATAAGCAAGTTGTCCCACTTTTATCCCTTTAATCTCCTGGATTGCTCGTACTCTGGTAGCGAATGGTTCCAAGACCAGTGCGAATAATAATGGAGAGAGGGAGCAGCCTGCCTTCTTCCTCTTCTACCCTAAATGTATGGGAATATCCTCCATTAACTTTGATAGTCACCTCTGGGTTGGTGTAGAGTTGCTGAATCCAGCAAATAAAATTAAAGCCTAATTGATATTTTCCAAAACTCGAAATAAAAAATCCCAATGGACCCAGTCGAATGCCTTTTCAGAATCAACCGACATAAGGAGGGAAGATATTTTACGTGCCCCTGTGTACTATATTAAGTTAAAAACCCTGTGCACATTATCCACCCTGTGGCCTGGAATAAATCCAGACTGATCCGCATGTAGTAATTTAGGTAATAAAACACCCAGGCGTCTAGCCAAGATCTTGGCCAGAATCTTGAGATCTATATTTAAAAGAGATATAAGTCGGTACAACCAACACTGGGTGGGGTCTGCCAGGCTTTGGTAAGACAGTGATACCCGCAAAATTTGTATGGGGAGCCAATGGATCTCTTTGCAAAGCATTAAATGCTTTAGTTAATAATGAGGCAATTTGACTAGCAAACAATTTGTAAAATTTACTTGTGACCCCGTCAAGCCCTGGGGCTTTGCCCAGTTTTAGTTCTTTAATGGCCTGTAGTACCTCAGAAAGTGTAATATCTTTATTGAGAGCATCCTTCTGTCCCTCAGCCAGGGCAGGCATCGACATTGTGGTTAAATAATTCTCTACATCTGATAAAGATATTTGAGAATCTGTTTTATTCAATGCTGTGTAGAACTGTAAGAATTGTTCCCTAATCGGATTGGGTTGATATAAGAGGTTCCCAGAGTCCTTCCGGAGTTTTAATATTTGGGCAGATGGCTTCTGTTTTTTAAAGATTGTGCCAGAAGCTTCCCAGCTTCATTTCCCCTCTCAAAGAAGCTTTACTTTACTAGATCTAATTGATAAGAGATTTCATAAAGATTCAAACTCTGTAGTTCCTGCCTAGCTGTGTACAATTGTTGCAGAACTGCTAAATTGTTAGAATTTTTATGTTGGTTTTCCAATTTACTAATTTTCCCTTCGAGTTCTTTTCTTTTTTGACTGTTGATTTTTTTCTTATATGCAGCCCGTGCTGTCAAGTGGCCCCGAATTACCGCCTTAAAGCCCTCCCAGATGAAGATTGCTGACACTTCTCCCGTATCATTCATCTGGATGTAATTGCTCATTTCTGATTGGATCTGATCAATAAATGTTTTATCCTGAAATAAAGACTCATTACAGCGCCAGAAATGTTTACCCATTTCATCTGATAATACCTTTTCACATATTATAGGGGCATGATCAGACATGATATAATTCCTATAGATGCATCCACTACTTGTAAACCATTTTGACTATGAGTATGTATAAAAACAGTATATAAATAATTTAAAATAAATAAATAAATACTTTAGATACCAATGAAGTATCTATAAGGATCATATCAATTCTAGAGTATGATTTGTGTGGTGGTAAAAAATATGTATAATCTCTTGTATTGGTGTGTAAAAAATGCCATATATCCACAAGTCTTAGGTGCTGCATTAAATATTTTAGCCCCTTACGCTGAATTTTAGATATGGAGCTTTTTCCCTGAGGTGTATCTAAATTGGGATTCAGCATTACATTAAAGTCACCCCCTAAAATATAGTAGTCCCATTCCACTGTATCTAATTTCTTCTGTAACCTCTGATAGAATTCAATATGGTTGCTGTTAGGCCCATATATGTTCAATAAGATATATTTTCCTTGGGGAATACTCATTTGTACTATCAAATAATGCCCACCATCATCTTGACATAATATTTGAAAGTTTGCACAGACATGATGGGACACCAATATACCCACTCCTCCATATTAACTAGCTTGAGAGTTAGGGGCTAAGAAAATCCTTGTGTATTGACGATTACCCCTCAACTGACCCCCATCATGATGTCTCAAGTGTGTTTCGTGCACAAACAGTATATCAGCCTTGAGGCACCCTGCTTCCTTAAAAAATAAGCTACGCTTTCTGGGGGAGTTCAACCTTTTAGCATTAATAGAAACTAATCTAAGGGTCCCCATGAGTCATCAATTGTTCCGGGACCGGACCGGGACCCGGTCCCTCCACTCACCTCGGGGCCGGCCCGGCCCGCGCAATGCTCTCTTCGGCCTCCTGGGCCTGTTCTGCTGCCTGCCATGGCGCCTCCAGCGCGAGGGAGACGCCGCCGACTCCTGTTGCTGGCCCCACCCCCTAGGTGGTCACGTGCGTGGGGACTCCCCTCTTAAAGGGGCAGCGCGGGAGACCGAAGACAGCCCAGAAGATGATGTCAAACGCTGCAGGGTATATTACCCTGCAGCTGAAAGAAGATCGTCGCCTTGCAACGAGGTTCCTCAGGTTTCCTGACTGCTAGTTGCTGCGTTCCTTGGATTGCTCTTCATCTTCGACCTGGCTTGACTCCTGACTTGTCCTCCGTCTTGTCCTTCTGATCTCTGGTTCTGACCCGGCTCCGTCCACGACTCTGTCTCCTGTCTCACCCCTGGCTTGGTTTCTCCTCCGACTCCCGGCTTCCGACTCTTGTTCCTGGACCCCGTCTTTGGCCTTCGTTGTGCCTCTGGTTCCTTGTGTTCGCCGGCCCAGAAGATTCAGCCGGGCCCCTACGGGCTCCTCCTGGGGGGGCTCTGGCTTCCAGGGTGAATCTCCAAACGTCCCAGCGGCTGGACTCCTACGGGCTCCTCCCGGGGGAGTACCGGTCTCCAGGGTGAAGACTCTTCAGTCACCAGGGCCCAACGTCGTCCGTCCTCCCTCTTGCTGCCGAGTCCTTGGTCGCATAGGACTCCGCCTTATTCCAGTGCCAAAGCCTTCTCCGAGTCCTCCGAGCCGCCTCCCGGTTGGGATGCTTGCTGTGGTCCTCCTCAGCGCTCCATCCCCTGTCCCAACTGGCCCAAGGGTCCACAACCATAACAGTTTGCAAGG
Organism: Rhinatrema bivittatum; assembly: GCF_901001135.1. NCBI lineage: Eukaryota > Metazoa > Chordata > Amphibia > Gymnophiona > Rhinatrematidae > Rhinatrema > Rhinatrema bivittatum. The sequence continues at coordinate 11,823,351 of NC_042629.1, read as the reverse complement.
CCATGGACCCGGCGGACCTTGCAGGCTTGAAGGCCATTCCAGGTATAGCCCAGAAGCTACAACAACAGCAAGCGTGCCTCGATACCCTGACGGCAACGGTACAAGCCTTAGCCGACCGCGTTGGTGGAGCCACGGCTGCCAGTTCCACAGCAGCCGGAGCTGGGGCCTCCCCTGCAGCTACAGTTCCTATCCAGATGCCGGCACCTTCACGGTTCTCAGGAGACGCGGGGCGCTGCCGAGGATTCCTGAACCAGTGCTATATTCGGTTCGACCTTCTCCCACTTCAGTTTCCAACCGACCGGGTAAAGACCAGTTTTATTATTTCCCTGCTGGATGGAAAACCTTTGGCCTGGGCCTCCAATCTTCTGGAGCTCCAGGATCCCCGCCTGAACAATCTGGTCCACTTCGTTTCCGCGTTTAGGCAGGTCTTTGACGAGGCCGCTCGCAAACCCACTGCCGCCTCCGAGTTGCTCCAGCTGTGGCAGGGCAACCGGTCCCTAGCGGAACATGCCATGGACTTTCAGACCCTCGCTGCTGAGTTAAACTGGGGAAGTGACAGCTTACATGGTATCTTCCTGGAGAGTCTCTCCCCCGAGATTGCAAGATGAATTGGCAGTCCGAGACCTCCCTGATGATCTGAATGATTTTATTGATTTGGCCGGCAGGGTGGACCGCCGCATCCAGCGTCTCTTCCGAGAGAGGAGGGCGGCTCATAGGCCTGCTACCTCTGGATCCGCTCCGTCCCACCGTGGGAGTTCCCCGCCAGCCTCTTCTGGGACCCAAGATGTTGAACCCATGCAGGTGGGTCGAGGACCCCTCTCCCAAGAGGAAAGAAGGAGACGTCGCTTGCTGGGCCTTTGCCTGTACTGCGGTGGAAGAGGTCACTTCCTTGCCCGTTGTAGTGAGCACCCGGGAAACGCTCAGACCTAGAGATAGTTGGGGAGCTCACCCTAGGTCACACCACTACAGACTCTCCATGCTTTGTTCCAGTAACCTTACTTCTCCCAGAGGGAGAGTTTGAGACCCAGGCCCTGATCAACGCTGGGGCTGGAGAGAACTTCATCCTTCAGGAGCTAGCTCTGCAACTCCGGATTGGGGTGCAACCCCTAAATCCTCCACTCCGCATTTCCTCCATCCAGGGGAGACTTCTTCCAGGCACCATTGCTACACGCACCCAACCGCTCACCTTACGTATTGGCGTTCTGCACCAGGAGGAGATTTCCTTTCTCATTTTAGAGAGATCTATGCATCCAGTCATTTTAGGGCTGCCCTGGCTCCGGAAACACTCGCCTGTCATTGCATGGGATTCCCTCCAGGTGGCTTCCTGGGGGCCTGCCTGCTTTAGCTCCTGCCTGGCTAAGGTGCTTCGAGCCCCGGTGCTGCTCCTGACGACTCCCTTGGCGTTACCTCCACATTATCAGGAGTTCCACGATGTCTTCTCCAAGGAGAAAGCCGAGATTCTCCCCGAACATCACCCATTCGATTGTGTGATTAATCTTCTGTCCGGTACCACACCCCCACGAGGTCGGGTATATCCCTTGTCTCTTCCTGAGACCCAAGCCATGTCTGCATACATCCGGGAGAACCTGGATCGAGGGTTCATTCGGCCATCTAAGTCCCCGGCAGGAGCAGGCTTCTTCTTCGTGGCCAAGAAAGATGGGTCACTCCGCCCCTGATTAGACTACCGTGGCTTGAACAGCATTACCCGCCGTGATCAGTACCCTCTGCCTCTGATACCGGAGCTCCTGGACAGGTTACAAGGGGCCAAGATATTTACTAAATTGGATCTCCAAGGAGCCTACAAACTGGTGCGGATTCGTCCCAGGGATGAATGGAAAACTGCATTCAACACAAGGGACGGTCATTATGAATACTTGGTTATGCCCTTCGGCCTCTGTAACACCCCGGCGGTTTTTCAAAACCTCATGAAAGAGGTCCTCAGAGACATGCTACACTCTTCGGTCATAGTCTACCTAGACTATGTCCTTATCTATTCCAAAGACTTGGAAACGCACTGTCAAGATGTCCAGCGAGACACGTCCTGTGAGAAAATCGGCTTTACGCCAAATTGGAAAAGTGCATCTTCGAACGGAATTCCTTACCCTTCCTGGGGTACATTGTCTCTGCTACTGGCTTCTTGATGGATCCTGAAAAGGTGGCTGCAATTCGAGACTGGCCACAACCCCAGGGGGTGAAGGCACTAATGATTCCTGGGGTTCGCCAATTTTTATCGGCAATTCATTCCCCACTACTCTCAGATGGTGGCTCCTCTGACAGCTCTCACCAAGAAAGGGGCCGATGCCAAGAATTGGCCGACGGCGACCATATGGGCCTTCCAAGACTTAAAAGAGGCGTTCCTTCAGGACACCTGCCTGCGCCATCCTGACCCCCAACGCCAGTTCTTCATGGAAGTAGATGCTTTGGACATAGCCATAGGGGCAGTGCTAAGCCAGTTGTCTGCCGGAAACAAGCTCCTGCCCTGTTCATTCTACTCTCATAAATTCACCCCGGCGGAGAGGAATTATGGTATCGGTGATAAGGAGCCACTGGCTATCAAGCTAGCGTTCGAAGAATGGCGCCAATGCATTGAAGGCACGCTGCACCCGATCGTCGTTTACACCGATCACAAGAACCTTGAGTACTTGTGCCGCGGTCAACGCCTTAACCCCCGGCAGGCTTGCTGGTCACTCTTCTTTAGTCGGTTCGACTTCTCCCTCTGTTATCAACCGGTGGCAAGGAATACCCGAGCAGATGCACTCTCCCGTACATCAGAGCCTGAGGATGCGCTCAACCCACCTCAGTACATCTTGGATCCAGCCAAGGTCCTGCTAGCAGCTTCCGAGGTGGCTCCGGCAGGCAAGACGGTGGTGCCGACCTGTTCCCGCAAGAAAGTTTTAGCCTAGGCCCACGACTCGCTGACAGCCGGGCATCCAGGGTTTGCTAGGACTCTGGAACTCCTGACCGAGTTCTATTGGTGGCCGCGGGTCAAGGAGTACGTACGCCATTATGTCCAATCATGCCCTACTTGTGCCTGACAAAAATCTCTGCATGGATGTCCCTGGGGGCTCCTACAGCCACTGCCCACTCCCACGGAGCCCTGGACTCACCTGGCCATGGATTTTATTGTGGATCTACCAGTTTCCGAAGGAAAAACCGTGATCTGGGTCACAGTCGACCGCTTTTCAAAGATGGCCCATTTTGTGCCTCTCGCCAAGTTACCCTCAGCGCTGGAACTGGCCAACCTTTTCATTCAACATGTATTCCGTCTACATGGCCTGCCTTCGCACATTACCTCAGACCGTGGGCTGCAGTTTACGGCGAAGTACTGGAGGGCCCTCTGCCGGATGTTCGGGGTGCGCCTGGATCTCACTACGGCCTTCCATCCCCAGGCCAACAGCCAGGCCGAACGGACTAATCGTACACTGAAGGCCTTTCTTCGAGCTTTTGTTGGGGATCTGCAGGATGACTGGGTCACCCTTCTACCCTGGGCTGAGTTCTCTTATAATTGACACAAGCACTCCGCTACTGATCAGTCCCCGTTTCAACTCGTCTACGGGAAGAGTCCTAGGCCTCCATTGCCTTTGCCCCTGACAGTCTCCTCTCCGGCGGTTCAGCTTACTGCCCAGCAGCTGCGCTCCCTATGGACGTCTACCCAAGAGAAGCTCCAAGCTGCTTCTGCCAAGGCAAAGAAATTCGCCGACAGGCTACGGCGGCCGGCTCCGGTCTTCCTCCCAGGAAGTAAAGACTAGTTGAGTACCAAAAATATTTGCCTACGGGTTCCGTCTATGCGCCTGGCTCCCAAATATATTGGCCCATTTTCGATAGTGGACCGTGTTGGGGCGGTGTCCTACTGCCTGCGATTACCTTCAACTTAACGGATTCACAATGTATTCCACGTGTCCTTGCTCAAGCCAGTGGTACTCTCCTCCTTTCATGACAAACCTCCAGAACCCACTACTACTGGAGTGGAGGCCCGCGGCACCTATACAGTAAAGGAGGTACTGGACGTCCGGTCCCATCGTCGCAGGTGGGAGTACCTTCTCTCGTGGGAGGGGTACAGCACAGAGGAAAACTCCTGGGAATCCTCTTCCAATATTTTAGATAAGAACCTCCTCCGCCAGTTCCATCTTGACCACCCAGGTAAACCCAGGCCTCCAGGGGGGGTACTGTTACGGGACAGGGCCGGGCCCCGGTCCCTCCACTCACCTCAGGGCCAGCCCGGCCCGCGCAACGCTCTCTTCGGCCTCCTGGGCCTGTTCTGCTGCCTGTCACGGCGTCTCTACCGCGAGGGAGACGCCGCCGACTCCCGTCGCTGGCCCTGCCCCCTAGGCGCGTGCGCGGGGACTCCCCTCTTAAAGGGGCCAGCGCGGGAGACCGAGGACAGCCCAGAAGATGACGTCAGACGCTGCAGGGTATATTACCCTGCAGCTGAGAGAAGATCTTCGCCTTGCAACGAGGTTCCTCAGGTTTCCTGACTGCTAGTTGCTGCGTTCCTTGGATTGCTCTTCGTCTTCGACCTGGCTTGACTCCTGTCTTGTCCTCCGTCTTGTCCTTTGGTTCTGGTATCTGCTTCTGATCTCTGGTTCCAACCCGGCTTCGTCCACGACTTCATCTTCAGCTTCTGTCCCTGGCTTGTCTTCCTCTGACCTCTGGTTCTGACCCGGCTCCGTCCACGACTCTGTCTGCTGTCTCACCCCTGGCTTGGTTTCTCCTCCGATTCCTGGCTTCTGACTCAGCTTCGTTCCTGGACCCCGTCTTTGGCCTTCATTGCTCCTCTGGTTCCAGGTGTTCGCCGGCCCAGAAGATTCACCTAAGTCCCAGCGGCCGGGCCCCTACGGGCTCCTCCTGGGGGGGCTCCAGCTTCCAGGGTGAATCTCCAAAAGTCCCAGCAGCTGGACTCCTACGGGCTCCTCCCGGGGGAGTACCGGTCTCCAGGGTGAAGACTCTTCAGTCACCAGGGCCCAACGTCATCCGTCCTCCCTCCTGCTGCCAAGTCCTTGGTCGCATAGGACTCCGCCTTATTCCAGTGCCAAAGCCTTCTCCGAGTCCTCCGAGCCGCCTCCTGGTTGGGACGCTTTCTGTGGTCCTCCATAGCGCTCCATCCCCTGTCCCAACCGGCCCAAGGGTCCACAACCGTAACATCAATCATGGGGGTGGACATATTTAACCCTAATAAAAATCCCCAGACTTCCTTGCAGGGTAATCTCAAGTTCCAAAAAACCAATGTATCCTTCCATCTGTGCATACTCTTCTCTATCCATACACATAAACCATAAAGGAAGAAACCTATAGGTGTGAATGATCAAAAGTTCCCTTTTAACCCCCCTCCCTCCCTTCCCCTTCCTTACCATGTTTCCAGTTAAACTCTACAGGCTTAAGGCGAGTGATAGAAGCGACATCACCCACCCGGTCCCGCCACACCGCCATCGTGAACTATAGTCTGTAATTATAGCGACATGAACTGTACATTCAGAAAACTCTTCATACAGTTGAATTGCCACAAAATCGTCACATACTGTAGCAATACTTCCATATATAGTCATTAACTTCAACCTTGCTGGCCAAATTAAATTGAGCACCAAAAACAGTAGAACTGAAATCAAATGTTCCTGAGACCAGAGTCACCTCTAGAGCTCATCCCAGAAAGTAAGAGCTTCTGCCTTGTTGTTTAAATCAACACCCTCATATACCACTGAGCACCATCTAAACCGCCATGGAGCCATCAAGTTTTTGGTTATAATCAAGTTTCTGAGGCTTTTGAGGACACAGAGCCACCAGAACTTCTGCGTAATCGCCGTCGTCCTGCTGTTACTCTTTGCCATCTTGGTATATCCTTCATGGGTTCATATGTCGAAGTTTGAGATTCAGTCGGTAGAAATATTTGTAATCCGGCTGCCCTGAGTATTTATTCAGCTTCAGTGGGTGTCTTGACTCATGAGGAAACCCCATGGATAGTAAAAGTTAATCCAAAGGGGAAAAGCCATTTATATTTTATGCTCCCTTTCCATAGTGTTTCAGTTGTCATTTGAAAACGTTTCCTCTTCTGCAGCATTGAGGGGGCCGAGTCTGCACAAATCAGGACTTTATTGCCCTGCCATTGTAGCATGTTCTCTTTCCTTGCAATTTGCAGAATTCTCTCCTTCAGAGAAAAGCTTTGATAACAAGCTATAAAGTTTCTAGGCAGATTATTCCGCTTTGGTCCTAAAGCTCTGTGAGCCCTCTCAATTTGTATATCCTTCATCCTGATATCCTCTTTGTCTTTCAGTAAAATATATTTACCAATTTGCTGAACAACCTGTACCGCATTTCGATAATCTTCTTGTTCAGGGATCCCCCAAAATCTCAAATTATACCGGTGAGATCTATTTGCCAAATCCTCTACTTTATCTTGTAAAGTGGTTTGTGCTGACTCCATATATGAGATTTTTTTCGTTTGTTTATCGCAAGTCACCATTTGCTCCAGCAAATTCTCCATTTCATCCACTCTATGTCCAATTTCCCCGAAGTCCCGCCACAATTAAGCCACTATTTGGGATAGTTCAGCTTTGAGCCCTCCTATGTTATCTTTAACGTCCTCAAACCATTTAATGAAGTCTGTCTTGGAGATAACTTTGTAGACAATTGTCTTCAGGTCGTCAGGCCATTTATCTCCCATTGCTGCTCTCTGTTCCTCCTCGTGGGAATTGGCCATTTTGGTTCCTCCTTCTCCACTAACCTCCGACGCGGTGGTGTCAAAACTGGCTTAGGTCCATGGCTTTCTTTTTAGACATCTCCCGAGATGTTATTGGGTACCTGTTTGAGGGGTTGAGCTGATTTCGGGTGTTTATTTCTCAAAATAGGCGGCGGTAAAGCGGGAGCTCCGTGTTTATGCTCCCATTCGGAATGGTGACATCACTTCCCCCCCCAACATACACTTTTTAATGCAGCAAATTTAACTCCAGCCCTGGACCAGACATTGTCAATCCATGAGTCAAGGGCTCTGGAGAAATTAAAAAATACTGTCCTCTGTGGTTCCTCCTACTTAATTTCATTATGATATTTAAATCTACTACTTATGCTATTTAAGAATCCAGGTATAATCTAATAGTTTGCTGTAAAAAATATTGTGAGAAATTGACCTGAAGCAGGATAAAAACAGATGCTCGTATTGAGCGTCTGTTGCGTCTGTTGCAATTGTGGGCACCTGATGCATTTGAGCACTAGGGATGCGCAATTCTTCCCTAGCGTGTCCTTTTTACCGCAGCAGTTCATTTAAATATTGCATTGGAGACCCAGGAGACATGGTTGTGCATGCTTTAGTAAAACGGTGCTCAATATGAGTGCCAGTTTTAATGCGTGCCTTATTGCATCGACCCGTTAGGATGGGCAAGTCAGCTGTGCCCTGAATTAGTGCTGTTGGACCACTGGTTGAACCAGCTTACTGTATCTGGCTGGAATCTACATTTAACCAGGAAAGAAGTAGGTGTAATGACTCTTTGATAGCTTTTCAGGAGCAAAAGGTCAAATGGCCTTTCCATTTGGAAACACTGCATGTCACAAGCCCTCTGTTCTATTTATGCACTGTAATGATGAGAAGGAAATTCAAGGCTTTTACCTCAACTGTGAAAATCTTGTCTTCACAACACTAGGTGTGAATGCGCATCAGGGTGAGCTAGTGGTAATGTTCATTAAAGAAAAGGGGGTATAATCATGTTTGGGCTCGTGATGGCTACCTTCTATTTCAGCTGCCTTTACAGTTTAGGAACCTTTTTAGGGCAAAACTAAAAGAGAGATTCCCCCATGGCTACCACACAAAAGTTTTCAGAAATCGTTCTGCTACACCAATAATAATTGTATGGTTTTGAGTGAAGGAGAAAAGAATCTTAAAAAAAATTACAACTCCTATTCATGCATTCAGTCCTTCATAAATAGTCAAAAACTATTTCACAGAAAAATATAATTTTGGGACATTACAGTGCTGTCTGAATATTTCAAACAAAAAGCTATAACTCAAAATCCATTTCCAAGTAAAATGTATCCTCACTGAAAACATCCAAAGAGAACCTACTGCAATATAAACAAGGAAAACAGTAGAGCAGGTCCCCCTTACAGTAATGTATGACCCAGAGCTCGAAAACTAAGAAAAATCTCAAAATGCCAACAGGTACTGCTACTGGAAGATGAATCACTGAAAGAAAGATTCCCTGATGCTCCAGTTCCAGCTTTCCACCTGAGGATAAGCAAGCTTGGAAGAAAAGGACAGACAACCCTGCAAGGAAGCAAGGCACAAGATGTGCCAGCACATAGAACGGGACTCTAAAGTTAGCACAGAGGGATCATAATGTGAAGGGAGGTGCTGCCTTGATGGAACGCATCAGTTTACAGACACAAGATAGAACGCAACAGAGAAGAACAAGGCAACACTTTCTAGGCCAGACCATTCTGGCAAAAGCCTTATGCGCTGGAGGATACCCAGTCATGCTAGGCATGTGAAATTTAAATGACAGAGTTTGAAGCAAATACCAAGAGACAATTACCAATCATCCTACAGCTTCAAACTCTGTTTTTTTCTCCCTCACCTTTCTTACCCTCTGTAAATCCTGGACAGACCTTACAGAAACCAAGTAACTTTCAAACATGCAGTGGCTGCAGGGAATGCACAGGCTCATCAATCCCATCATTCTTTTCTTTACCAGTTTGAAAGGTACATGGATATAATATTCTATACTTGTATGGTCAGGAAACATTATCCCTCGCACATTTTCAGCTGATCTGATGAAGGGTGTGTAGCTCTCGAAAGCTCATCACAAGTGTATTTACAGTAGTCCAATAAAAGGTTTCAACTTCAACTTGTGTGATCTATATTTCTATCTAAATGGACTAACAGCAATCACACTGGGTTCTAGCAACATCTAAGGAGTTCAAACTTTTATAGAATTTATAGTGTAAAAAGTGAGAAAAAAACCCTTAAGCATCACCTTGAGATAGTGAATTTTGTATGGCATTCTATGATTTTGTCATGGCTTTTAAGCGGCTCAAAACAGTAGAATGTGTGCCATAAATTCCACCGGCTCTAGCAGCCCTCCTTACTTTAGCATAAGGCACCATACTGGATCCTTGCTGCAGCACAGCCTACCCGTGGTGAGAGTCAGATGAACCTTGACACCTGTGTAATATGTACAGAATATCATTCAGAGTTCCCCTCCTTCCCTTTCTCAAAGCAGTGTATATAGAAAAATGGGTAACCCGCAGACTCATTAAAATCATCCATTGTACCTGAAGACTGGAGGATAGCAAATGTAACCCCAATATTTAAAAAGGGCTCCAGGGGCGATCCGGGAAACTACAGACCGGTTAGCCTGACTTCAGTGCTAGGAAAATAGTGGAAAGTGTTCTAAACATCAAAATCACAGAACATATAGAAAGACATGGTTTAATGGAACAAAGTCAGCATGGCTTTACCCAGGGCAAGCCTTGCCTCACAAATCTGCTTCACTTTTTTGAAGGAGTTAATAAACATGTAGATAAAGGTGAACCGGAAGATGTAGTATACTTGGATTTTCAGAAAGCGTTTGACAAAGTTCCTCATGAGAGGCTTCTAGGAAAAGTAAAAAGTCATGGGGATAGGTGGCGATGTCCTTTCGTGGATTGCAAACTGGCTAAAAGACAGGAAACAGAGAGTAGGATTAAATGGACAATTTTCTCAGTGGAAGTGAGTGGGCAGTGGAGGGCCTCAGGGATCTGTATTGGGACCCTTACTTTTCAATATATTTATAAATGATCTGGAAAGAAATACGACGAGTGAGATAATCAAATTTGCAGATGACACAAAATTGTTCAGAGTAGTTAAATCACAAGCAGAGTGTGATAAATTGCAGGAAGACCTTGTGAGACTGGAAAATTGGGCATCCAAATGGCAGATGAAATTTAATGTGGATAAGTGCAAGGTGATGCATATAGGGAAAAATAACCCATGCTATAATTACACGATGTTGGGTTCCATATTAGGTGCTACAACCCAAGAAAGAGATCTAGGCGTCATAGTGGATAACACATTGAAATCGTCGGTTCAGTGTGCTGCGGCAGTCACAAAAGCAAACAGAATGTTGGGAATTATTAGAAAGGGAATGGTGAATAAAACGGAAAATGTCATAATGCCTCTGTATCGCTCCATGGTGAGACCGCACCTTGAATACTGTGTACAATTCTGGTCGCCACATCTCAAAAAAGATATAATTGCGATGGAGAAGGTACAGAGAAGGGCTACCAAAATTATAAGGGGAATGGAACAGCTCCCCTAGGAGGAAAAACTAAAGAGGTTAGGACTTTTCAGCTTGGAGAAGAGACGGCTGAGGGGGGATATGATAGAGGTGTTTAAAATCATGAAAGGTCTAGAACGGGTAGATGTGAATCGGTTATTTACTCTTTCGGATAGTAGAAAGACTAGGGGGCACTCCATGAAGTTAGCATGGGGCACACTTAAAACTAATCGAAGAAAGTTCTTTTTTACTCAACGCACAATTAAACTCTGGAATTTGTTGCCAGAGGATGTGGTTAGTGCAGTTAGTATAGCTGTGTTTAAAAAAGGATTGGATAAGTTCTTGGAGGAGAAGTCCATTACCTGCTATTAAGTTCACTTAGAGAATAGCCACTGCCGTTAGCAATGGTAACATGGAATAGACTTAGTTTTTGGGTACTTGCCAGGTTCTTATGGCCTGGATTGGCCACTGTTGGAAACAGGATGCTGGGCTTGATGGACCCTTGGTCTGACCCAGTATGGCATGTTCTTATGTTCTTATGTTCTGCTGATACAGTACAATACAGAATGTATTGTACTGTATCAGCAGTACTGTACTGTATCTTGTATAATTACAAGAAAGTAATTGTAGCGTAATACTCATTAAAAGGTAGATTTTAAGAGTTGCGCGTGGATGCACATGTGCACACGTTTGCCGGCGCATGCACATGGATGTGCCGATTTTATAACGTGCACGGCTGTGCACGCATGTTATGAAATCCGCTACCCACGCACATGATTTTATATCGACGTGTGCATGTGCGTTCGAATGCTGTCTCACACGTGTAAGTGGGGGGATTTTAGTAGATGTGCACAGTGATACATTGGGGCCTATTTCCCTGTTCCCTCCCAGTTCGCCCCTGTAAAGGAGAGGACTTCCTAAACCCCCTACCTATCCTACCTCCCTTTTACCCTACTAGCCCCGACCCCTAAAACCACGCTGACTACCCTAGATTTTTTTAGCTTACTACTTACCCACAGTCCACAGCAGCAGCAACTTACACGGTAGTCGGATCCCAGACTTAATGGTGCAGCCCCAGCCCACCCATGCCCTTCCCAGACTCCACCCTTTTTTGTGAAATCCTTTACAATGCACGTACCAGGAGATACACTCGTGGCTGCAGTGTGCGGCCCACACTCGTCCCAGTCACACACATCTCTCCAGGATTTGCTGCTCGTAAGGCTTTTCAAATCCGCCCTTACAAAGAATGACATAATATTATTCAGGTGAGGTGCAGCACAGTCCAGGTGTATCTGTAATGCCTGGAGCAATATACTGTGGGGTCCATATTCAGCTTCTGTGTGGCTGTGCTAGTTATGTATAACTGGTTAACTTTAGGACAGCTCAATGGCCCAACAAGAGGTAAACGGCTCACTCCAAATCTTGAAGTTAGCTGGCTAATTTAGGCAGCTACCTCCACACCTCCTCAGAACGCCTCCTGCCCGCCCTGGAAGCTTTCATCTTATCTAGCTAAATTCTAGCTGCTTAACTAGTTTCTAGTTACCTGGCTAGAATTTAACTGGATAAGGTGTGAATGCAACCGGGTAAGCCACTTAGACAGACAATTATTATGTCATCCATCTAAATGGCTTTTGAATATGGACCTCAGACTTTTTAATGGGGTTTATGTCATCATATAAATAGTGTAAAGCAGTCCAGGTTATAGGTAGTCTTGCATACAAGGTATAAATATTCTCACAGCTGTAGTCAGCAACACCTTGTATAACAAAATGTACAGTTAACAGCTATATATAAAAACACTTGTACAGCATGCAGAAACAGTTTTCTGTCTCTTGCTAAATTGGCTTTCTCTCAGGCGGCTCTACCAATGCTTTTATTTCATCAAAGGACTGCTTACAGTTTGTTTTGATCTTCTCTCAGCAGAGGCACTGGGGCATGATTGGACTGGGGTAACATGGCCCTTGGGGTCAAAGTGTCAACCAAATTGTGGGATAGCGCATCATTCTGTGGTGCCAATGAGCTGTAGCAGATCTTAACTAGATGGGCTTGGTCTTTTTTAATTTTATATCTTTTGAGAGAAATAAAATATGAATATGAATTATCAAGGGGATTTTCCTCACTCTGTATTTGAAAGAAAATTTGAGGTGCAGGTGTCTTAGCAAAGGGCACCTATTCCCAGGCCCAGCACAACCAGGTGTGTAAACCATGGAATTGCATGGGGCAGTACACCTGGCAGGCGGTGGCTGTGATGGAAGAGGGGTCCAGGAAAGGGATCAGTGAAAGGCCTATGTAGCCGCTGGTGGACCTAGTCCCACTGGCAGCTGAAGAATACAGAGGCCCATGCAATTACTGGAGGCAGTAGCAGCAGAAAACAGGAAGCTCGTTCTGCGATTCCTCCTCCCCGCGTACTGAATACTCATGGTGCTACTACTTCCGGTATCGTCATCTCACGATGCACGCGATGAGCACACAGGAAGTGCTAGTACTGCCAGTGCTGAGTACCCGCAGCCCAGCCTGCAGACATAGAAGAGCAGCAGGAAGGACGCTTACAGCTCTGTGACATGATGAATCCTCCCAAGGAATGAGGCATCGGCCGGCAGCAGCGGCAAGAAAGACTGCATAGAGATTGTGTGTGTGAATAGGAACCTGCCCTGGGGAGATGAGTGTGTGTGTATAAATGGGAACCTGCCTCTGAGGATGGGTGTGTGTGTGTATGTGTGTGTGAATGGGAACCTGCCTGGAGGGATGGGTGTGTGTATGTGTATGTGTGTGAATGGGAACCTGCCTGGAGGGATGGGTGTGTGTATGTGTAGGTGTGTGAATGGGAACCTGCCTGGAGGGATGGGTGTGTGTATGTGTATGTGTGTGAATGGGAACCTGCCTGGAGGGATGGGTGTGTGTATGTGTAGGTGTGTGAATGGGAACCTGCCTGGAGGGATGGGTGTGTGTATGTGTAGGTGTGTGAATGGGAACCTGCCTGGAGGGATGGGTGTGTGTATGTGTATGTGTGTGAATGGGAGCCTGCCTGGGATGGGGGAGGGGTAGGGGCTGGTCATGAATGGGAGCCTGCCTGGGATGGATGGGTGGGTGGGTAGCTTAGTTGGTTGGCTGTGAATGGGAGCCTGCCTGAGGTGGGAGGCTGGTTAGGTGTGAATGGGAGCCCATCTGGGATGCTTGGATGTGAATGGGAGTCTGCCTGGGGGGGAGGGGTGACAAAGTTTTGTCAGCTCCACTGATCCACAACAAGTTCAAGGTGACTGAAAATCAAAAGTTTTCTGGTACAGGAAGTGAGGTATTTTTCCCTTCTTGTTTTAGTTATTAGGTGTTTGATGTGTCTGCTATTTTGAAATATTTTATTGCTGTTTGGAAATTTTTAAAACTTTTATATGGGTTCTTAATTATTGGTTGCTATTCTATTTGTTAGTATGGCTTATTATGATTGATTTATATTTCTTGATTTTATTGTTTGATTTATGAGGATTGGTGATGTTTCTGTTTTTCCATTGCTTCGTATTTACAGAGTCTAGCTTGGAGTTTCCAGTCTACTTTCTGTCCTCACACTTCTATTTATATTTATGGTCTCTTTATTCTCTATTTGGTCAGGTTAAGTCTGTATGTGTAAGCGAGGTGAGGTATTTTGCTTGTATGTATAGTTTCTGTGTAGGAATTTAGAGCAGACTGGTTTGATCTGCTTTCTTAATAGGAGGTGTTAAGGCCTGGTGTAATATTTGCCTTTTCATAGAGTTGTTCCTGTTTGAGTGTTTGCAGTTAGTACTGTTTTGGTGTAGGATTTTTACTATATTGTTGGCTGTCCAAGGTGCCAAATCCACACCTATGATGCATTACAATAGGCCTAGTTCTATATGGGCCTATTGTAATGCATCATAGGTGTGGATTTGGCACAGAGGCCCGTGCCAAATCCACACCTTTTTTGCAGGGTTTTCTGGTTGGCACCACATCAGTGCATGCTTTTCTGTACAACAAACTGGTGCCGGCTGCAGGGCCCAGCTGGCATCAATTTTATGTGCGATTTTATGTGCGATTATTAGGAATGTAGACAGCTGGGTGGCTAGTGGGCAAGAGGATCGCCTGGTAACATGCTTACCTGGTGCGAAGGTGGCGGACCTCACACGTCACCTAGATAAGATTTTAGACAGTGTTGGGGAGGAGCCGGCTGTCGTGGTACATGTGGGTACCAACGACATAGGAAAATGTGGGAGGGAGGTTCTGGAAGCCAAATTTAAGCTCTTAGGTAGAAAGCTTAAATCCAGAACCCCCAGGGTGCATTCTCTGAAATGCTCCCTGTTCCACGCGCAGGTCACCAGAGGCAGGCAGAGCTCCGGAATCTCAATGCGTGGATGAGACGATGGTGCAAGGAAGAGGGATTCAGTTTTGATAGGAACTGGGAAACCTTTTGGGGAAGGGGGAGTCTCTTCCGAAGGGATGGGCTCCACCTTAACCAGGGTGGAACCAGACTGCTGGCGCTAACCTTTAAAAAGGAGACAGAGCAGCTTTTAAACTAGAACAAAGGGGAAAGCCGACAGTCGCTCAGCAGCGCATGGTTCGGAGAGAGGTATCCTTAAAGGATACTAATGATGCATTAGAATTAGGGCATCCCGACAGTGAGGTTCCAATAATTAGAAAAATAGTCCAAGTGCCTGTAACTAAAAACTCAGCTGAGCTAAAAAAATTCTAACTTATCCCTATCAATTAAAAAGCAGAATGAAAATACAAACAAAAAACAAACTTTGAAATGTTTGTATGCTAATGCCAGAAGTCTAAGAAGTAAGATGGAAGAATTATAATGTATAGCAGTGAATGATGACATAGACTTAATTGGCATCTCAGAGACATGGTGGAAGGAGGACAACCAATGGGACACTGCTATACCGGGATACAAACTATATTGCAATGACACTGGAAGGCGATGTGGCGCTTTATGTCCAGGATGGCATAGAGTCCAACAGGATAAACATCCTGCATGAGACTAAATGTACAATTGAATCTTTATGGGTAGAAATCCCTTCTGTGTCAGGGAAGACTATAGTGATAGGAGTATACTACCGTCCACCTGGTCAAGATGGTGAGACTGATAGTGAAATGCTAAGAGAAATTAGGGAAGCTAACCAAATTGGTTGTGCGGTAATAATGGGAGACTTCAATTACCCCAATATTGACTGGGTAAATGTATCATCGGTACATACTAGAGATATAACGTTCCTGGATCGAATAAATGACATTTTTATGGAGCAATTGGTCCAGGAACTGACAAGAGAGGGAGCAATTTTAGATCTAATTATCAGTGGAGGACAGGATTTGGTGAGAGAGGTAACGGTGGTGTGGCCGCTTGGCAATAGTAATCATAATATGATCAAATTTGAATTAATGACTGGAAGGGGGGCAGTAAGCAAATCCACGGCTCTCATGATAAACTTTCTAAAGGGAAACTTTGATAAAATGAGAAAATTGTAAGAAAAAACTGAAGGAGCAGCTACAAAGGTAAAAAGTGTGCAAGAGGCATGGTCATTGTTAAAAAATACCATTCTAGAAGCACAGTCCAGATGTATTCCACACATTAAAAAAGGTGGAAAGAAGGCAAAACGATTAGTGGCATGGTTAAAAGGGAAGGTGAAAGAAGCTATTTTAGCCAAAAGATCTTCATTCAAAAATTGGAAGAAGGATCCAACAGAAGAAAATAGGATAATGCATAAGCATTGGCAAGTTAAATATAAGACAGTGATAAGACAGGCTAAGAGAGAATTTGAAAAGAAGTTGGCCATAGAGGCAAAAACTCACAGTAAAAACTTTTAAAAATATATCTGAAGCAGAAAGCCTGTGAGGGAGTCAGTTGGACCGTTAGATGATCGAGGGGTTAAAGGGGCACTTAGCGAAGATAAGGCCATCACGGAAATATTAAATGATTTCTTTGCTTCAGTGTTTCCTAAAGAGTATGTTGGGGAGAAGGTTTTCATGGGTAATGATTCAGATGGACTGAACCAAATCACAGTGAACCTAGAAGATGTGGTAAGCCTGATTGATAAACTGAAAAGTAGTAAATCACCTGGACCGGATGGTATACACCCCAGGGTTCTGAAGGAACTCAAAAATGAAATTTCAGACCTATTAGTAAAAATTTGTAACCTATCATTAAAATCATCCATTGTACCTGAAGACTGGAGGATAGCAAATGTAACCCCAATATTTAAAAAGGGCTCCAGGGGCGATCCAGGAAACTACAGACCGGTTAACCTGACTTCAGTGCCAGGAAAAATAGTGGAAAGTGTTCTAAACATCAAAATCATAGAACATATAGAAAGACATGGTTTAATGGAACAAAGTCAGCATGGCTTTACCCAAGGCAAGTTTTGCCTCACAAATCTGCTTCACTTTTTTGAAGGAGTTAATAAACATGTGGATAAAGGTGAACCGGTAGATGGCGCATAAGCCTTTGAAAATCTACCCCATAGGGAATAATAAGCCATGCTATAGTTACACAATGTTAGGTTCCATATTAGGTGCTATAACCCAAGAAAGAGATCTAGGCATCATAGTGGATAACACATTGAAATCGTCTGTTCAGTGTGCGGCGGCAGTCAAAAAAGCAAACAGAATGTTGGGAATTAATAGAAAGGGAATGGTGAATAAAACGGAAAATGTCATAATGCCTCTGTTTCACTCCATGGTGAGACCCCACCTTGAATACTGTATACAATTCTGGTCACCGCATCTCAAAAAAGATATAATTGCGATGGAGAAGGTACAGAGAAGGGCGACCAAAATGATAAGGGGAATGGAACATCTCCCTGTGAGGAAATACTAAAGAGGTTAGGACTTTTCAGCTTGGAGAAGAGACAGCTGAGGGGGGATATGATAGAGGTGTTTAAAATCATGAGAAGTCTAGAACGAGTAGATGTGAATCGGTTATTTACTCTTTCGGATAATAGAAGGACTAGGGGGCACTCCATGAAGTTAGCATGTGGTACATTTAAAACTAATTGGAGAAAGTTCTTCATTCAACGCACAAACTCTGGAATATGTTGCCAGTGGATGTGGTTAGTGCAGTTAGTATAGCTATGTTTAAAAAAGGATTGGATAAGTTCTTGGAGGAGAAGTCCATTACCTGCTATTAATTAAGTTGACTTAGAAAATAGCCACTGCTATTACCAGCAACGGTAGCATGGAATAGACTTAGATTTTGAGTACTTGCCAGGTCCTTGTAGCCTGGTTTGGCCACTGTTGGAAACAGGATGCTGGGCTTGATGGACCCTTGGTCTGACCCAGTATAGCATGTTCTTATGTTCTTATGTTGGTGGGGAAGGAGCACCTGGGGATCATTCCTTCACAATTTAGAAATTTTGGACCTGTGGATGGGGTAAAATAGGTTCAGATTGCCAGAGGGAGCAGGGACAGAGAGTAAGACTGACAGTTTCTATTGTGTGCTGAAATGACAGGAATCGGATGGCACCTTATAGACTAATCAATTTATTAAAGTAGGAGCTTCAAGGATAGTTCACTTCGTCAGACGCATTGTGTGTTGGTTATTGGGCAAAATAACAAAACCTTTGTGTTAAATAAAAGGAACGGGATGGGGGGAGGGCAGTCCAGCAATTTTTTGCCCAGGGTAACAAAAATGCTAGCCCTAGCCCTACCTACCTATTCCGATAAGTCCAAAGGAGTGTGCGACTGCTCTGCCACGTGCAAGATGAGGCCTGGGTGTGCAGATGGATGGAGCTGTCTGTTTTTATTAGTTCACACACATATGTTTTTTTTTAATGTTTAGAAAGTATGGGGTAGATTTTATAAATGTACGCACGGGCTTACTTTTGTTCGTGCACCAGGCACGAGCAAAAGTACGCTGGATTTTATAAGATAAGCGCGTAGCCGCGCGTATCTTATAAAATCTGGGGTCGGCGCACGCAAGGGGGTGCACATTTGTGCAACCTGCGCGCGCCGAGCCCAGTGCACGCTGCCTGTTCCCTCTGAGGCCGCTCCGAAATCAGAGCGGCCTCGGAGGGAACTTTCCTTCCGCCTCCCCTCACCTTCCCCTCCCTTCCCCTACCTAACCCACCCCCCCCCCCCCCGGCCCTATCTAAACCCCCCTTACCTTTGTTGGCAGATTTACGCCTACGGAAAGCAGGCGTAAATCTGCGCGCGCCAGCGGGCTCCTGGCGCGTCATCACCCGACCCGGGGGCTGGTCCGGAGGCCTCGACCACGCCCCCGGGCCCGCCCCCGAAACGCCGCTTCACTCACGGCACGCCCCCCGACACGCCCTTCCATGCAAGCCCCGGGACTTGTGCATCCCGGGGCTTGCGCGCGCTGCCGAGCCTATGCAAAATAGGCTCGGCGCGCTCAGGGGGGGTTTGGGGTAGGTTTTCAGGGGGTATGCGCGTATCGTACGTGCGTATCCCTTTGAAAATCTACCCCTTTATGTTTCGAATATTAAATGTGTTTATAGAAAACAGAAGACACACACATCCCAATAACATATAAGAGATCTGCCTAACATTGAAAAAGAATGAAATATTTTTCAATGGAATGTTAAAATAGATTAGAATTACCCTATGGAAAAAAATTAAGGCCTGAAACTGTAAATCATAAGTGCTACATAATGTTTTGCTTCATGAAGCATTGCTTTTGGTGCCCAAACTGTAACCTTTATTTTAGTCTTACAGCTGCCATTTTAGGCCTTTGTCTAAGTCTTGTTACTTTACTTAAGAAACGTAAAACATGTGCAGTAGGATGCGGCTTCCAGACACACGCAGTACTGCAGGGGTTGGAACCAACAGGTTTTCTGCACTATTTCATGGCGATAAAGGTCAATGTATGGTGAGACCTTTTTTTGGACTAACAATAGCTTCATGTCTTGATAAGCTTTCAGGAACTGCTCTCCCTTCATCAGGTCAAAATAAAATGGAACTGGACATTTTCCAAATTATTATGGTTACCATTGCTTTGGATTTTGCCCACAAAAAGCACACAATGTTGGCATCTTTGGTAGTGGAGCCCTTTGTGTTGGTGGGAAAACACCTTGGACAAAAGCCAAAGTGGATTAATGTATAGGTCAAAATAGGACCTCATTCTGAGCAGTGCATGAGGATCTTCAACTACAAATGCCGTATTCAAGAGCTCCTGGGGTTTTGTGAAGAACGACTTGGTATATGCTGGTATTTAATGCTGGCACTTGGGTTTGTCATGTAGTTACTTTAATCTCTCTCCAGAAGCTCTTGCAGAAAGAGGGCAACACTTCCACTATCATGTGGGCACCTGCATAAACTCATCATTTGGGCAAATTGCCATGAAAGCAGATGGCCATGTGTGCAGTCAGCCTGCAGACCATCATCTATCAACACCAAGGTGCAGTTATTGGGGTTACTGATGACTCCTGCAGATTTTGCAGAGGTTAGGCCCATTTCCAGTGCTAATCGAGCGCTTGGTAAGAGGACCAATCAGCTGTGCAAATTGTTGTTTTTTCCAATGCAGAACTTGGAGTAGTGCTAGGTAGGGTTTGGAAGAGACTTGCTGGCATCCCCATCTCCTTTGAGCTGTACTGTACGCTGGTCTTCATATTCAGTGACAGACCGAATACAGTGCCTGCATAAGAATCCATCAGCTCTTAAATGAGGAGAAGGCAGACTGGGGTTCTTCAGACTTGTGCAGAATGAAGCAAGTCCTTGTGCATCTAAGAGTATTCCTGCTGAAGAAAGCCCACAATGGCTTTGATCACTCAAATCAAATGATTTGGTTCTGAAAACACAGGGAAGGCATAAAATGAGGCCATGTGAAGGGTTTGTTAAATATTATTACTCCTTGAAAAAGTCTGCTCCAAAAATGTTAACATTTCTAAATTCTGCAAAATTCTGCTCATTTATTTGTCAACGGTATAGTAACACAACGGGTCAAAGTAACGACCTCTTCTTTATCATAATACATATTTGTCAAAGCAGCACAATATTTTTTTCCAAATTATCATTCTGCCTATTCAGTGCAATCCAGTATTTTCATTTAAATAATTGTACAGAAAACAAAGATCCTTCACATTTTTCTCCCTTAGCAAGGGTCTGTTGTGCCTAGGGTGGCCAACTTGTTGCGCTGGAGGTGGACCCTTGGCCTGGTGCAGGATTGGTACGGCCCTCTGGTTGGAGCCAGAGAGTGCCTGCCACCAGGAGACGGAGCACATGAGGAGACAGAGGCTAGCTGGAGCTTCACCAATAACAGTCCGGGGTTTCCGCAGGTTGAGCCCTTGGGTACCCGGACTGCCTAGACTTAGGTGGGCCTCGGATGGTCTCCTGGAGAGGTAGCGGAGGGACGTACCCACCACGAGCAAGGGTGAACGGCTGATGTGGAGGTGATGGACCAGACCTGAACTGGAAGCTCAGAGAGACCTCAGGGAGGTAACAGTTCAGGAAGGTTCTCCGGGCGAGGCAGGCAGCGCCTGCGGGTCTGGTCAGGTGAAGGCCACAGGTGGATTCCAAGCAGGTTGGTCTGGTAGCCTCAGTAGGCCTGAAGAGAGTGTCCGAGTGAAGCACAGGGGTCAGAGCCAGAGTGTCAGTCTAGAAGTGGTCAGCCAAAGCAGGGGTCAATACCAAGGTCAGTCCGAGCATAGTCAAGGCAAGCGAAGGTCAATTCCAGGTGGCAGACAAGAGAATGGTCAGGCAGGCAGAGGTCAGTTCCAGGCAGCAGACAAGAGAATGGTCAGGCAGGCAGAGGTCAATACCAGAGGTCAGTCCAAGGAGGTACTACCTGAGTACAGATACAGGAACACAAGGAGACGCTGGAACAAGGAAACGCTGGCACATAGTGTTAGGCAAACTCAGAACACCATGGTGTCGACCCAATTGCCAAGGTGAGGTCCTGGGGGACAGGGCCTCGCTTATATACTGGAGTTAGGTGACGTCATTGGGCTGCACCGTGGAACTGATTCCTGCCCTTGGCCCTTTAAAGGGCTGAGCAGTCTGCGCGCGCGTGCCTAGAGGCATGGCTAGTGCCGGAGAGGGAGCTGCGCCCCAGCTTGGAGCTAGGCCCGAGGTGGAAGGCCTAGGGGACACCGCTGCAGGACACCATGGACGGGTGGTGCTGGAAGCAGCAGCGGGAGAGGACGACCCGAGACCCTTTAGCGCAGGAGCAAGGTGAGCAGGCCCAGGCGCAGGCCTAGCACAGACGGGACGCGCAACACAACTAACCAGTTTTGAACCGGACAGCCCGATTTTAAAGCTTGCTGTACAGTGTCCGGTTACAATGGTAACAGGGCACTGTAAAGCATGGTCAAGCTAGCCTTGTGCTATCGAGGGAGAGGGCTGGGCATCTTAGGCCCCAGGCATAGCGCCAGTCAGCTGGCTTAAACAAGGCCTGGCGACACAGCTGCAGAATTGAAAATAAAGAAGCATGCTTTGCCTGCCCTGACCGCGTGCTTCTCCTGCCGACTCTCTGCTCTGTACTCCAGCTCCTGCAGTGTCCCTCTCCCTCCCAGTCCATTCCTCTGCTCCTGGCTCTTCCCTTGCTGCAGTTTAGCAGGACTGCTGCAGCCTGTGACTGTTTCTGTCCACTGCTGATGATGACAGAGAGATGCAGAACTGCTTCACTGCCTGCCCTGAGTCCTGACTAAAGGTACACACGCTGCCGCCGAGTCCTCCAAGACCATCTCCGGCCTCTGGCAGTGGTTGTCACTGCGCTCCCTGCTGCTCTGCCGTGTGCTAGCCCTTGGCACTGTTCTGGATTGCCTTCCCGTGCCTCAGCTTGCCACTGTCATCCTTTCCAGCTCCATCCTCTTCCTAGCGAGTAAAATGTTCCCTGCAGACTGTGGTTGCCTGCTATTGTTGCCTGTTATTGTTTTATTTTTTGGAGTGAGGGGGTGTAATATTTCTACAGGGTCTGCAGACTTAGTGTTGCCCTGCAGGCTGATTCAGTCTTGGTTCTGCCCACTGCATGCATAGATTTCTACTTGTTATGGAACTCGATGACACAATCATTGCATGTAATGGGACAAAACCAGAACTGGATCAGCCTGTTGGTCAACCCTGGGTCAGTTGGCAATCCTAGAGCTGCTGCATCCTATGCTTCTCGCCTCCCCAGAATCTCCCATTTCAGGTTTTGGGATGGAGCCCTGAAAATCTGGAGGGTTTGGCTGGCATTGGAGAGTAGGGATGGGGATGGGGCTGGGGCAAAGCCTTGCCTGACATAAGTGGGCCAGAGCCCATGGCCGCATAGGATTTCAGGGGTCCTAGTGCCAATCCCCTTGACAGGCAGGTTGGTACCCTCCCTCCTCTGGACCCTGTGCATCCTGGACAGTTGTCTGCCCCTTCCAACAGCTCTGGCTCCTCTCTGTTCACCCCTCTCTGCCCAGCATCCCTCTGGTCCCCTCCCCTACATCTCCCTCCCAGAATTTACTTCATCCCCTCTTCCTGCCAAAGGGAAATATTATACCGCCCCAGTTATTCCAGAAACACCCCCCCCCCCCCCAATCTGAATGAACACACATGCACACACTCTTGAGCAACTGATGTCTCCCATCCCTCTCTCTCCCCCACACAATTCATACTTGTTCAGACTAGAAACAACCTATCCTTCACCCTCCCCAACTGGAACAATTCATCCCCCCCAGGCTGAGTATGTCAGTCAGTCAGCATAGAATTGTGTGTGTGTGTGTGTGTGTGTGTGTCAGCATGCATGTGCATGAGAGAACATGTGAGAGTCAGTGATAATGTGTCAGTATGCATGTGAATGAGAGTATGTGTGTGTCAGCATGCATGTACATGAGAGAGCATGTGAGAGTCAGTGAGCATGTGTCAGTATGCATGTGAATGAGAGAATGTGTGAGGGTCAGTGTGTGTGAGCATTCCCACTCCTTAATCCAGCCTTGAGTTAGCATGCCTGTGAGAATGATTGTGTGTGTTAGTGTGGGTGCGTGTATATGAGAACGAGAAGAGTGTTTGTGCATACCCTCCACCCCCGACTAATGTAGTTAACTTATTTATTTGATTTGATTTTATATTCCCCCTTTCAGCCATTTCAAAGTGGATTTCATTCTCAGGATGACTGGAAAAAAGTTCCCAGGTATGGGGAGTGGGGGATTATTTTTAATCATTATTAGTTTTAATTATGAGGTATTAATTGATATGACTGTTGTTTTGAAGTACGTAATTGGTGTTTAGGATTTTTTAAGAAATGAGTTGTTAATTATTGGAAGTTCTATTTGTCAGTTGTTTTGAAATATTATTTTTATTAGTATGATTTTACTATTTTGATTGATTTATTTTTCTTGATTTTATGGTTTGATGTTTTTTGAGGAATGGTGATATTTTCATTTTTCCATTGTTGCACCTCATACAGAGTCCGGCTTTTTGTAGTTTCCAGTTCAGTTTTGTCAGTGCAATATCTATTTATACTTCATGGTCTCTTTGATTCTGGTGAAGGTCTGTCTGTGTTGTGCATGTGTGATCAAGGTGATGTATTCTAGTTTAGTTTATTTACTTTTTAAATTGCTTTTCTGATGTAGGACTGTAGTTGCCTAGCTTAGTCAGTTTTCCATATAGGAGGTGTATTGCTGTCTTAGGGTCTGGTTGCAGTGTTGCTTTTTCATAAGTAGGATTGTTAGTACCATTTGAATGCTAGAAGTTAGTCTGGTTTTGGTATGGTAATTCAGTTTACTCATGAATTTCTGAGGGCCAAGTCCACACCCAGTGCATATTACAATAGGCCTAATAGCATATGTGCTGCAAGTTGCATGATATGAATTATATACAAATTTATGCAAAAGAGGAGGAGGGAATAAACACTGCCCTTGGTCCTTAAATATCCAGTCATGGTCTATGGAAAAGTTGGCAACCCTAGTTGCGCCCTAGGCAGACCAATGTAACACCGCCCTCCCCTGAATTGAAAGTGCCCATCTTACAGTGGTAGATATATAGAGAGTCATATTCTCTCTCTCTCTCCCCTCCCCCCCCCCCCCGCTGACAGCTCTCATACACCTTCAGAGGTTCTCCCTGCCTGTCCCAGGGATGGTCTTCAGGCCTATGAGCCTGACCTGTGCTGTGCTGTCTTCCACGTGCTTCCATGATCATGCTCTTCCAGCAAGGCTTGTGGAGCAAGTATTAATTATTGTCACAATCCTGCCTGCAATAGCGCTCAGAGCGGTGGTATGGCCTGGATTCTGCAAGTGAAGGGGAAATTTGCGGGAAAGGGGAATTCTGCATTCCGCAATAGTGCAGAATTCCCCCAGGACTAAAATATGAGGAAGCATCCAAGTGTTCAGGTATGTCCTGCATTGTGTTATCTTATATAATGCAATGTAAACACTGCTAGTTCTAGTGAGCAGGTCATTATGGTTAGGACAGGATATAATATAATTGCTGTAGCGAGTCCAGAATGACTGACTAACTGAGGTGATAACTCTGGTCTTTTAAACTGTGGCCATTGTAATTCACTTACAGAATGCTAGGTATTTTGCCCACATTAGCAAAGACTACATTATCTAAACAATTTTTTCTGTGCTCTATTTTAAAAGTAAATAATCTTTTCCCCCCTTTGAGTGTGCATTATCTATGCTACAGATTTATATCTACTTTATATCTGTAAATAAGACTAGAAAGAATAAAAGTGTTGCGTCCATCGGACTCAGGCTTCGTCCCACATACCTCACCTCAATATTCGCTTGCTCCACCAGCCTCGGGAAAATGGCGACCGCCGCGTCTGCTTGCCACACTCCCCGGCGTCCCCGGAACGACTATGGCAAGACATTCCGCCATGATTCACCTGAGGGCCTCCTAGGGTGCGCGCGCGTGCTACCCACGTCTTTATTCCAGCGTTGGCGCGAACTTCGGGGGCGTCCCCCTCAAGTGACGTCACTGCATCCGGGTATATAGCCTGCCCATTTGCTGACTGACTGAGTTAGCAAGGATTGGATTCATCCGGTCTAAGCTGCTCTGCTGCTTCTTGCTGCTGCTGGAAGCTCTTTCCACCCTCCACGGTTCTACTAACTTGGGTACCCTATGCTTCTTTCCAGGTGCCTATCCAGTATCCAGGTACTCGCTCCTCGAGGGCCTGAGTTGTCTACCTTTGTGACTGCTACCATTACTTCTACCTGCTGGGAACTCGATCATTACAGCTACAAGAGTTGTGAGTAATCTAACATCTCCCAGTCTGTCTCACTTTCAGCTCCTCTTTGGAAACCTGCATCGGAGCTCCCTACACCACCATTGTGGGACGGGTCTCCTCAGCCGAGGACCCAAGACTGCTGCTGCAGGAATCTACTCACTACTGCCACCTCTGGTGAACTCTACCAGCTGTATAATAAAACTATCTCTGTGCTTGTGCATCTGAGTCTAGCCTGGTACTACAGTTCCCCATGGGGCTCTTCCCCGTGGGAGTGGCCATCACTGCAGCACCTAAGAATCCACCAAACACCTCAAAACCATAACAAAAAGCACCAGTCAGTGGCAGTAATTGTTGCATAGGAAATGAAGGAATTGTTTTGTGTATATTCTACCTGTTATAATTACTGTAGCATTTGGATTTTATCAGTTAACAAATTCTTCTCAGGCCCTCAAACTCCTGCCAAACTTGTGCATGCAAGGATCCCGTGAGGATTGCGGGCAGAATGTTCCTCTGCATGCAGCTGACAACTTAGAAGATGTTGCATGGCTTGTGGTCCATTGTCTTGTGCAGTAGATGCAGTGTTGAAACCCAACTCAGCATTGCACATCACTAGCCAACCAATCCCCATGTAAGGTCAATGGTAAATGAAGAAGGCCTCAATAACGCAATGGGCTGCTGGATTGTAGTTCCACGCTTTGGTGAAAACTTTAGAACATGATAAGAAATTCTGTTTCTGTGCTTTGGGTTTTTAGAATTTGTTTTGTGATAGGTATTTCATGTATCAGCTGTACTTTCACTAACACTTCAGGTTATCTTTTTCTGTGACCTACTTATTTGTTTTGATGTCATGAAGGAGTACTAGCTCCCAAAAGCTTCTCAATAAGACAGTCCAATAGAAAGACTTTTATTTCCATGCACCTAACTGGATTAACAAGGGGACAGCCTTCTGCAACCTATCAGATGAAAGTTTCTTCTGAGACGGTTTGGTGCTTCCTAGACTCACAGAAAACAAAAGGAGAAAATGAATTCAATTTATTCTTTCAATTATCACAGTCTTTAGAATCTTAAATAAACTTTCATGTTTATGGCTCGCGGTTGGAATTTTATTGCCCTAAGCCCTGTAGTCACTAATTATCTGGAAGATGCATGTGTATAGCTCTACAATCCACCAATACATGCACCAGTGAGTGCCAGTTACCAATGGGTTTGCTAATTCATACTGAATAAATGGCTTTTATGAAAACTCTGGAATAAAAACGTCCTTGTAGGAGAAAATTTATCATCGAGGTGTTCATTACATTTCTTTCATTGGTAAGCAACATTTTAATTATTCACTTTTCTCTGTGGCAGCCTTGAGTTATAGGTCTTTCAGCATCCATGAAAGATATATAATAGTCATTCTTCATAAACAAGCAATTCTCGTACAGTGTCTTTCTCCTTTGTATAAAATACCTTTGTGAAATATTTCACATTTACTTTATAACACCTTAGCATAAATGTCATGTGAAGCTGTAAAGCCCAGTATGTTTCATGTCTGTTTCATTTGCTGTGTATGCCTGAGCATTATAGCACCTTGGGGCATGACCCCCCATGAACTCCCTGAAGCATAATAACTTTGGGGTACTGCAATTAGTCACTGCCTTACTTCCTATCAGTGCAAGCACAGGCCAAACAGCAGAAGCAAATGATGGCACGGCACCAACTGAATGTTAATGTCTGCATCTATAGGGGGATGATTTTCATTCAGTCAAAGACCAGGGGGCCTGGCACCAATTCCCAAAGGGAAAGTCTGCATGTTCTACTTCTTCTTAATGTGCCTCAGATAGAAAATATTGTTCTTGCTTTTCCTATGGGAATAACTAGGCCGGAAAAGTCTGCATGAAGATTTGAAAATGTAACATGCACCCAAGCTAAGCACTCCCCAGGAGCCCTTCCTTTCACCCTAGCTAAAAGTGTTTATGTTAGGGAAGAGCACGAGAACTTTTAGCCACTTTGAGGGAAGGTCATTTTCAGAGAGTCTATTAATGTGGGAAAAATGCTTTGAAAATGGCCCTCATAAAGTATACACTGGCGCTCATACATGAGCAAATGGAATATTAGCTTCAGACATCCAATGTATCCCCAGCCTTTTGCCTGTCCCCTCACTCATATGTTAAATAAAGCTCTATAATCTTCAATTAACAATCAATAATTAATTAATAATGTTACAAAATGCTGCCGCTAGATTCCTCGCAGAAAATATCATATCACGCCTATCCTTAAAGACCTCCACTGGCTCCCTATCTCTTTCAGAATTCTCTATAAGAGTCTTACAATCATTGACAAGACCCTACACAACCAAAACGTTCACTGGCTAAATGACCCTACAATTCCATACCTTGAATAGACCCACCAGATCTGCCTACAAAGGAACCTTACCACACCGTCGCCTAAACTTACCCACCTTATCTCTATGAAAGAGCATGCACTATCTATTGCATGACCTTCAATCTAGAACTCCTTGCCCCCTGACCTCCGTCAGGAACACTGCACCCAGAAATTTAAAAAAACAAACTAAAAACCTGGCTTTTCAAACAGGTCTTTGCATAATCCCCTCCCCCTTCAATTGTCCTTTCTGTAGTACCTTTTACTTTCCTCCTGCTTAAATCTTTTTCATCACTCATTCCTTCATGTTACATATATCTTTATCCTCTCCCCATTGCATTTACACTCTATATTTATTATCATCCTTGTTTTTAATTGTTGTAATTGACTTGAGATGTTACTCTTTCCTTCTTTCCATGCATTACTTATGTTATTTTACCACCTGTTCCATGTAAACCTTTACGTTATTTTTACCTGTTCCATGTAAACCGATGTGATGTGCAAACGAATGTCGGTATAAAAAAGCTTCAAATAAATAAAATAAATAAATATTTTTCTTCATGGCCAAGGTCAAATGCAAGGTCTAAGGATGGCCCCTTGGCTTTTTGGCCAAGACTGAGAAAGGGAATACTATGGGGAGGAAAGCAGGAGTGGTTAATGCGCTGCCACCCAATCTCATTGGGGATACAGAACTGTTTGCACCCAAACTAGGAATATTAAACCTCCCAAAAATAACATAGATTAATTTTACCATCTTTTCAAACTAAAAATTAAAATATAACCCCAGTACATTCTGCATTAAACAATTTTTGCTGTTGGCTAATCTTGGCTCCTGCACCTGGGTGCTCATGGTCAGAGCCTCACACATCTTCCTGCCATGCTTGGTAAGCGTAAGAGTTCCAATTTCAGATCATCTGAATTAATGAGGACAGTAATTTATTCTCTTTTAATAAGTGCTAGGTCACAAAATGTACAACTTTCTGTACAGAAACAACAATTATTCAAGTATATCATGGCCTGTGCTATATACCAGCTGTTTGCCATGACACAGTGCTGTCGAATTAGAGTTTAATTTGTAAAAGATTAAGTCTGATTCACACACAAGGAGAAACCCCCTTCTGATTAACCAGGCTCTTTGTGATGTTCTTAGCAAGGAACAAGGTATATAGCCTAATTGTATTTGTTCCCTTGAAGAAATGCTGCAAACTCTAGCATGGTATTTTAAGTACTTACAATATTGATTTAACAGATAAACCAAGGCGCTTATGCCATCCATTTTCTTAATTTGCAGTTGTGCTACTCGATACCACAGCTGTACTTGGAGAACTTGGGTGGAAAACCTATCCATTAAATGGGGTAAGTCAGCATAACTTTTTCTCAATTGTTCTTGTATGTTTTGTGAGGCTTGGAGTACGACTGGAGGAAACACTGTTGGGTTAATACTTATTGCAAGAGATGTTGTGCCTCTAAATACTTTGCAGAAGTACATTTTATTTTGCAGCAACAATGCAATGCAATGCAGCAACTTGCGGTGTCAATACAGGCAAACACCAACTTATACTGTCCTTTGGGAGAGTTTCTACTTCGATATCTTTATACACACACACACACACACACATATATATATATATATATATGTGTGTGTGTGTGTGTGTGTGTGAATGTACAGAGCCCTGTGAAAGAGCTTTGAGAAAACGTGCATTTGTGAAAAACATCGGGGTGTGAATTAAGAAATTTACATTTGTGGAAACATTATGAGAAATTTACATTTGTAAAAACATTGGGGTGTGAATCTATGGAACTACATATATGAACGGGAACATCATATGTATCAAAGAACTTATTTTTGGGAAAACATCTGTGAAAAAACGAGTTTTTTCACAGATGGGCTCTTAAAAGAATAGTGCACTGAATGATTTTAGAAGAATATTTGTATGGTGCAGCAAGAAATTGTTCTGCTATTTGGATGTGTGTTTTAGAAAAATGTATGTGGAAAATATGGAGAAATAAAATAAATAAAAAGTTGATAATAAAATTCTATGTATCCTCATATGTGATTATATATATTTGTTCCGTTATTAGTTGGAATTTCACATATGTTCATTTTTAATTGTTTTTTTTATTTTATATGGTGTATGTACCATTGTCCAATTGTTCTCTGTTTGATATAGGCTTTCTGTTTATAATTAGCTTGTAATGTTTATATTTTGCTTGAGACATTATTAATTGCACAGCTACTTGGTTGTCTTTATACAGGGGAGGATTTTATGTTCTAATAAATAAAATATATTTTAGCACCAAAATATTGTAATAAGAACATAAGTACATAAGAAAATGCCATACTGGGACAGATCAAGGGTCCATCAAGCCCAGCATCCTGTTTCTAACAGTGGCCAATCCAAGCCACAAGTACTTGGTAAGTACCCAAACATTAAATAGATCTCAAGCTACTATTTCTTGTTGATTAATAGCAGTTTATGGATTTTTTCTCTAGGGACCTATCCGTAACCACATCCTCTGCAATGAATTCCAGAATTTAACTGCACTGAGTGAAAAAGAGTTTTCTTCGATTTGTTTTAAATAAGCTACTTGCTAACTTAATGGAGTGCCTCCTAGTTTTTCTATTATCTGAGAGAGTAAATAGACTATTTACATTAACCTTTTCAAGACTTTCGTGATTTTGTAGACCTTTATCATATCCCCCCTCAGTCATCTCCTCTCCAAAGTGAATAGGCCTTTAGCCTTTCCTCATAGGGAGCTACCCCTTATTTTGGTCGCCCTTCTGTGCACTTTCTCCAGTTTAACTATATCTTTTTTGAGATGTAGCGACCAGAATTGCACACAGTATTCAAGGTGAGGTCTCACCATGGAATGATACAGAGGCATTATGACATCCTCCATTTCATTTTCCATTCCCTTCCTAATAATTCCTAACATTCTGTTTGCTTTTTTCACTGCCACAGCACACTGAGCCAACAATTTCAATGTCTTATCCACTGTGACATCTAGATCTCTTTCCTGGGTGGTAACTCCTAAGAGAGAACCTAACATTGTGTAACTACAGCAAGGGTTCTTTTTCCCTATATGCATCACTTTGCACTTGTCCACATTAAATTTCATCTGCCATTTGGAAGCCCATTCTTGCAAGGTCCTCCTGTAATTTATCACAATCTACTTGAGATTTAACTACTCTGCATAATTTTGTGTCATCCGCAAATTTGATCACCTCACTTGTTGTACCCCTTTCCAGATCATTTATAAATATATTAAAAAGCACAGGTCCAAGTACAGATCCCTGAGGCACTCCACTGTTTACCTTTTTCCACTGTGAAAACAGACCATTTAATCTTACTCTCTGTTTCCTGTCTTTTAACCAGTTTGTAATCCACAAAAGGACATCGCCTCCTATCCCATGACTTTAGTTTTCTTAGAAGCCTCTCATGAGGAACTTTGTTGAATGTCTTCTGAAAATCCAAATACTCTACATCTACCGGTTCACCTTTGTCTATCTACCCCTTCAAAAACATGTAGATTTGTGAGGCAAGACTTCTCTTGGGTAAATCCATGCTGGCTCTGTCCCATTAAACCATGTCTATCTAAATGTTTTGTGGTTTTATTCCGAAAGGATGGGCTCCACCTTAACCAGAGTGGAACCAAGATGCTGGCACTAACTTTCAAAAAGGAGATAGAGCAACTTTTAAACTAGAACAAGGGGGAAAGCAGACAGTCACTCAGCAGTGCATGGTTCAGAGAAATGTATCCTTGAAGGATACTAATGAAACAGGAGAGTTAGGGCATCCCAATAGAGAGGTTCCATTAAATGCAAATATAGTTCATATGCCTATATGTATAAAACCACCAAAGCTAATGAGTTCCGAATTATCCCAAACAACTGAAAAGCAGGTTGTTAAAACAAGCAAAAACCACACTTTGAAATGTCTGCATGCCAATGCCAAAAGTCTAAGAAGTAAGATGGGAGAGTTAGAGTGTATAGCAGCAAATGATGAGATTGACATAATTGGCATCACAGAGACTTGGTGGAAGGAGGATAACCAATGGGACAATGCTATATCAGGGTACAAATTACATCGCAATGATAGGGAGGATCAACTTGGTGGGGGTGTGGCACTTTATGTCCGGGAGGGTATAGAGTCCAACAGGATAAAAAATCATACAAGAGACTAAATGCTAGGTAGAATCTATATGGGTAGAAATCCCATGTGTGTTGGGTAAGAGTATAGTGATAGGAGTATACTACCGTCCACCTGGACAAAATGGACAGACAGATGATGAAATGCTAAGAGAAATCAGGGAAGCAAACCAATTTGGCAGTGCAATAATAATGGGAGATTTCAATTACCCCAATACTGACTGGGTAAATGTAACATCAGGACTTGCTAGAGACATAAAGTTCCTGGATGTAATAAATGATTGCTTCATGGAGCAATTGGTTCAGGAACCAACAAGAGAGGGAGCTATTTTAGATTTAATTCTTAGTGGAATGCAAGATTTGGTGAGAGAAGTAACGGTGGGGCCACTTGGCAACAGTGATCATAACATGATCAAATTTAAACTAATAACTGGAAGGGGGACAATAAGTAAATCTGCAGCTCTAACACTAAATTTTAAAAAGGGAAACTTTGATAAAATGAGGAAAATAGTTAGAAAAAACTGAAAGGTGCAGCTGCAAAGGTTAAAAGTGTTCAACAGGCATGGACATTGTTTAAAAATACAATCCTAGAGGCGCAGTCCATATGTATTCTACGCATTAAGGAAGGTGGAAGGAAGGCAAAACGATTACGATTAAAAGGTGAGGTGAAAGAGGCTATTTTAGCCAAAAAAAACATCCTTCAAAAATTGGAAGAAGGATCCATCTCAAGGAAAAAAGGATAAAACATAAGCATTGTCAAGCTAAGTGTAAAACATTGATAAGACAGGCGAAGAGAGAATTTGAAATGAAGTTGGCCATAGAGGCAAAAACTCATAATAAAAACTTTTTAAAATATATCCAAAGCAAGAAACCTGTGAGGGAGTCGGTTGGACCATTAGATGACAGAGGGGTTAAAGGGGCTCTTAGGGAAGATAAGGCCATTGCAGAAAGACTAAATGAATTCTTTGCCTCTGTGATAGCTAATGAGGATGTTGGGGAGATACCAGTTCTGGAGATGGTTTTCAGGGGTGATGAGTCAGACAAACTGAACGAAATCACTGTGAACCTGGAAGATATAGTATGGCAGATTGACAAACTAAAGAGTAGCAAATCACCTGGACCGGATGGTATGCATCCTAGGGTTCTGAAGGAACTAAAAAATGAAATTTCTGATCTATTAGTTAACATTTGTAACCTATGATTAAAATCATCCATTGTACCTGAAGACTGGAGGGTGGCCAATGTAACCCCAATATTTAAAAAAGGCTCCAGGGGTGATCCAGGTAACTATAGACCAGTGAGCCTGACTTCAGTGCCAGGAAAAATAGTGGAAACTATTCTCGAGATCAAAATCGTAGAGCATATAGAAAGACATGATTTAATGGAATATAGTCAACATGGATTTACCCAAGGGAAGTCTTGCCTAACAAATCTGCTTTATTTTTTTGAAGGGGTTAATAAACATGTGGATAAAGGTGAACCAGTAGATGGTAGTGTATTTGGATTTTCAGAAGGCGTTTGACAAAGTCCCTCATGAAAGGCTTCTACGAAAACTATAAAGTCATGGGATAGGAGGCGATGTCCTTTTGTGAATTACAAGCTGGTTAAAAGACAGGAAACAGAGAGTAGGATTAAATGGTCAATTTTCTCAATGGAAAAGGGTAAACAGTGGAGTGCCTCAGGGATCTGTACTTGGACCGGTGCTTTTCAATATATATATATAAATGATCTGGAAAGGAATACGACGAGTGAGATAATCAAATTTGCAGATCACACAAAATTGTTCAGAGTAGTTAAATCACAAGCAGATTGTGATAAATTGCAGGAAGACCTTGTGAGACTGGAAAATTGAGCATCCAAATGGCAGATGAAATTTAATGTGGATAAGTGCAAGGTGATGCATATAGGGAAAAATAACCCATGCTATAATTATACAATGTTGGGTTTCATATTAGGTGCTACAACCCAAAAAAGAGATCTAGGTGTCAGAGTGGATAACACATTGAAATCGTCAGTTCAAAATGTTGAGTGTGCTGCGGCAGTCAAAAAAAGCAAACAGAATGTTGGGAATTATTAGAAAGGGAATGGTGAATAAAACGGAAAATGTCATAATGCCTCTGTATCGCTCCATGGTGAGACCGCACCTTGAATACTGTGTACAATTCTGGTCACTGCATCTCAAAAAAGATATAATTGCGATGGAGAAGGTACAGAGAAGGGCTACCAAAATGATAAGGGGAATGGAACAACTCCCCTATGAGGAAAGACTAAAGAGGAAAGGACTTTTCAGCTTGGAGAAGAGACGGCTGAGGGGGGATATGATAGAGATGTTTAAAATCATGAGAGGTCTAGAACAGGTAGATGTGAATCGGTTATTTACTCTTTCGGATAGTAGAAAGACTAGGGGGCATGCCATGAAGTTAGCATTGGGCACATTTAAAACTAATCGGAGAAAGTTCTTTTTTACTCAACGCACAATTAAACTCTGGAATTTGTTGCCAGAGGATGTGGTTAGTGCAGTTAGTATAGCTGTGTTTAAAAAAGGATTGGATACGTTCTTGGAGGAGAAGTCCATTACCTGCTATTAAGTTCACTTAGAGAATAGCCACTGCCGTTAGCAATGGTAACATGGAATAGACTTAGTTTTTGGGTACTTGCCAGGTTCTTATGGCTTGGATTGGCCACTGTTGGAAACAGGATGCTGGGCTTGATGGACCCTTGGTCTGACCCAGTATGGCATTTTCTTATGTTCTTATGTATTCTTTACAACAGTTTCCATGATTTTTCCCAGTGCTGAAGTCAGGCTCACCAATCTATAATTTCCCAGATCTCCTCTGGAGCTCTTTTTAAATATTGGGGTTACATTGGTCATCCTTCAGTCTTCAAGTACAATGGACAATTTTATGATAGGTTACAAATGTTTACCAATAGGTCTGAAATTTCATTTTTGAGTTCTTTCAGAACCCTAGGGTGTATACTATCCAGTCCAGATGATTTACTACTCTTCAGTTTGTCAATCTGGCCTACTAAATCTTCCAGGTTCACCATAATTTGGTTCATTTCATCTGAAACATTACCCTTGAAAGCCGTCTCTGGAACAGATATCTCCCTACATCTTCTTCAGTAAACACCGAAGCAAAGATTTTGTTTAGTCTTTCTGCAATGGCCTTATCTTCTCTGTGCCCCTTTAACTCCTTGACCAACTAACTGTCCAGTCGACTCCCTCTCAGGCTTTCTGCTTTGAATATATTTTTTAAAGTTTTTATTATGAGTTTTTGCCTCTATGGCCAACTTCTTTTCAAATTCTCTCTTAGCCTGTCTTATCAATGTTTTACATTTAACTTGCCAGTGCTTAAGCTTTATCCTATTTTCTTCTGACCTTCTTCCAATTTTTGAATGAAGATCTTTTGGGTAACAATAACCTCTTTCACCTCACTTTTTAGCCATGCTGGCAATCATTTGACCTTCCTTCCACCTTTCTTAATGTGTGGAATACATCTGGACTGCATTTCTGAGATGGTATTTTTTAACAATGTCTACACCTGTTGCACACTCAACCTTTGTAGCTGCACCTTTCACTTTTTTCTTTAACTATTTTTCTCATTTTCTCAAAGTTTCCCTTTTGAATGTTTAGTGCTGGAGTCATGGATTTACTTACTGTCTTGCTTCCAGTCACTAATTCAAATTTGAATATATTATGATCACTATTGCCAGGCAGCCCCACCACCTTTACCTCTCTCACCAAATCTTGTGCTCCACTGAGAATTAGATCTAAAATTGCTCCCTCTCTTGTTGATTTCTGAACTAATTGCTCCATAAAACTTTCATTTATTCTATCCAGAAATTTTATCTTTCTAACATGTCCTGATGTTACACTTACCCAGTCAATATTGGGGTAATTGAAATCGCCCATTATTACTGCACTACCAATTTGTTTAGTTTCCATAATTTCTCAGCCTCAACATTTTGGCCAGGTGGATGCATTAAGGGGTGTTTCCCATGCAAATGAGGCTTTTTACGTGCAGTGGGGAAACATCGCGTGCGGCGACGTTTTCGCATATCGCGGAAACATCTTCGTGGTGCACGATAAACAACCAAAGAATTATCACACTGCTTCCTGAAAGGTTTATTGCAGTGCATGATATGTCCAGACAGCCTGTTTCAGTATCCTGCAGGCTTATGGAGAGGGAGAGGGAGAGGGAGAGTGAGAGTGAGTGAGAGAGAGAGAGAGAGAGAGAGAACCTTGCTATTATGTCTACTCCCTAGACAGGTATTTGTATCCCTATGAGAGGCTCACCTAGTAACTCGAGGTGGGGATTAGGTATGAGTGTAGGGGGTTGGGGGCCACTTTCACATTCAACATGAGACGTACGAACAGAACAGTGGTCACTTGTGAAGATTTGATGGCCTTCGGAGTGAGGAAACTCACTCCAAGATGAGATTTGGCCAACGTTCTCTCAAACTAGCTTGATGGACACTCTACCTGGGCAACAACAAGCTAGGTTGAGAGAACGTTGCCCAAATCTCATCTTGGAGTGAGTTTCCTCACTCCGAAGGCCATCAAATCTTCACAAGTGACCACTGTTCTGTTCGTATGTCTCATGTTGAATGTGAAAGTGGCCCCCAACCCCCTACACTCATACCTAATCCCCACCTCGAGTTACTAGGTGAGCCTCTCATAGGGATACAAATACCTGTCTAGGGAGTAGACATAATAGCAAGGTTCTCTCTCTCTCTCTCTCTCTCTCTCTCTCTCTCTCTCTCTCTCTCTCTCTCCTCTCTCCTCTCTCTCTCTCTCTCTCTCTCAAGCCTGCAGGATACTGAAACAGGCTGTCTGGACATATTGTGCACTGTGATAAACCTTTCAGGAAGCAGTGTGATAATTCTTTGGTTGTTTATCGTGCACCGCGAAGATGTTTCCGTGATATGCAAAAACGTCGCCGCACGCAATGTTTCCCCACTGCACGTAAAAAGCCTCATTTGCATGGGAAACACCCCTTAATGCGTTACCAATGCGATATTGGAAAATGAGGCCCTTAGTCTCTTACAAGATTGTTATCCTGTTGGACTCTATGCCATTCCAGACATAAAGCACCACCCTGCCACTAAGTTGCTCCTCTCTATCATTGTGATATAATGTGTACTCTGGTATAGAACTATCTCATTGATTATCCTCTTTCCACCAAGTCTCTGAGATGCCAATTAAGTCTATGTCATCATTCTCTGCTAAACACTCTCCCATCTGACTTCTGGCATCAGCATACAATCATTTCAAAGTATGTTTTTTGTTTGTATTAACATTCTTCTTTTCAGTTGACAGGGATACATTGGAATCTTTTAGCTCAGGTGAGTCTTTAATTATAGGCACTTGGACAACCTTTCTTATTAATATCCTTTGAATATACCTCCTTCCGAACCATGTGCTGCTGAGCGACTGTCAGCTTTTCCCTTTGATTTAGTTTAAAAGCTGCTCTATCTCCTTTTTAAAGGTTAGCGCCAGCAGTCTGGTTCCACCTTGGTTAAGGTGGAGCCCATCCCTTCGGAAGAGACTCCCCCCTTCCTTAAAAGGTTCCCCAGTTCCTTACAAAACTGAATCCCTCTTCCCTGCACCATCGTCTCATCCATGCATTGAGACTCCGGAGCTCTGCCTGCCTCTGGGGACCTGCGTGTGGAACAGGGAGCATTTCAGAGGTTCTGGACTTCAGCTTTCTATCTAAGAGCCTAAATTTGGCTTTCAGAACCTCCCTCCCACATTTTCCTATATGTAATACATTCAAATCTGCAGCGTGTATAAGAAATCCTTTTAGAAAGCATGTGCTGCAATATACTGATCTCAACCTGTCTCTTGTACGGTCCATTTGGGTCAGATTCACATGAAGGTAGAATTTGTATGCATTTAATTAATGTTTTCTGGGGCATGTCCATGGCGGCGGCATGAGTACACGCTCTTCTCTCAAGCTCCCTAGGGCCCTGCCCGGTTTCCCCATCTAAGCATACCTGCAATTCCCTCCTTTGTTGCTAGGGGGTGCCGACAGACATAGGTTCTTCCTCCACTCGATTCCTTCTTCCTGCTCCGGGATGAGGAGCCGCGCAAAGAGAGCCGGATTTGAGCGAGGTGGCAGCAGGGATGACAAGATGGCATCGGAGGGCACCGGTGCAGAGGGCCTCTCCATAACTGCAATCAAAGAACTGACCCGCGCAGTTTCTGCTGACCTCTCTGATCAGCTCCAGCGGATTCAATCATCTGTAGACGAAATCTGTGAGAAACTGGAAACTATTGGCTCGGCTCTGTCTGCAGTACAGACAATGCTGGACGATCATGAGGTGCGACTAACAAGCCTGGAATTCTATGTGGGTGAGCTGGGAAAGCACTACATGCTGCTAGAGGATAAGATTGATGACCTAGAAAACCAGAGCAGACGAAATAACCTGCGCATTGTTGGAGACCCTGAGGAGATCTATGGTATGGAGCTGACGCAGCTTTACGAGACAACCATTCCAGAACTTCTGCAGCTTGACCTTCGCCCTATTTTAATTGAAAGGGCGCAATGTCTCGGGCCTGGGGGTTAGAATTTGAAACAGCCCTGGCAGGTGAACTACGCTGACAAAGCCAGGGTCCTGCAGGCATACCGCACTACCAAGGAGCTGATGTTCCGAGAAGCGAAGCTGCTTATCTTTCTCGACTTCTCTAGCATGGCGCAAATTCTTACCATATTGCACGCAGCTACATCAGAAAGGCATTTGGTTTTCTCTTCAATACCCAGCTCACTTACCAGTATTCCACCAGGGCACCTCTAAAGTTCTTTCATCAGTCCAGGAAGCTAAGGAATATTTAGATCAGCTCCTGGCTTAAAACGCCCTACCTTCGATTTTGTGCTGGACATTCGGATTACAGTTATTTGCTGGTTTTGGATGCTCCCATAGCCAGGCAGCACCTCCCCTACAATCACTGGTTTGCATATCGCAGAGGTCGTCTTATTTTGATTTGATGATTCTGCTACTATGGTCATTTGGATCCTAAGTTCTTGCAGAACAATGGGTGCTGTTACATCAGTGTACTGTTCCCTTAATATTCGTTGTGCTGCATGTGGCTGTTTTTTGTGGCCTTCCTCCTGCTGCCTTCTTCAAGCGCCTTACATTGTTGCTCTGGACATTTGTTCTACATCCTCTAGCAAGGCCAAGAGTGCTGCTATTGCAATGTACTGACCTCACTTTACCTACTGGCCTGTATGCCCTTGGATCCGATTATCTTTGCTTTGATGGCTTTCCCCTTTCTCCCCCTTCTTTTTTCTCCTTTATTAATTATCGCTAGGTCTCCAGTGCATTATCTGGTTGTGGGGGGTGGGGGGGAGGGGGAGCTTGTTGGGCCTGGAACACCCTATCAGGCGTGGACATCCCCGGCTGGTAAGGGTGGAAGTGACCACTCCTTTGTTGGTGTAGTAGGGGGATGTCCCCACCTGGGTAAGAGAGTATTATGGGTTTTTCATGTTGGGGGTTTTCTGGTTTGCTACATGTTTGTGTGAGTGTGATTGGGGAAGTGTGGTTGTAAGCCTGCTAGAAGATAGCACCACTGTTTTCTCTGCGTGCCTGTAGAGCATGACAGGGGAAGTGGATCTAGGCTGGGGGATCCCACCTTCCAGGTTTTATCATTTATTGTCCTGGTTGTATCTCATAGCAGACTTTTATGTCTAATCTCATATTTTCTTCCATTAATATCTCTGGGCTCCACTCTCCGATAAAATGGGAAAAGCTCCTCACTGACCTTCGCAAGCGGGGAACCCATGTGGCATTTCTTTAGGAGACACATCTGGATGACACAGAGCATAAGAAGTTATAGCTCAAGTGGGTTGGTCACTGTTTTCTCCTCCTTCTCATCACAATAACGAGTGTAACGATCCTCATCCACAAATGTCTTTCCTTCCAGAAAGAGAAATGTTATTCCGACCCTAATGGCCATTTTATTATTGTGCTAGGAGTACTTCAAGGCCTTAAAACAGCTTTGGTAAATCTCTATGTCCCCAGTGTTTACTCTCAAAATTTTCTTTCTATTCTCCTTGCTAAACTCATAGCATGGGATGGTTACTATTTGATTGTGGGTGAGGATTTTCCGGCTTGCAATCGACAACCCTCTTGTCGATTGCAAGCTGGAAAAAACTCCAAGAAAAATCAAGCTGATTTGGGAGTGGGCTTCCTATCCCAGGAATTGCGGCTCATTGATACGTGGCACACGTTACACTTTGAGGATAGGGAGTACACCTTTTACTCTCTTGTGCATAATGTATACTCTTGCTTAGATTATATTCTCATTTCTGAAACTCTTTTTAACAGGTTATTAGCTAGTGAGATTCATGATATTCCCTTTTCAGATCATGCCATAGTTTGTGTCATGCTTGAGTTGGCTTCCCCTTCCTCTGGCACATTGAGCTGATCTATGCACCCCTATCTTTATTGAGATAAGCGCCTTGCTGCTTGTTTGCATGACAAATGGAAGGAAAATATGGAATTTAACTCGACTCCTGGAATTGATCCCATTTTTTTTATGGAATGCAACCAAGGCAGTTATGAGGGGACATATCTTAGCCCACCACACTCACCTCAGGCATGACAGGTTTAACCATTTTAACACACGAAAAAAATCATGGCGCTGCACCGGGCTCACGTTCAAGATCTTGGTCAAATGACTAGAGTTCAATTGGAAGCAGCCCAGAGAGAGCTAAACACTCACTTTGACGCCAAAGCTCGCTAAAATATAC
Organism: Rhinatrema bivittatum; assembly: GCF_901001135.1. Taxonomy (NCBI): domain Eukaryota; kingdom Metazoa; phylum Chordata; class Amphibia; order Gymnophiona; family Rhinatrematidae; genus Rhinatrema; species Rhinatrema bivittatum. The sequence continues at coordinate 11,782,755 of NC_042629.1, read as the reverse complement.
AGTTCCTCAAGTACAAATTATACCAATGGGGTGGTAAGTCTGGTAGACTATTGGCTAAGCTGGTGACAGCCACTGGTCACTCTAGAGGTATCATCTCCCGAATTCACTATGACTCCCTGAATCTCACTACTACTCCTACTATTTCAGATGCTTTTATTTATTTCTACAAATCACTTTACAGGACTGCACCCGTGAACAAACAAGCGTATCACTCCTTTTTTCGGGGGTTGCATCTGCTGGAGCTGAGTGAAAAGGTGCAGGAGTTACTTGAGAGGCCTATAACAGTGTGAAATTTGCGATGTTATCCGCAATCTACAACTCTTAAAAATGCCTGGGCCATATGGTCTTGGACCAGAGTTTTATAATTATTAGGCGATCTTACTCTCATTCCCTGAGGGACATGTTTCATGTGGTGTGGGCCCAGGGCGAATTTGAGAAGGGGCAAAACCTTGCCACAATTGTACTACTTCCTAAACCTGGGAAGGATCCCACCGTTGTTTCATCCTACTGACCCATTTCTCTCCTTAATCAGGATCTAAAACTTTTAGCAGCAATTTTAGCACAGCGTGTTAACTCTTGCATCCAGGAAATTGTTGTGTCAGACCAAACCAGGTTCATTAAGGGAAGACTTTCCAATTCCAATCTTCTAAACTCCCTGCTGGCAACCCTTTTTCCCATTACTGTAGACAGCAATAGCCTCTTGGTCAGCTCAGAAACCGAAAAGCATTTAATCGTGTAGAATGGCCCTACTTGTCTCAGGTCATAGAGGGCTTTAATCTTGGGGCTTCATTTTTATCTTGGGTTAAATTGCTGTATAATCAGCCACAAGCGCAACTCTTGGTAAATGGGACTCTCTCAGAAATCTTTGTCCTGGGATGGGGCATGTGCCAGGGGTGCCATTTTTCTCCCCTGTTATTTGTCATGGCCCTGGAGCCTCTTGCCATTAAACTGCAGGCCCTCCAGTCTTTTTCTGGCATCAAATTTCACAGGAAGCAGGTCAAACTGAGTCTCTTTACTGATGATAAGCTACTGTACCTGGGAAACCCTGACCAGTACTTAAATGATATCATTGCCACAATTAATCACTTTGGGGTCTTTTCTGGTCTTTCAATAAATTATGAGGTCAGAGGCATTTCCTATTTCTCCTTCCTTACCAAATGGATTGGTCCATTTCCATTAGCTTGGGCTGGCCCCTCTTTCCACTACTTGGGGATTCAGATTGTGCAATCGGTTGATGAACTTTCTGCCTTAAATTTTGACTCCACTTTGAATAATCTTAAAGCTCTCTTACAGAAATGGAAAGCCCTCCCTCTCTGTTTTTGATCACTGTGCCCTAGTTAAAATGGTTATTCACCCCAAGCTATTATCTCCACTGCAAATTATACCACTTTGGCTCAAGCCCTCCACCATCCATGCCTTCCGATCCATGGTGGGGTCCTTTGTGTGGCGCAACCACCCAGCCCAAGTGAGTTTTGGCATTGTTCAGTTAACACGTGCCCGGGATGGGGTCACTCTCCCTGACTTGCGAATTTACAATGTAGCGTGCCCTCTCTGTTATGTACAAGAATGGGTGTCCCATCGCCCTATCTAGAAGGCCTGCTGGCGGATTGGACTGCACCTTATTCTCTGCTCAACTTGGTTCACCTCAGCTCTGGCAGACTGTGCTCCTTGGGGGTTTCTGGGTTCCAGCTCAGCGCAATGCGCAAGGCTTGGAGGTGGTGGAGAGGGCTGCTGGGCAGAAGTGGAGCTGTCTCCCCCTTTTTGCAATTTGTAGGTAACTCACATTTTTTACCTGGTTTGAACTCCTCTGTGGAGTGGGCGCGCAGGGGGATATATTGTTTGGCTGACCCAGAGTCTAACTGTCTTTATTCCTTCAATCAATTAAGGGAGGAGTGGGAGATACCGAGGCCTCACTTTTTCACCTACCTCCAAGCTCGTCATTACTGCCATTCTTTAAGCCAAAATGACATTTCCCTTGTAATCCCCACAGAGGATGATTTTCTAGATAAATAAAATTGCTATCTGGGGTAAGCAGATTTTCTCCGATCTGCCCGCCCCACATTTGTCCCGCCTGGCTGCTAAGTGGAGTGCGGATCTGAATACTAGGGGTGTGCATTCGGATTGACCGCATTAGTAAAACGCTACTCATATTTTTTTTTAACTTAAAAAATTGATTCGACATAAACGATCGGATTTCCCACATATCCAACATAGATATGTTGGATATGTGGGAAATCGCGATTGTTGAGCCAAAATAAAAATATAAACCCCCTCACCCTCCTTAATCCCCCCCCCCCCCCCCGACTTACCACAACTCCCTGGTGATCGAGCGAGGAGTGAGGACGTCATTTCTGCAATCCTTGGCGAGAAGCATGTGACGTCGGCGGCACGTCGAGTGACGCCGGCGCCACGTGATTCCCGGCGAGTTCGCGCCGGACGGCTCGTTCGGCCCAAAAAGAACTTTTGGCCAGCTTGGGGCCCCCCTCCTGACCCCCCCAAGCTGGCCAAAAGTTCTTTTTGGGCCGAACGAGCCGTCCGGCGCGAACGAGCCGGGAATCACGTGGCGCCGGCGTCACTCGACATGCCGCCGACGTCACATGCTTCTCGCCAAGGATTGCAGAAATGGCGTCCTCACTCCTCGCTCGATCACCAGGGAGTTGTGGTAAGTCTGGGGGGGGGATTAAGGAGGGTGAGGGGGTTTAAATTTTTTTTTTGCACATATGTACATATACCCAACTCATTGGATTTTTTTTATGTCCATATTGGCCGCAAGTGGGACCCCCTTTCGGACATAAGAAATATGAACATAAAATTTTGCTCTGCACATCCCTGCTGAATACTGAGATTTCCTCGCAATTGATGTCTTGTGCTTTCAAATTAATATATCAATATTATCTTGCAGCGTCTATGCGGGAAATCCAATTTAAACTTTTACACAGAACCTATATTACCAGGGTCCGGGGTGCCCTCATGAAGCTCTGGGATTCCGACCTTTGCTTAAAATGCCAAATGTTCCCAGGGCATCTGTGTCATATGTTCACTAGTTTCTCTAAATTACAGCCTTTTTGGCTCCTTGTCACCACCTATCTGGACAGATTACTTGGGTGTTCTACTTTTATGGTTTGTAGGAATTTGTGAACCCTGGACCTAGATAAGAGATGTCTCCGCCTACAGGGAGAAGCCCTGTGTGCCTCACCGTTGGTGGGCATGGTCTCAGCGATGTAGGACACAGCTGTGAGAGAGACTTTATTAAGGAGAAAAGATAATGCAGGACCCGAGGAGCGGGAGATGCAAAACACAGTTCTAAGCAATATGTTAGGGTGATACTGCAGATGAGAATATCTGGTAGTGGTCTGCAGTGCGGGGTACACCAGGAGACTCCTGTAGGCAGATGAAGATACCACTGAGTGCAGATCCGGTAGTGTCCCGCAGTGTGGGGTATGCCGAGGATAGGTGTACTGTACTGTGGATGGTATAGTAGCAGAGAATGGAGATACAGGAACCAAGCGGAGGATCATACGTAGGTGCAGCAATACCCTGTACCTCAGGATAGGTAGAGGTTGTGCACTGAAGAACGATAGTGGCCCGAGGCATGGGGTAAACCGTGGAGGCTTCAATGGAGTAAAAATGTAGAAGTTGCAGAAGGTACTCACACAAGGAAGTTCCAGAGCAGGTACCCAAGGAATGGGAATAGAGAAGTCCAAGGCAGAAAGGCCCTCCGAGGAGTGGATAGCCAAGACGGAGAAGGGCCCCCAAGGAACGGGTATCCAGAGCGTCCGAATGCCACGAGGAGCTGCTGGAACTGAAGATCCCAAAGTGGAGCGGAATTACACAACGAGAAAACTCCTTGCTAACTCGTCTTAGCAGTGGGCCGGTCGGCTTAAGTATACCAGTAGGCTGACGTCATCGGGAGGGGATGCCCCTGAGGTTCCCACCATGACGTACACAAAAGGAGGCCCTGTGCATGCCCCTAGGTGATTCCACAAGTAAGATGGTGGTCGGCAGTGCCCACGCCATCCTGGGGACACCGGGGACACCTGGGGATGCTAGGGACGCCTGGGGACATCGGGGAGGTCGGCATTGGTTGGTGGAGGCTGCCATTCTCCCAATGATTGATGGTGCAGGGAAAAAAAAGAGGTGAGCATGAGAGGTTGCAGCCGTCTGCGACCAATGGGCGCAACATCTATAAGTTGGTCAGGGAAGTCCTGGGAAGTCATGGGATAGGAGACAATGTCCTTTCGTAGATTACAAACTGGTTAAAAGACAGGAAACAGAGAGTAGGATTAAATGGTCAATTTTCTCAGTGGAAAAGGATAAACAGTGGAGTGCCTCATGGATCTGTACTTGGACCGGTGCTTTTCAATAAATATATAAATGTTCTGGAAAGGAATACGACAAGTGAGGTTATCAAATTTGCGGATGATACAAAATTATTCAGAGTAGTTAAATCACAAGCGGACTGTGATACATTACAGGAGGACCTTGCAAGACCAGAAGACTGGGCATCCAAATGGCAGATGAAATTTAAATGTGGACAAGTGCAAGGTGTTGTATATAGGGAAAAAATAACCCTTGCTGTAGTTACACGATGTTAGGTTACATATTAGGAGCTACCCAGGAAAAAGATCTAGGCATCATAGTGGATAATACTTTAAAATCATCGGCTCAGTGTGCTGCAGCAGTCAAAAAAGCAAACAGAATGTTAGGAATTATTAGGAAGGGAATGGTTAATAAAACGGAAAATGTCATAATGCCTCTATATTGCAACTTGAATACTGTGTACAATTCTGGTCCCCGCATCTCAAAAAAGATATAGTTGTGATGGAGAAGGTACAGAGAAGGGCAACCAAAATGATAAAGGGGATGGAACAGCTCCCCTATGAGGAAAGGCTGAAGAGGTTAGGGCTGTTCAGCTTGGAGAAGAGACAGCTGAGGGGGGATATGATAGAGGTCTTTAAGATCATGAGAGGTCTTGACCGAGTAGATGTGAATTGGTTATTTACATTTTCGAATAATAGAAGGACTAGGGGGCATTCCATGAAATTAGCAAGTAGCACATTTAAGACTAATCGGAGAAAATTCTTTTACATTCAACACACAATAAAGCTCTGGAATTTGTTTCCAGAGGATGTGGTTAGTGCAGTTAATGTAGCTGGGTTCAAAAAAGGTTTGGATAAGTTCTTGGAGGAGAAGTCCATTAACGGCTATTAATCAAGTTTACTTAGGGAATAGCCACTGCTATTAATTGCATCAGTAGCATGGGATCTTCTTAGTGTTTGGGTAATTGTCAGGTTCTTGTGGCCTAGTTTGGCCTCTGTTGGAAACAGGATGTTGGGCTTGATGGACCCTTGGTCTGACCCAGCATGGCAATTTCTTATGTTCTTATGTGCTTCAATTTATGGAAGAATCAGGACCTCATCCCACAGAGGGGCAGAAAGTTTCTTGCAGTAGCTATCCTCTTGGCCAAAAAGGTCATCCTTGCCAATTGGAAGTCGGATGAGGCACCCTCTTTCACACAATGGAAAGTATTAATGTCCCACACTGCACGCATGGAAGTATTTCAGAGAAGGGAGCTGACCTCTCATAAAACATTTAGAGCGTTAAAAGGTTATTTTCTCTGTTGGCACAAGGTGCTTCAAGACTACATAATTCTCTACTTGTTCTTTTTATTTTCATTGTACTCGCTTGCTCAGCTTGGTTGCTGGTGAATGCTGTCTTCGACGGGCATGTGACTGAGTGAGAATGCAAGAGTGGATATAGCGTGAATGTTTTTGTTCTCATAGGTTGACCCCGTGTTTTTGGGAGGGGTTATTTTGAAAACTTGGGTCCTTGTGATTTGTTTGCAATCAGTATAATGATATTTTTCTTGTATTTATCTCATGTTTATTACTAGTTCGCTTGTATGTCTCTCTTGTTCTTTTGACCCAATAAAGATGAAGGAAAAAAAAATGTATGTCTTCCAAGGCATTGCTCAGATTTGTGCATTAACAATCAGACTTCTCTCCCCTGCATTAAGGAATGTGAATGTTAGGGTCTGATTCACTAAATACTTTTCCCCATTCTGTGTCTATTGGAAAAGACTGTAATGAATTGGGCCCTTTGCCAAACAACAGAGAGAGGGAGAGACTTGTAGGGATCCTGCATATGTCCTGAGCAGAGAGATAAAGAAGCAAGGCACCCTTGAACATAGTGCAGATGATTCTCAGATCTACCTCTTTACATCAGAAATTTCATCATGTATCCAGTCCCAGATCTCAGCCTGCTTGTCTGACATCTCTGTCTGGATGTCCCATCTCCACCTTGCACTCTCAGTATGGTCTTATCTTTACCCCAAATCCACTTTTCCCCTTTCCCCTTTCTATTTATGGATAACACAGTCATCCTCCTAGTCACCTCAGCCTGTAACTCTGGGGCTATCTTTGACGCCTCTCGCGCCTTTTCTACACATATCTACAACACTGCTAAAATAAAATATACCATTTATTTTCTTTATAACATCAGCAAAATCCATCACTTCCTTTCTAAACCATTATCTTTTATCACCTTCCACTTGGACTACTGCAAGCTGCTTCTCACAGATCTCCCAGCCAACCCTCTTTCTCTACTGCAATCTATCCAAAATTCAGCTGCGTAACTTATCTTTTACCATAGTCAATATACCCATATGACCCTCCCTTCTCAGTTCACTTCATTGTCTCCCTACCACTCCTGCATTCAGTTCAAGCTAATCTTACCTATAATTGCCTTCACTCTGCAGCTCCTCACTACCTCTCCTCTCTTATCTCTCTCTACCCCTCCTTGTGCACTCCACTCATCAGGCAAGTCACTCCTATCTAATATCTATGCCCTTCTCCCATGCTTACTCCTGACTCTATGCTTTCCACCTGGCTGCTCCGTAAGCTTGGAATAGACTTCCTGAGCTGGTGCGTCTTGTTTTATTCAAATCCTGTCTACAAATCCACCTTTCGAGGCCGCCTTTATCCTGTTCACTGCCTCATTGATTTTAACCACTTTTTACTAAATTGAATTTCCAACTTTGCCCTGTATATTTGTCTTGATTAGATTGTAAGCTATACCCAGCAGAAACTGTCTCAAATGATTTTGTACAGTGCTGTGTATGTCAAGTAGCACTTGTAGTGGATCTGGTGATGGTAGACCCTTGGTGCCGAGGAATGGTTGGCACAGCCTAGCAGGCAAACCTGCTAGGCCCCCTCTATCAGCTTGCAGACATGCCCTGTGGCAGGACTGACTGAAGCTTCACCTATCCCAGCCACCTCTCTCCTTTGGATTCTGGCAGCCAGCAAGTCTTAGGTGGATCCTTAGGGCGGCAGCAAGAACAAGAGTCCAAGGCCAGGCAAAAGTGGGCTGTGAGAACCACTAGGTAGGCCAGCAGACAACGAGAACCAGTAGATGGGCCAGAGGTCGGGTCCAAAGCAAAGGTCAGGTCCAGGCAGTAAATAAGAATGGTCAAGGTCTAGAGTCGAAGTCAGTAGCCAGGAAATCAGCCAGAGGGAAGACAAGACAGAGCAAGGGCAGTGGCAGGACCAGGCAGGGCGGGGAGGACAAAGATTGGGCAAGGTGAGGGCATGGCAAGGCAGGGACTCGGGGTCACGGCAGTAACACTGAAGGCGTACAGAAACGAGAATGCAGGAACAAGGCATCATAGGGCTGTTCTGGGGTCACTTAAGTAGAGAGGACTAGTGATGTCATCATAGGGCACTATGGCGCTTTTCCCACTGCGGGTCCTTTAAGAAGCTAGCAATCTGGCACACACGCACCTAGGGGGAACCAAAACCGAGTGCCACATGATGGAGCCGGTGGCATTGGGGTGAGTAATGCCAGTCGCAAGTGGGTCCCACAACTGGCAAGCGTAACAGCACTATAGAAGTGATTAGTACCAGTAGTAAGAAAACTACTTTAAAATGTTGAAAAATGCTAAGGAATTACATGTTGTTTTTTTTCCTTTGGGTGAGAAAAGACATTTTAAAAAGCTGTTGGTGTTTTTGGTTGGTCTCTGAGCCTTGAATCCACTTCAGTTCAGACTTCCTGGAAGCTTGTGATTTGCACAGTCACCAGAAACCCAGAGACTGGAATTCCATTTCTGTGATGGTTCAGACTGTGCAGGCTGTTTTGCTTTCAAATTTGGGCTTATTAATTAATGAGCTCTGTCTTTTGTAGCTCTGTCATTTCCCATAGCCGCATCGTCTTTTGCAACATAAGCAGCTTTGGAAGCCTAATGGGGCTTCTTTCTGTATCCCTTCTCCTTTTAAAATAAAGCTAGTCGCCATATGTCAAGCTTTCTTGCATTGCTTCCTTTATATTTAAAAACAAAAGCAAGACGACTTTAAAGACTGCACCAGTCGTAGCTGGCAGTGAGACAACAGAATGAAGGTTTGGGGTGTGACTTAGGTCTTCATGGTAACTCACTCTAGAAGATCTTTCTGTGACAACTTTTTCCTTCGGTTTCAACTTCTTCCCACCCTACTTCGGGCCCCCCGTGCACAGTATTTTGTTCTCACATCCCATGACCATAAACCCTCTTCTGTTTCTATCCCTTACTATTTAGATGGCATCATATCTATAATGAGCACTGAAAGAGGCAGTTCTTGTATCCTGGCATTGGGAACTAAAGCAGCCACAGCATTCATAAAAAGAGCATCACTGACTCAGAAATCAGAATTGCACATCGAGACAAAAAACAATATTGCAGGTTGCTCAGAGGAAGAAGTGTTGCCAGTTACTAGACATGTCAAGTAGGTTTACCATCTACACTCTCCCACGGATTACATATATTGCAAAATGTAACAGCCAGAGTGGCATTCAGCAGTGTAAGAACGCATCATGCTGTCCTTCTCTAGCAGCTACATTGGCTGCCAGTGGCTGAGGGGTAAATGTAAGCTCTTGATGCTTGTTTTTAGGATATTGCATAATAAGGAACTCCATTGTGACCAGACTGGCATGCTGTACTCCCACAAGAGAAGCCTGAGAACGCCCCCACTGAAACACATGAGTGTCCCCTTACAGAGCCATGGCATTCTCAGTGTGGTGGGGGCTGCTTCTTTGGAGCAATCTGCTTATAGAAATTTATCAGAAGCCATATGTTCTTACGTTTTGTAAAAGGGTTAAGCATTTCTTTTTCCATCCTAAAGTATAGCAGGGTAATTAAATTGGTGACTTGCTGGGTTGTTAGAGATTGCAGTCTGGATTTGTGTTTTGAAAGTTTTTTTATTGTGTTTTATTGATTTTGATTGTATTTTATTGTTGTACACGTCAGTTTGGATTGTGGAGGTGGTATAGAAATTTGTTGAAATAAATATATAGATTTATTTCTACATTGTAGTAATGAGGTTAATCAGAGCAATAATGAACTTCTTGGCACAACAGTAAGTGCAAATAATACTCATCCAGAATCTTGTTCTATAATTTAAATTGGATACAAGGCATGAGAAAAATTGACACATTTATTTTGTGTTTAGCTGTTAAAAGCAGTGATCATTTCTGGAGCTGTGTGTAGAGGAGAAGGAGGAGGAGATTAAACTATCTTGAAGTTATTTTGAAACATTTTGACATTACAATTACTTCTAGTCATTAGGGAAAAGAGGATGCTATAGAAAAAAATGAATTATTTTACAATGACAGCAATAAATCATCACCAACTACCCTCCTATTTCATTGTAAGGAGAGACAAGGTCAAACCCCAAAATACATAGAAAAAAAAAGTACTTAGTAAATATTAGGAGGTACAGAGCATATTCAAAATGGCTTTACCATAAAGCAGAAAGTCAACCGGATCCATTAAATAGCACTGAGGTTAGCGGTGCTTAAATTTATGGACAAATCTGTTTTCACCTTACTTGTCTTTCATTTAAGAAATATCAGTAGCTGATCAGGATCAGGGAAAGCACAATTCATGTCTTTATATCTAATTTTACACTTACAGGGATACTGAGAGAGAAAGACCAAGCAATTCCACCACTTTCTACCTAAAATACAAACATTTTCTTTGCCTATAATGATACGAATGAGAAATGTCTTGGTACAGAATAATCTTTTCCAAGAGGACTGACATTGAAAAAACAGTTTTCAAGATGCAGTTTGTTAGGTTCCTAAAGAAAATGTATAAATAGTGTACCTTTTTCTGGTTCAGAATCAATAGATGTTTCAAATTCCTTAGTTAAATTTAAATTTGAAGCAATCTCAGTTTTTCCTCCTTGTAACAGAGAGTGATTGGTAAGCTTTTGATAATGGTGGTAGGGTCACTTTGGTGATTACTGGTGTTTTCATCATATAGTATTTAAATACAATTCAGAAATATTAGATTATTTAAGGACGTTCACACCTCTTATTCTCGGCAATCTTCAATCTCTACTTTTCTCCTCAGATAGACTGTCCCAAATGGAAGAATCACTATTACTTTGCAACAACCACTTTGCACACCAGGTTCTCCGGGTTACCAGCATTCTCCTGGTCTAGCAGGTCCTATGCTGTGACTTAAGTCCAGGTTTGTGTCTAGAAGCCTTAAAGGGTTGAACTGAAAAATAGTGCATGTTCCAGCCTGGGCAACTATTGTTAGACCAGGTGTAAAGGTATTTCTTTAGAATAAGCTTAAGTGAGTCAAGAATTCTGTAATCCCCTGACTGATCATCAAGTCTAAAGCAGAAACTGCTCGAATAGTGAGCTTCCCAGCAGAAACAGCAGCCTTCCATTAGTTGGTATTAGTGGGGAATCAGTTGAAGTTTTGGTGATCTTGACATCCCCTATATTGCTTGTCTTTCAGTAATTCAGCAAAAAAAAAAAAAAAAAGGAACAAGGACATGGAGCTCAAACTGATCCCAGTATTTTCTGTTTCATCTGGAACTCAACATATTGCTCCTTATGTTTCACAAGGAAGTCACAATGAATCACAGAAGCACTTCGCTTGGCGGATAACTCAGTTTATTTATACACTGTATCTGCTACTCTGTTCCATTTTTAAAATCACTTTTATCTCTCGTGACTATAGTACTAAGCTTTTTCCTTGTACCAAATATTTCATGTAATTTTGATTTATTCACATGCTGCTCAAATTATTCCATCCGTTTACTCACCTGTACCGCAGTAGCCCCAGGAAGCAGAAAAGATCAACTTAAATGGATGATAAAAAAAAAAAAAGGTTTAATGAGTGCTCACAGTCAGCGAAAAGTGAAAAGGCTTTTACAGTCCTAGAAGTGTTGATTAACTTAGCCTGATTAATCTTCTGAAGGAAGACAATTAGCCATAAGCAAGCTAAAGCAGTTTGCAGCAGAAGGAAGATTATAGTATAAGGGGTTATGGTTATAGTATAAGGGAGAAACTCGGCAGGAACTTAGATCCTTGGCTTCCTTGCTGACTGGCAGGTCCTGTTTTTATAGATTTTATCATTGGAAAAACAATTGTTTTGAAAACAGGTCTTCAAGATCTCTAGCAAAGGGATTTTGTACTGTGCTTGCTTCAGTGTTTGGGTTGTAATGTGTGATGAATTCAATGTTGTTTTTCCAAATTTTTGCACATATTGTACTGCACGAGCCATATTCTAAGGCTATTTCTCAGTCCCACAATGCAGTGTTCACTTAAAACATGTCTCACTGCATGACCTATCCTAAAATTATTGAATAGTTGTGAATATAGTTTTTCCAAGGACATAGAAGAGTGAATCAAGCTGTAGTGCTTCTCTGACCAAACACAACTGTTTAGAGGTTAATGGCCATGGATGATGGCCATTTGAGGCAACCTTGCAAAGCACTGATGCGGGAGGATTGGATGTCCTCATCCCATCCTCTTAGAGCAGCATTTCATGTCTATGAATTAGGGAACCTTGGATTAGAAACAAGAGGGGAAGGGTTTGTTTGGGTTTCCTCCTGCTCTTTGAGGTTGCCAGCTCAATCGGATTCGGTTGCTTTTGGGGAATGGTGCCACAAGCCTTTACTTACAACTGCCAGGTGTTTATCACCTTTCTCATATTTCTCCTTCCAACAGTTCAACCATCACAGTTGCAGTCTTCAGCCAGGGGCAACAAATCACAGCTTCTGGTAAATATGGATCCTAAGTCTGGCCACTAGGTGTCATTACGCAATGACAGAAACTCCTCCCCACCCCCATGAAGAGGTTGTGAGTGCTGCCTCTGCAGCATTCCCAGCCAGCCCAGAGAGCAGAAGATCTGATTCAAGAATTGACCCGGGTCCTGCCACTGAGCCAGTGGAATGACCCTGTATTCAGATTTTAAATTATAGGATAATCTGTGGCCCTCTGAGAAGGTAACAGACTACCTTGTAGTCAATGGTTACCTGGCAATATAAAAAAAATATATGTTTTGTTTGGAAGCTTCTTAAAACAAATATTGACCAACACATGTGTGGCTTGGGAGCCACGTGCAGCTCTTGCCCTCATGTCTTCATGGTGTCTGAGCACCACTGCAGAAGAAAGAGCTGGAACTGGAAGTGCACACAGCAAAACAAAGCAGAGACAAGCTCGTCTGCCCCCTGCTCCAATCCCTTCCCTCCTGTCCTTCCAGTGCTGCTTACTGCAGTGGAAATAGGAGGGAGGGAGGGCTGCAGCAGGGGGCAGAGGCTCTGCTATTCCCCCTCTGTCTGCAACCAGCAGCACTGGAGGGTGGAGGAGAGGGGGAGAGATAGGACAGTCATCCTGTGACATGCTCCCCTCCCCCCCCCCCTGCATTAGAGGGCTCGTCTAGAGGCATGAGGCTGGAGTGAAAACTGCCCCAGGCAGATCACTGTGCTCAGCTAACAGCAATGGGGGGAGGGAGGGAGAAAAGGGGGCATCACTTTCAGCTCCAGTCACACCAAAGTGATTTGTGGTGGTGGAAAAGGGGTGAATGCTTGGGTGAGATATGAGATGTGGTGAACGCTAATCAGCTGAGGAAGGGATGAATGCTGGGAGAGACTGGTGGGAACAGGATTGGGGGGGAAGAGAGACTGGTAGGGATAAGGGGTCCTCGCCGCCCAATCCCCCACCCCCCAAAAAAAAAAAATTAAAAATAAAACCGTGAGACTCTTTGCTACTGTGCAATCTGATTCCATGGCTCTTGGTGCATGAAAGGTTGATCACCCCTCGATTAACATATTTGCTTTGTGATGGAAAATATTGTCCCCTTTCTGGAAATATCAGTCTCCATCTGTTACCGTGTTTTTCCCAAGGGTCAGCATTTTTTCCACTATAAGCCTTTGTTAGGTGGGGAGAGACAGAAGCATAAATAGATTAATATTTATGCAGGATACTAAATAGCCGTACTGCAAACATGCAACTTCTCTGTGTGTTAGTCCTGCTTCTATCACATATTCAGGCCGCTGCAATACTGTGCGCTCAGGCTAGTGCACAGGTTAAACCACGATTGGACGTGTGTTTTGGACACACATCCATAACCCCTGGTGCAATAAGGGAATTAGCGCATCCAAAACGTGCATCTAAACCAGCACGTAGCTAATAGCATTTATCACATGTAAATGCCATGTTGATGAAGCTATTAGCTAGTATTCCCTTATGTAAAAAATAAATGCGCACCTGACGCACACATTTTTACCCTCAAAAATTAATGCCAGCCCCAGAGCTGGTGTTAAGTCTCGAGGAGCCTCAAAAGTTTACAGTGAAGCAGAAAATACTGCTTTTCTGTGCTTCCTCCAACTTAATATTGTGGCAATATTAAGTTGGAGGAAGCACAGAAAGCAGAAATGTGAAAAAAAAAAGGTCTTGCGACAGTCAGGTTAGGAAAACGACGCACATCCATTTCTCCTGGGCACCCAATGCCATGGATGTGCTAGGGGCACAATTTTTCCTTAGCACATCCATTATAGCACAGTGGCTCACTTGCCTATTTGCATGGAGTGCCCAGGAGAGGTAATTGTGTGTGTGTGTGTTAAAAAAAAAAAAAAAAAAAAAAAGTATGTCCAGTTTGAATGCACCTTTTTAACGTGACAGTATTGCATTAGCCTGATTGAGTGAATTTTCTCATGTGATAGAAGTTAATTAGTTGTAGTCACCACTAACAGGTTCACAACTTCCTTATTTATTTGTGTCCTATTTTATCCTTTCATTGGTCATATGTGTCAAAACTAAATTCATCTAATAGGAATTTTAGTTCAGCAGTTTGAATGTGAGCACGCTGAGTCCAGAATCACATGCTGTCTGCCTCTTATTAACGATACTTTGATATTCTTGACATGGTTCCAGCCATAAACACAGTGACCTTCCCATAAAGCATGTTCCTGGTGAGGCTGTGCTCTCTTGCAGGTCTTTAAGAAGAGCATACTTACAGTTCAAATATTTTGTCTGTAGTTTCACTGCACTAGATGTTAATTATCTGCTGTAAATAACCAGCAATATGACATGGGGCTTGTATAAAGGTAGTTAGATACATGCATTTAACAAGGGACAGCAGTCCCACTCAGCTAATTCTGTGTGCGCTGTGGTATATCTCTTAAGCCAAACCATTTTTCTTGCTGATTTTCCAGCAGCATGACCTCTAACGAGGACATCACGCTGGGAGGCTGTCATCTCCGTTTCATCCCCCATGCCTGCTCAAGAGCTTCATGCAAAGCCTTCCAAAGGAGGTGGAATTGAAACTGAAACTGTCCTCTGATTGTAGTGCATCTCTTTAATGGGACAGTGCTACTTAATGAGGTCATTTCTTTTACCTTCTGCAAGGACCACATATGAATTAGTTACTTATAGACTAATTTTGCTTTCATCAAACTGAAAGCCTGAGGTAAACTGCCTCTGTCCCTACAGGTCAGATGCTAGTAAACAGTTTTCTGGTGTCAGTTCAGAAATCCATTTTTGTATGACTTTATTATACTGCAAAATCTGATCTTGCTTTTCCTGTGGCCTCGGTATCTCTGTTCTGTCATCATTACTCTTCCTTCTGTGGGATTTCAGGATGAAATGATGTGAAAACAGCTCTAAGCAATCAGAGACTAATCTGTTCTGTATTAGTTGGCGATGGTTTTTTTGTGATACTCTTACTCTACAACCTCCAGTCCTCCCCTGAATTAGCAAATGGAAAAAAATAGTCCTTTGTTTTTTGTGTTTTATTGACTTTATTAAGTTGAATGGTTTTTGAATCTCTACTGTAGTAGAATATTGACCTGAATCCCAGTGTTACGATTCTGAAAGGTGGATCCCTTGTCCGAGGTGGAGTTGGCGCCACCTGTGGAGGGACCCCCCACAGATCCCCACCATCGGAAGGCGAGGCTGGGATGAAGCAGAGACCCAGTACCAGCCATGTTCCCCTTGGGTTGAGCCCTTGGGTGCCGGTGCTGGCTGGACTTATGTGGTCTCTGAATGCGGATGAAGAGCTCGAAGGAATTCCCCAGTCTGGGACCAGAAGCGGGCGACAGTCTGAAGTGAAGAGCGAGGGCCGCAGCGGACCTGGACCCGACAGCGGAGGACCCAACAAGGGTCAGGACCCGAGGGCAGACTCCCCGGCATTGGGTTGGACCATGTGGCAGAAAGCAGAGTTGAGATCCAGGCGAAAGGTCGGGACAGGTGGCAATCTTTGAAGTCGAGTTCCAGACGAAGGATCAACAGCCAGAAGAGTCAAGGAATGCGTGGAATCCAGGAGTGATCCTCCAAGGAGGAACAGGAAGCACGGACCAGGAGCCAAGAAACCAAGGCAAGGTCTGAGGGGCAGACCTTGCCTTAAATAGAACCAAGCCAGGAGGGGCCGCGACAATTTCCTGTCATGGTCCCTTTAAATGAGAAAGAGAGACCTTGCGTGCGGCTCTAGGGAGGCCCGGCAAGGGAGGAGCTATCATCAGGAAGAGAAGGCAGGCCAGAATGCGGTCTAGCCCGGCGGCGGCCAGAATGGCTGAGCGGAGCGACGCCGGGAACAGCTACCCATCGCAGCCAGTGCCCCCGGAGCGACAAGCCCGCGCCATTAAGTGGCAGGCACCATTCGCGGACCACCGCAGTCAGCAGCCATAACAGTACCCCCTTCTTTAGGCCTCCCCCTAGAAGGCTTGGGTTTTCCTGGGTGATTAGTGTGGAATCTCTTGATAAGGTCCTTGTCTAGGATGTTAGTAGCAGGTTCCCAAGAGTTCTCTTCAGGCCCGAATCCCTTCTAGGCTAGGAGGTACTCCCACTGGCAGCCTTGCCTCTGGACATCGAGGATCTCATGGACTTGGTATATGGTTTCCTCCTCCACCCTGGGCTGTGGAACTTCAGGGGCCTTCCGAGTAGGCCAGGTGAGGACTAGAGGTTTCAAGAGAATTATGGATCTTTAGTGTGGCTGGCAGATGAAGTTGATAGGTCACGGGACCTAGTTGCCGAATCACCGGGACGGGACCAATGTACCGGGGGGCCAGTCACATCGATGGGACCCTTAGATGGATATGCCTGGTACTAAGCCACACCTTTTCTCCAGGACGGAATTGGGGATCCGGTCTTCAATGCTGATCAGAAACGTTTTTTGCCATGCCTTTAGAAGCATCTGCTGAGTGTAAACCCAGAGTCTCTTTATTTGTTTAGCTTTTGATTGGGCTGCCGGAGAGGGGACGGGCAGTGTCAGAGGCAAGAGCGGCTTGGGTTGTCATCCAAAAGCAATTTGAAAGGGTGAGGTCCCAGTGAAGGTACAGGGATGCGAGTTGTGGGAGAACTCGGCCCAGGGAAGAAGTGCTGCCCAGTCGTCCTGGTGGGTGTTCACATACAATCGTAGAAATTGTTTTAAAATACGATTAGTTCGTTCCGCCTGGCCCTTGGCTTGGGGGTAAAATCCAGGGAAACGTGGAACTTTTTGCAGAGGTTGAGCCAGTATCTGGCCGTGAATTGAGGACTGTGATCGGATGTGATGTATTCCGTGGAGGCGGAAGATATGAAGCATAAACAGTTGGGCCAGATGGAGAGCAGAAGGGAGGGTGGGTAGAGGTGTAAAGTGGGCCATTTTTGAAAAATCGGTCCACTACTACCTATATCACCGTGTTGCCCGCAGAGGGTGGGAAGTCCACGATGAAGTCCGTGGAGATGTGTATCCATGGCTTCGTGGGGATCAGAAAAGGTTGTAATAGCCCCCAAGTTTTTCCTGCTGAGATCTTGTGCTGAGCACAGACTGGGCATGAGTCGACATATGCCCGAATATCCTTGCGCATCTTGGGCCACCAGTAATACTGCTGGAGAAGGGTTTGTGTCCGAGCTCATCCTGGATGTCCGGCTAGCTGAGTGTCGTGTGCCCAGGCTAGGACTTTACTACGAAGCCTCTTCGGGACCACAGTTTTACCAGGCGGGACTGTTAGCATGGCGGAGAGGACTGGTATGATGATGTGTTGGATAGGCTCTTCCGTGCCCTCAGCAGAGAAAGAATGGAACAAGGCGTATGCCTTAATGTTTTTACTAACTGGTCGGTAGCGGAGTTCAAAGTTAAAATGTGTGAAGAAGAGCACCCAGCAGGCTTGGCGCAGGTTCAGACGCTGGGCTTGTTGGAGATAAACCAAGTTCTTATGGTCTGTGTAGACCAAAATATGGTGTTATGCCCCCTCCAGCCATTGTCGCCACTCTTCGAACGCGAGCTTAATGGCTAGGAGCTCCTTGTCGCCAATGGAATAATTACGCTCTGCCAGAGTGAATGTCTTCGAGAAGTAGGAGCAGGAATGAGAGGTTCCCAAGGTGTCGTTCTGGCTCCTACTCCCTCAGCGGAGGTGTCCACCTCCACCATAAACGGGCGTCTGGGGTCTGGGTGCCGGAGGCAAGGCTTCTGCAGGAAGGACCACTGAGAGCCCGGAAGGCCTTGATATTTGCCCCACTTGTGAGTTAGGGCCATGAGAGGAGTGGTCAGTTTAGAGAAGTTCCAAATAAAACTACGATAGTAGTTAGCGAAACCGAGGAAGCCCCGGAGAGCTCATAATCCACTAGGTTGGGGCCACTCTTGGATACATCTCAGCTTGGTAGGGTCCATCTGGAAGCTCCGATTCGAGACAATGTACCCCACGAAGGGTAGGGACTCTTTTTCAAAAATACACTTCTCAAATTTGGCATAAAGTTGATTCTCTCTCAGACATTGCAGAACTTGGACGACATGCTGTTGATGGGTCTGTAGATCATGGGAAAATATCAAGATGTCATCTAAGTAAACCACTACGCATTCATAGAGCAGGTCTCGGAATATTTCATTTATAAGGTGTTGGAAGACGGCAGGAGCGTTGGTAAGTCCGAACGGCATGATGAGGTACTCATAATGGCCGTCCCAGGTATTAAAGGCCATTTTCCATTCATCACCCTCTCGTATCCAGATCAGGTTGTAGGCCCCTTGAAGATCCAATTTTGAGAAGACCCTCACTCCTTGCAGACGGTCAAAGAGCGCGGCTATCAACAGCAATGGGTACCAGTCCTTGATGGTAATAGCGGTTAGACCATGAAAGTCGATGCAAGTGTACAGGGTCCCGTTTTTCTTGCCGACGAAGAAGAAGCCGGCCCCGGATGGGGACGTCGACCGTCAGATAAACCTCTTCTGAAGGTTATCCTGAATATATTAGGACATGGCACGAGTCTCCAGAATGGACAGTGGGTAGACCCTCCCGTGAGGCGTGGTGGCTCCGGGAACCAGATTAATAGCACAATTGAAGTCTCAATGTGGGGGCAAGGTGTCTGCGGCCTTCTTGGAGAACACATCAGTGAACTGGTTGTATTGCATTGGCAGGACCTCCAAGAGCGATGTGCAGTGACAACTGGAGGAGAGGGGTAACCTCTTAAGGCAGGTTTCATGGCATGAGGAACCCCAGCAGATTAGTTGTAAAGATGTCCAATCAAACTGCGGGTTATGACATTGCAACCAAGGTATGCCAAGTACAACAGGGTGGATGGTTTTCGGGATGACATATAGGGTATTGTGTTCCGTATGGCCCGGTGCAATACGCATTGCAATGCGCCAGGGGAACCGTGCGGTGCGTTATTCTCCCCGGAAGGGGGTCTCCACGGATGGAAGAGAGAGTTAAGGGTCTCGGGCACGGACGGATAGGGATAAGCAGTTGTTCTATGTCCCGCAGGATAAAGTTTCCTCTGGCCCCAGAATCCACCAGGGCCAGTGTGGGGGAATTTGTGACCTCCCAGGAAGAGGGTCACAGGCAAGGTAAGTGGGGGAACAGGTGAGGCTATGCCTAGGGTCACTCCCCCAGTGTATTCTATGCCTTGGAGTTTCCCAGACGAATTGGGCAGAAAGCAATGAGGTGGCCGGATCCTCCACAGTAGAGACAGAAACCCACCTTACAGCGCCTTTGCCATTCCTCCGGGGAGAGAGGTCCTCGTCCTAACTGCATCAGTTCTTCGACTATCCCCTCGGTGGCTGGAGAAAGCTGGGAGGTGAGGGAAGATGACTGTGGAGGAATAGAAACTGCTGTGTGTCTTCTCGAGCCCTGAAATTCACGAGCCCTTTCCTGCTGGTGGCGGTCAATCCTGGTTGCCAGCTTGATGAGGGAGTCAAGCAAGAGTGGGAGCACCCAGGCCACCAGCTCATCCTTGATCTTGGCAGACAGTCCATCGAGGAATATGGTCTGAAAACAGCTCTCCTCCCAATGGAGTTCTGAAGCTAGGGTTCTGAACTCTTATCGTGTTGTCAGCAAGAGAACGTCCTCCTAGGCGGATATGCAGAAGGTCGGAACCGTCGGCTACCTGTTTTCCTGGGTCCTCAAACATCATCCAGAATAGCTCTAAAAAGCGAGGTAGATCTTGCAGTACCAGATCAGAACGCTCCCATAGCGGGGAGGCCCAGGCCAGGGCCTTACCTTCCAGCAAGGATAGGATGTACGTGGTTTTAGTCATGCTGTCTGGAAATAGGGAGGATTGAAGGTGAAAGGAACCCCCAGCACAGGCGGGGTTCGCCAGCATAGCGTGGAGGGGCTGGCAGCAGGATTGCCTTGCAAGTGGGTTCCTGCATCATGGGAGGATTCGGTGCTGGTGGAGGGATTGTGCGAGCTGAGACCGCCGAATCCAAATGGGCATTGAGCCGCTCCATGGGCGACACCAAGGACTCTAATACTCGCTGTTGCTCCAGAATCTTCTCGGCCAAGCCTGGAATGGCTTGCAGAGCTGACATCTCTGCCGGATCCATGGCCTTGGTTTACCGTTACGATTCTGAAAGGTGGATCCCTTGATGAGGTGGAGTTGGCGCCACCTGTGGAGGGACCCCCACAGGTCCCCACCGTCAGAAGGCGAGGCTGGGATGAAGCAGAGACTCTGCAGGAGCTTCGCCACTACCAGCCACATTCCCCTTGGGTTGAGCTCTTGGGTGCCGGTACCAGCTGGACTTACATGGGGGTCTCTGAATGCGGATGAAGAGCTCGAAGGAATTCCCCGATCTGGGACCAGAAGCAGGTGACAGTCTGAAGTGAAGAGCGAGGGCCACAGCGGACCTGGACCCAACAGCAGAGGACCTGACAAGGGTCAGGAACTGAGGGTGGACTCCCAGGAGTTGGGTCAGACCAGGCAGCAGAAAGCAGAGTCAAGATCCAGGCGGAAGGTCGGGACAGGCGGCAATCTTTGAAGTCCGAGTTCCAGGCGGAAGGTCAGGGCAGGCGGAGATACTCGGAGTCGGTTCCAGGCGGAAGGTCGGGACAGGTGGCAGTCCTCGGAGTCGAGTTCCAGGCGGAAGGTTGATACAGGCGGCAATCTTCAAAGTCTAGTTCCAGGCGAAAGGGAAGGGCAGCGGCGATACTCAGAGTCAGTTCCAGGCGGAAGATCGGGACAGGCGGCAATCTATGAAGTCAAGTTCTAGGTGAAGGGTCAACAGCCAGAAGAGTCAAGGAATGCGTGGAATCCAGGAGTGATCCTCCGAGGAGGAACAGGAAACATGGATCAGAAGCCAAGAAACCAAGGCAAGGTCTGAGGGGCAGACCTTGCCTTTAATGGAACCAAGCCAGGAGGGGCCCGAGGGAGGGACCGTGATTCTAGGGAGGCCCAGCGAGGGAGGAGCCATTATCAGGAAGAGAAGGCAGGCCAGGACATGGCCTAGCCTGGCGGTGGCCTGAACGGCCGAGAGGAGCAACGCCAGGGACAGCTGCCTGTTGCAACCAGTGCCCCCGAAGCGGCAAGCCCGCACCGGTAAGTGGCAGGTGCCGGTCGCAGACTGCCGCGGCTGGTGGCCATAACACCCAGTGTAAAATGGTATAGAAGAGGGAGCTATGGTGGAGGGGTGAGAGCAAGCCCGGCCAAAGAAGAAATAAACTAGATGAGCAAGCAATTGGTGGGAAACTGTTTTCTGTGTAACAGCTTCACTAATATTAGATCTCCACATCGGGAGTGAGTGTACTGAGCTGCAGAGCCAGCTGTGGACCAGAGCTGATTCTCTTACTCTTCACCCACTTTGATTTTTCGTTAGAGAAAAGAGACCCACTAAATTTTTGGGTTTGTAAAGGTTCTGCATCTTTCCTTCCTGCAGGTAAGAAAAAGCTGTTCAGACTTCAGCTGAAGTTTGGTTTCAGTTCCACTAAAACTACTCAAAGCAGTTGTTATTCATATTAAGAAAAAATAAATATTTCAGTTTTTAAAACATTGCCTGATTGAAGCGTATGGAATAGGATGACAGATAAGGAGCTTTAGGCCTCTCTAGTCTGCCCAAATTACAATGGAATAGATCTTCTATGTTGACCTGGAAAACCAAATGTATTCATTAAAAAATGTACACTGACATGCTAAAAACATATAATTATTCCGCAAAGTACTCCCACCAAATATTTACCTCAAATAAGTTTTCTGTCCCAAATATTTACTTTCTGAGATCTAATTGTACAGAGTCCGACATTTTAAAAGGTGACAAATAACAAATACTTTGAAAGCAGAGCCCAATAAAACAAAAATAATCTTTTATAAATCAATTTGCTTTATAAAGAGGTCCAAGTGAATTCAAAATTTGGTATCTCTTGTACCTTGATACATTTTTTTGCAAATAGTCATCAGTTTCAGGAAAAAGAACTTTCTGCAGATGCACGATTTCATTAGCTTAGAAAGCATCTGAATGTCTTTCCAGATTGCTGAATACTAGTAGACGTATGATTCAGGGACCAACAGGCCTGTGCATGCCGCAAAGGTGATGCACTCAGATCCTGGGAGATATGTGGAGGGGGGGGGGGGGGGGGGGGGGGGGGGGGGAGAGGTGTCACGACTGTGGCAGTACCCAGGCTGTGAGAGAAGAGACTACGAGTGGAAATGAAGGCAAGGCATTACTTTCTATAATTACATATTTACATGAATCACACTGTATGTTTGAGAAGAGTTCCCCTGTGTTTCTTGCTTTAAAGGGGAGTATCCCAGTAATCTGGCTCTCATAGCACTATGAGAAAATGAAACGCAATCTTATCTATTCTTATAAAGGCAGGTCCAGCTTCATCAAATGTTTCCTCCTCCTCTTCTTTTTGCCAGTGGAAAACTGTTTTCCTGGGAGAGATCCGTGATGCCATTTTATAATATTTCTGATAGTCATTTCTTTCTCCTGCCATTTTTATTTTTTTCTACCAGTTACAATCATGAAAATCAGTATTTATGGAAATGTAGGTCACAGGCAAAGCATTTCTAGAGAAGGCTTTCTGTGGTTGACTTCACGAGTAATTCACTGCAGTGCAGAGGGGTTCTCTGTGTACGTGGGAAATGCGAGAAAGCAACTGGCCCTCCATGGGAAGCAGCCCAGCCATGAGTCACAGAAGTGGCTAAGTGCAGCATTTGCTCTGTATTTTCATAAGCGCAGTCCTCCCACAGACCCAGAAGTATTGTATTCTCACCATGAAAAGGATAACCTGCCAGAGAACTACTTCACTTCGCTCCCATTCTGCCCTCTTTCACTAATCTCAGTTGAAATGAAAGGAAAAGCAGGAAATGAAAAATCGTAATGCTTTTTACTGTGGCCCTTACTTAAAAGACTTATTCACATTTAGTGCCTATGGAAATATCTATAGTGAACAAATATATGGTCCTGATTTTCAAAAGCATGTACAAGCTTAAAACAAGGTTTTACATGTGTAAATGCACTTTACCCATGTAAATGGGCTTTTGAAAATTTCTACAATATATGCCATTGAATTATCAATAGGTTTACCCGTGCACTTTACACAGCTTTACAAAACTGCTACAATAGTAGTTACATGTACAGTTGTAAATCCTTTTCAAAATTATCCCCTTAGTGCAATATCAGCAGACCAATACAACGTATCTGTAATAGACTCTAAAAAGCTCAGCCCTGTTCCACATATAAGATTCTCATTTCTTTTTGCACGAAGAGATATGGAGAAAGCCTTAATTTTGTGCATTTTAAATATGGGATGTAGAAAATGGGCTTCTGTATCTTCTTGGCTCTATACAAATGCACACTTAGACTCATTAAGCAGGCTTAATCTTATTTGAAATGATTAAGAACAAAAAGTTATGCGTTAGCTTTAGAGTGGAGCTGTAAGTGACTTAGAGGGTTCTGAGGTCAATTAAGAACATACAGTTTTTCATAAAAATGTTTGTACTATTCCTGATCATCTCAGCTACCGGAAAGCTTTGCATTTTGTTAAGCCTGCCCCAAAATAAGAGCAGAGTCAACTATATCCATTTATATTAAAGAACATATTGTACAACACCAATCAGTAGAGCCAGATATAAACTTCACCACTGGATCTCAGGCTGTAATGTATCTGTGCTGCCAGAGGTACAGAAAGAGAGGCTGTATTTATGCAATATGTATCCTGTGAAATACTATAAGGAAGACTCCAAACTTATTTCTGAACCAACGAAAATCACAACAAATAATAGATTATATGTCAGTTTCTCTTGAAATTATTTCTAATAGTAAGATAGTCGGTACCGAGTTCAAACTATACAATATTCATACAAGTGATTTATTGACCCTCTTAACATCCCACGGTCTCTTC
The DNA here is from genome assembly GCF_901001135.1 of Rhinatrema bivittatum. NCBI lineage: Eukaryota > Metazoa > Chordata > Amphibia > Gymnophiona > Rhinatrematidae > Rhinatrema > Rhinatrema bivittatum. The sequence goes on along the minus strand of NC_042629.1, from coordinate 11,758,897 downwards.
GGGCATCTCTGCTCTTTGTCAAGCCGCAGTTGGGATCATCTTTAATCATAGGTCATAGATTCACTTGTGTGTAAGACACTTTTTGTTCATTTTTTGTTTTGCCGATTTTTCTTATTTTTCATTTAAATAAAATATTCCTTGAATGAATTAGCTCAAGAATACTTCCCTTTCGGGGATGAACAGAGCACAGTCCATGGAGGGCGTTACCCTTCCAATGAGATCAGAGTGCAGTTCGAAGGGTTGGAAGGGTAGCGCCCTCCATGGACTGTTCTCTGTTCAACCCCAAAAGGGAAGTATTCTTGAGCTAATTCACTCAGGGGCAGATTTTAAAAGCCCTGCTCGCGTGAATCCGCCCGGATTTACGTGAGCAGGGCCTTGTGCGCCGGCGCACCTATTTTCCATAGGCCTGCCGGCGCACGCAGAGCCCCGGGACTCGTGTAAGTCCCGGGGTTTTTTGTCGGGGGCGTGTCGGGGCAGGGCCGATCGATGCAGCGTTTTGGGGGCGGGATGCGGCGTTTCGGGGGCGGGCCCGGGGGCGTGGTTTCGGCCCGGGGCGGTCCGGGGGCGTGGCCGCGCCCTCCGGAACCGCCCCCGGGTCGCGTCTCGCCAGCGGTGCTCTGGCGCGCGTGGATTTACTTCTCCCTCCGGGAGGCGTAAATCCGTGGACAAAGGTAGGGGGGGGTTTAGATAGGGCCGGGGGGTGGGAGAAGGGCGAAAGAGAGTTCCCTCCGAGGCCGCTCTGATTTCGGAGCAGCTCGGAGGGAATGGAGGCAGGCTGCGCGGCTCGGCGCGCGCCGGCTGCCCAAAATCGGCAGCCTTGCGCGCGCCGATCCTGGATTTTAGAGGCTACACGCGTATCTACTAAAATCCAGCATACTTTTGTTTGCGACTGGTGCACCAACAAAAGTACGCAAACGCGCATTTTTTTAAAATCTACCCCTCAAGGAATATTTTATTTAAATGAAAAATAAGAAAAATCGGCAAAACAAAAAATGAACAAAAAGTGTCTTACACACAAGTGAATCTATGACCTATGATTAAAGATGATCCCAATTGCGGCTTGACAAAGAGCAGAGATGCCCGAAGAGACCGCAGGATGTTATGAGGGTCAATAAATGAACTCTGTACCGACTATCTTACTATTAGAAATAATTTCAAGAGAAACTGACGTATAATCTATTATTTCCTGTGAAATACTGCCATATCCAGTGACGGATGCAGAAAGTTGCTCTACTCCTCCTACTTCTTATCATTTCCATAACACTACAAGAGGTATGTAGCAGTGAACGCTCCAATAGCACAGGAACACACCCTTTCTGTGCTGGACCAACAACGCTATTTTGTTTTCCTTGAGAGAAGAAACCACGGTGCCCACAAATCTTTCTTCACGCGTCCCTTCATGTAATGCATTTTGAAATTCAGTGCAGGATTAATGGCTCTTGGCAGAGTCCCTAAAGAGTGGGATATTAAAATATTTTTGTAATGTACAACCTCACTTTACCTATCCTAATACCATCACTAATGCTGGCAGTAATCCCCATCTTATTTTAATCCTCTTAATCTTTGAAATATAATTTTTTACCGTCTTAAAAATGAAGCGATAGGGTAAAGTGTCAGTGTTCCTTTATCTCTATCCTCCTTACTTATTAAATGAAATTAATATTTATTGTAAAGGGAAAGGCTGAGGAAAGCACTGTTGAAAGGTTTTTTGTTTAGGGTGTATTTTGCATTAAAATGCTGGGCCTTCACCATTTCTCCAAAAGAATAATGGAGTATTTCTTTTAAATGCTGCATCCTGGCAAACATGGAGCATATACTTGTCCGAGGGAATCGAAACTAGCATGTGAATTTAGCATGCCTGCCAATGCTTGAGATTATAGAGATTGCTGGGTCATCATTCAGACACAATTTCCATTACGATCTAGTTCTGTGAAAGGTGCAAGAATGGTTTACTATCAGGATGAACTCTGAAGTTGCTTTTTTTGGGGGCCAAACATAGGTTGTTTTTGAAGCAATGAAGAAGCCATTTAATTATACAGATGTTAGATATAGCCCGACTCTTCCCTATTGAGAAGACATGCAGTACTGTTCTACGGAGCTTCTGATGTGCTTTAACAACCTAAGCAAAGGGACGTAACAGAGCCAGGGCTACAAAGGAAACCTGTTCCTAACTATATCCCCCTCCACGTTTCACTAAAGAACAAAAACCCAGCCAGAGAGTGAGGTAAATGATGCCCAGCCGTTACAATGAACACTGACAATGAGAATGACCAAAGGAACACCAGCAAAGATTCAGTCTTATTCAAAGAGAACTTGTTTCATTCTGTGGTGATGGTAAAATCTATTCATTGATTAAGACCCAAGGTCCCCAGAAACTATAGGATACCCTTCTAGCCTATTCTAGCATAATATTTTAGATGCAGATATGAATAGCTTTAATTTTTGCAGTGATCCAGGAAACAAGCACCACACTTCAGTGGTACATCTGTCCATTTCAGGCCTTCTTTTAGCTTGAATCTTGTGCTTTAATACAGTAAAGATATTCAGTTGGAATGTAGTAAGCTGTACAATCCCTTTTTCCTCTTTCTTCATGTAGAGTAGTCTCCTGAATATTTTAGTTAACAAAAAAAATTGTGGACCCTTAGGCTGAGGGGGAGTTGGCGCAACTCACAGGAAAGAACCCTGTAAGCCCCCACCATTGGCAGGCGGAGCCGGCTGAAGCAGAAACCCAACTGGAGGTTTGTGAATACAGCCCATGTTCCCCTTAGGTTGAGCTCTCGCGTACTGGGGGCCGGTTGGTCTTAGGTACAGGCCTCTGCGGAGATGGAGATCCATTGAAATGAAGTCATTGTAGGCCAGCACAAAGAAGGAAGCAAAGTCGGACATACAGTGGTCAGGGCAGGTAGCAAGCGCCAGGGTCAGGTTCAGGCTGTGGTCAGAGGCAGCAGCATTCGAGCAGTGTTGTAGTCCAGGCAATAGTCGGGGCAGGCAGAGATAATTAGAAGCAGTCAAAAAAGCAAACAGAATGTTGAGAATTATTAGAAAGGGAATGGTGAATAAAACGGAAAATGTCATAGTGCCTCTGTATCGCTCCGTGGTGAGACCGCACCTTGAATACTGTGTACAATTCTGGTCGCCGCATCTCAAAAAAGATATAATTGCGATGGAGAAGGTACAGAGAAGGGCTACCAAAATGATAAGGGGAATGGAACAACTCCCCTATGAGGAAAGACTAAAGAGGTTAGGACTTTTCAGCTTGGAGAAGAGACGAATGAGGGGGGATATGATAGAGGTGTTTAAAATCATGAGAGGTCTAGAACGGGTAGATGTGAATCGGTTATTTACTCTTTCGGATAGTTGAAAGACTAGGGGGCACTCCATGAAGTTAGCATGGGGCACATTTAAAACTAATCGGAGAAAGTTCTTTTTTACTCAATGCACAATTAAACTCTGGAATTTGTTGCCAGAGGATGTGGTTAGTGCAGTTAGTATAGCTGTGTTTAAAAAAGGATTGGATAAGTTCTTGGAGGAGAAGTCCATTACCTGCTATTAAGTTCACTTAGAGAATAGCCACTGCCATTAGCAATGGTAACATGGAATAGACTTAGTTTTGGGGTAATTGCCAGGTTCTTATGGCCTGGATTGGCCACTGTTGGAAACAGGATGCTGGGCTTGATGGACCCTTGGTCTGACCCAGTATGGCATTTTCTTATGTTCTTATGGAAGCAGACAATGGTAAGAGGCAGGCAGAGGTCAAGCAGCATAGAGGTCTAAACCAAAGTCAAAAGCGAGGAGTCCAATCTGAAGGAGACGAAGAAAGGCGGATGAGGAGCCACAGGAGCAGGACAAGATACTGGAGACAGGGAAAGAGGGGACTGACCATGAAGACAGGAAGACTGAAGACAAATCAGACTGCCAGGGACCAGGACAGGACCAGGACACAGGAGCACAGGAATACACACAGCAGAGACCAGAACCAGGAAGTGAGGATCAGGAACCAGAAACGCAGGCAAGCACTACTCCAAACGGAGTTGACCTATTGCAAACGCAAGGAAGCATTGCTGTGGAAAGCCTTTATGTGCTGCTGGTCCTGATGTTGTCGAGAGGTGCCACAGCTGATTTCCTGCCGTGTCCCTTTAAATCAGTGCAGGTCAGGCATGCGCACACTTAGGGGCAGCCTTGCTGAAGCTGGTGGCTTCTTCCTCCAGCGTGGTATCAAGCCTGGTCAGGCACAGCAGTCGGCAATATTGTCGTCCTGGGGGTCTGCCTGGACGAGAAGGACTCCTGGCATCGGGTCGGGGCTGGAGGTAAGAACGATGATCCATGGGACAGGACCACAGGCCGCTGAGCGCAACAAAAATAGAGAATGTCCCACTTTTCCTCCCAAATACCTTTTATATTCAGTAATAGCTATTTTTGAGAAACACTCTGGACCAGTGGTGATTGATGGGTGAAAAAGTAGGGGCTGAAACCATTACTCCTTCCTTTCCCTCCCTCCAGCACCCAGTACCCCTCTGCACTCTTTCCCTTGCATTGTCTTCTCCTTCCCCTAAGTCTGGTCCCTAGATGTCCCACAACATTGACAACCTGTGGCCAGACTTGGAGGGTAAAATTCTGGTGTGTAGCTCCCGGTTGAAGGCTCAGTGACAAGGCTTAAGGAAAATTTGGGAGGGGAATAAAATAGGGGGAAATTCCCTAAGATGAAAATTTTCAAACCAGTGCATGGGCGCACATTTACATAGAAATGATGGCAGAAGAAGACCAAATGGCCCATCCAGTCTGCCCAGCAAGCTTTCGTACTTATTTTTCTCATAATTATCTGTTACTCTGACCTCTGAGGTCAGGGCCCTTATTGGTAACTTTTTGGTTCTAATTTTTTTCCACCCCCGCCATTGATGTAGAGAGCGGTGCTGGAGCTGCATCAGTGTGAAGTATCAAGCCTAAATGGTTAGGGTAGTAACCGCCGCAGTAAGCAAGCTACTCCCACGCTTATTTGTTTTCTCAGCCTGTGCAATTCAGTCCTTGTTGGTTTTTGTCTGAATATAAATCCTCTTTTCTTTATTTCCTCCTGCCATTGAAGCAGTGAGCTGCGCTGTATATGTATTCAAAGTGTGCACAATAGTCAGCCCATGCCCAGGGATGTGGCCATTTTATACCATATGTGCGCATGTTATAAAATAGCCTGGCCATGCGCACATGTGTGCCAAATTTTAAGAGGGCCTGTGTGCAAATGCCACTTCTACTGCGTAAATCAGAGGATTTACAAAGGGGCATGCTACAACACCATTCCCAGCTTTAGCAGTTCATCCTCAATTCGACCAGCTAAGAGAGAGAGATCCTCCAGCCTTCACGCCCCCCCCAGTTAGTCCAGACCCTTGAAACCTCACATATCTGCCCAGTTTTCTTTACATTTTAACTTACACGGCATCCATAGCAGAAGTAAAGTTGTGCAGCAGAGGGCCTCAGCACACGCCAAGGTGTGTAAGTATTTACGTGCACATCTTTGGTTCAGGCCCCAAAACACCCCTGCCCTGCCCAGACCACGTCCCTTTTTGAGATGTGTGCACTGCAGCATTTACGAGCATATCTGGGCGTTCACAAGCCCAACCTCTTCGCACATCCCCCCCGAGTGATGCGTGCGTCAGCTTTTAAAATTCACCTCTAAGTAGTTGCAAATAAAGGCACACAGTGGACTGGATCCCGGCCCTCTTTCTAATTGAATTAGAAGCTCATCAGAGTAGTTCCATTTGTAGGTCATTACATACACAGCTTTCTTGGGCTCTGTCACCAAAAGAAGATTATAGGTTTGAGCTAAAAAAAAAACCCCAACAAAAACAAAAGTGAATTGTATCTTAAATGCATATCCGATGGCAAAACTTGAAGCAGCCAGAAGCACAACAAAGTGAAGGACTGAAATAAACTGATGAATCTGGACCGTTTCCTGCTGGAGCACTCGGGGAACAGGAGGCGGGAATGAACGCAGAACCAGAGGTGTGCTGGCTGGCAGACATCCAGCACTATATGGCAGAGAGCCTGGGAAGCCTGGTCATGCCAAGCTGAGCCCTGCGAGTTCCAGAACTGAAGAAGGAACATTGAGTCTCCCAGGCATGCATCGCAACTTTACTAGGCTACCAAATGTTTTAGCATCTCCCCCCAGTTTATTACTTTTATTTTAAGAATCTCCTTTCCACTGCAAGCTAATTTTACTGTCCCAGTCTCTGGAATGAGAACACTCTTTTAGACATTTCCTTTTCTTTCTCATCTTTCGATGAGCTGTCCTTGACAGCAGAAAGCTTGGCACACCCTTTCTGATGGCCGTTGGTGAACATGTCTCCATATCAGCTGTGCAAGATGAGAAGCAGAAAGGGGTGCAAGTGGACACGGGACGCACCCGTTGCCATGGCTCTAGGAATTAGCCTTCCAATGCTGGATATCTGGCATGAATGTTGGAAATTGCCAGTGTTTTGCATCAGAACAGCTGCTCTTTTAGTTTCTGCCGAGCCACAGTGAGCAGCAGCCAAATGTGCGCGTGCTGACAAAAGAACAGATATTGCAAATGAAAGGCAGCGAAGTGGTTTTGAATTCATTTAGATAAAGCTTGCCCTTCTCCTTCTGAAATGAGGTGTCCTAGCAACTCCACACATATTGAATACAAGAGCAGGAATAAGATGCAATGGCTTTTCTGGGGCTCTCTTCTAAACAAATGTTTCAGGTAAATATTTCTGACAGAAAGAACATGTGAAAATTGTTTGGCCTATATTTTCATCTTTTCATGTTCTGGGCTGCTCTTATGAAATAGTAACAAAATGGAAGCAAAGGGAGCAGCAGACTACTTCCAAATTGTTTTGCTGGGACAAGCGGCTTAGCAGTGCTGGTTCAAATGCCATGTTCTGTCACAGTGCGGAGGATCGGCTTCAGTTTGTAAGACAGAACCTGTTAGAAGCAGCATTTAAACCTCTGTGGGGAGGGAGTCTTGGCCATCACACAACAGTGACACCTAGAGGCCAGGCTTAAGGGAAGGCGTTCTGGTGCATGGCTCTCAGCTGAAGATTGTTACTGCAATGACTGGGCTGAGTGACTTGGGAGGGAATGTAAAATGGTGAGAAAATCCCCAAGCAGTCACACATGAAGGTTCCTGCTGCAGGATCCCGCCCCTGTTTCTGACTGAGGTAGAAGTATAGCGCCCCCTATCTGCAACTGGTGGAAATTGTGACTCTTCCGCTATGGTGGTTCAAGTTTCCAAGTGGTGATGAGGTAACTAAAGGGGTTCCACATGTTGCCCTCTTCCCGACCTGGTAATTTAGAAGAAATGGGAAATCCCACCCAGCCAATGGAGCTCCCAGAGGTTGGGAGGGGAAGCAGGGAGTAAGAAAGATATTATGTAGGAAAGAATCATTTAAAATTAACAAATATTTTATTGTGGTAACAATTATGAAAAGCAAATAATAAAAAAAATGTAACCAACTGGCAATGATTTTAAAACCAGGTCCAACAGCTATTGTGTACCAACAGTAAATGCAATTCACTTTAAATCTTTTGCAGTTGAACAGTTATCAGAACAATCTTTACCAACTAAGTCACTAAGGTAATTAGCATTTCCTAAGTTTCTCTCAAAAGAAGCAAGATGCATTCAAAACAGGTAATTCAGGCAAGTCACAATATTATTCTTTATACTGCATTTTATTTAGCACCAATGCATTCTCTGAACTTGATGCTTTGGACTGCTCTCTAGCTTGTAGTATCTTTGAACTTTTTTTAATGTAAGTATAATTTTCTTCTGTTATGTATTTCTTTTGTTTTTGAGCGAATGTCACTAGGGTCAGGCCAGACTTAAGATGTTGTAAGAGTGCACACTTAGCTGAAGGTTGCAGGGTGTATTGTCTCTGATCCTCCAAATAGGTGCTTGTGGCACTGATTGAGAGCGAAGCACTCCTGGTTTTGGGGCTCTGGTCCTCTTCTCTTTGGTCACCTTCCAGGAACTGCAGGAATAAGCTATTGGCCTAACTTTAAGAAAATCAAAAGCTTCTGGCAATCTAACAATGTGGCCCTATTATGTGTGCAACAGGAACCTACCATGTACTGAAATTTTAACTAATAAAATAAAAGATAAGCAGTTATCCTTAACTACTGGTCCTTTCTCTTCCTATGGGAACAGAAAATATTTTAATTCTTTTTCCAGTCATTCTTTCAAAATGTCCCACTCCTTGCATATGATTTTTTACGTCTCCACCAATAAAAATTGAGAAAAGACTTCTTGTGGCATCCACTACTTTGTTATTTCCTTACGCCACTCCTTCCTTCTACAGGGAGGAGTTTGTCTAAATTTGGAATCTAAAGACATCTGGCTTTATGCCTGGATTGGTTGAAAAAAACCAGTTTAATTGTCCCGCTTAATGTCTTTTGAATGTTCACCAAACAGTAACACTGGCTCAAAACATTGATTTTTCTTCAGTGTAATTACATCTCAGTATATAGAAGACAAAATGGGGTAAAGTCACTTCTCACTGGTCTAGTCCAGCTTTTTCCCCTGTGTCCCCTCTGGCAGAAATGTTTCACACTGGGAAACAACTGGCTTCAGTGCTGTGCCACACTTATGCACTTAACTCTCCCCTTCTGCTTGCAATCTTGACTTTACAGTTTTCCCAGTCAAATTTTAAATTGTAAATCACTCCTGAATAGAACAGGTAAATTCCATGTTCTGTTCATTTAATTATTTTTAACTTTGTCTGTACGTCTTCCTTACCTTGACAATGGATTTTCTTATTTTTACAGTCTCCTCCACTCTTTGACTTGCTCAGGCTTTAACAATGATATATTTTCTCTCTCTGTTCCCACTATTTCTTCTAAAACAGTGTTCTCCTTTCCCCCTGATTCTAAGGCAGAGCTCCAGCTGTAAGCTCTTGCTCTGCACAAGACCAGTCTCTTTCTGCACATGGCTTTTTTTCCACAAGGAGGATTACTGCCCTGGATGAGGTCACAAAACATTAAATAGTTCTTCACATAGTGCTAATATATCCTTAAACACTTCTTACAGGACTCCTTTTGTAACCTCCTTAAGAAGGCAGAAGTCTGACAATTAATATCATCCAGTTAGAGCTTTTGTTAAACACAGTACTAAACGTTTATGAAACACAGTCAACTCACAGCTCCTTGATTCTTCCACAGCCTTTTTACAAAAAAAACTAAGCATGAGGCTTTCTTGCAGCTAACATCAGCATCCATGCAAATTAGCCTTTCACAGGGGAACTATTGACACGGGGAACCTTGTGGTGCCAGCTGAATGGTGCAGCTCCTTGACCTCCCATAGATTTGTATTGGCTCCAACTGCTTCCTGTGAAACACCATCCAACTTTATCTTCTAAAACTTTTTTAAAGCTTCATTTTGAAATAAAAATTATATGAAGGGATTGCTCAGTACTTGCTCACATCTAGGCTGGCACTGGTTTCAATACATTTGTTCTGGTTTTCTCAGAGTGATTTACATTACTGGAGATCTGAGCAGATGTCACTTCCTTTTTCCCTTCCCTGCAGACCTGGAGATTCAAAAGGTACAACTGCAACTTTCTCAGCACTCTCTTTGTGGTGATTTGTTTTATTTTCTATGAGTCCTGCTTCCTCTGTAATAACAGGAGCTGAATCCTTTCAGTTCTGCTTAAGAACAGCCTGCTTTTTGCTGTTCTTAAGCAGTAAGGCCCTAACACGCACAATAAATAGCATAATGTGTGTTAGTATGCAAATGTCATATTTGCTATGCAAGTGGGAGGAGTTTGGGTGAAGTTAAGGGTAATGAGCAGCTCCTAAAGGGATGGGGAGAGAGAGAGGCCAATATGTAAATTTATTATTTATACCATTGTAATAGGAGGCACTATTAACTCGGGGTTAGACATTAAGCGGGACAATTAAACTGTTTTTTTTTTTACCAATCCAAGCAAAAAGCCAGACTTCTAAAGGAGATTCCAAATTCAGACAAACTCCTCCCTGTACAAGGAAGGAGTGGGATATTTTGAAAGAGTAACTGGAAAAAGAATTAAAATATTTTCTGTTCCCATAGGAAGAGAAAGGACCAGTAGGTCGTGGGTAGGGGTAGGTTTTGGGGGGCAGGTCGTAGGGCAGGGTAGGTTTTGGGGGGGTAGTTTTACATACATAGTCAGATGTATGAACAGCAAAGTTGATATCAGTGAGGATTTTCTGTCTTTTGGAGTGATGAAAAGTAAAAGAAGAGTTGATTTGTACAATGTACTCTCTACGTAGCATCAACCTCACCACAAGTTAATAGTGCCTCCTCTTACAGTTGTATAAATAGTAACATATTGGCCTCTCTCTCTCCTATATCTATAGCATTTTGATGAATCTAGGGCTAAGTTTGTTGCTCATCTCAAAGTAAAAAGTGGGAAGGATGCTCCATGAAACATGTTCTGCTATAGAATCAGACAAAACTCCCAAGGTGAACTTATTAACACCACTTCACTCAGATTTGCTGAACAAACAAACAAATGTTCATTACAAAAGAAAGATGAATGGAAGACATTTGCTAAGAAAAGATGACCTATTAAAGCATTACTCCGAGATACGCTGTATTATTGAGCTCTCAGCAGGTAGTGAAATCTAGTTACTGTATCTGTGAATTATAGATCTTGCTTATTCTGAAAAGTGGCACAATTAAATTGCCTGACAGCACATCACAAGGACTGAGTGAGTTGACTGATACTGTAAGATCCTGAGGATCACTGCTTGAGCCCAACAGGTCAGTGGCTGGTGGATAGGGTCAGAGGAGACTTACATGTGTGGAAGGAGCACACTTTCTGATAGGGATGTGCATTCTGATAGGGATGTGCATTCGTTTCATCCATTTCCTATAATGAAACGAATGCACATCCCTACTTTCTGAAAGAAATAAACCTAAGGCAATGGGTGAAGCAGTAAATTGTATTGCCCAGCCCTGTGCTCTTACCACCACATCTCACTGCCTAATAGTAATAGTAGTTATTATTTCTTCAACATTATGAATACATAGAGTGTTTGGATGATGTGGTATGCATTTAATTGCTTTCTGAAATCTATACGGTAGAATTTTATGATGATCACTTATTTAAATTTCAGATTACCTTGTTTATTGAGGACTTGAATAATTACATTTATCTCATGATTTTTATTTTGTAATTTGAGAATAACTTTCAAGCAAATACACAGGGCAACATATACGCATGTATATAGCAGTGAATTGATCTATGCTAGTAGTTTATAACCCAAGCTTATGATATATATATGAGGTATATAAAATACCTGTGTCTCTGCCCTGCAACATATCCTCATATGTAGGCTTATGTGTGAATACATGCAGTGCATTGAAAAAGTGTATATCAATGTATTAAATGCATGTACTTTTCCTACCTATTTAAAAAATATACGCACAGAGACGATAACTTACACCAGGCATGCAGGCATACTTTGGTGCATGTGCGTCTGCATACACCCAGATATGCAGCCATGTTAGACTTAATGCACACATTATAAAATAGCCTGGCCATGTGCATGGGTGCTCCCAATTTTAAGTGGGCGAGCGCCTATACGTGCAAATCCTGATTTTACCACATAAGTCAGGGTATTTTATAATGAGCACGTATCCACACCATTGCCAGTTTCACCAGTTGATCCAAATGTCACCCAGTTAACAGCTAGATCGTCCAAGCACCCCAGTTACCCCAGGCCCTCTAAATCTGGCACAAATAGCTTATTTCCTAGCGTGTAGCCAGATGGACTCAGAACGAATGGGTATAGTATGCTCATGCTAGCAGTTGGAGACGGATCTGACGTCAGCACAGGTATATATACCCCCACAGGAAGCGTAGCAACTCAGTAATTTCCGTCTCCAAAGCAGTTTGGAGAGCCTGCACGCTTGCTGAGCGTGTTTCCAATCTACTTTCTACTTTCTATATTCTTCTTACTAAATTTCTACAGGAACATCGAGCCCCGCACTCCTGCGGTGATACCCTTGGGGTCCCTCCCCCAGTTGAGTTTCCCGGGGTGATTTCCGAGATCCCCTGGAGGTCTAGGCCTCGGTCCGGTGGCCGAATCGCGGCAGGGACTAGCCCCTGGGAGAGAAGGGCTCGGGCGTGGCGGAAGAGGCACCTCGGTCCCGGAGTGGGCCTAGAGGTAGCGGGTGCATTTCCTCAAAGCGCGGCGGTGAAGGTACTTCCCCTCTCCCCCCGCAGCCGGAGACCGCCCGGGTTCCAACCGGGAAGCGCCGAGGATCAGGTAAGGCGTACATCTCTTGCTTTTTGGGTCTCCGAGGAATGAGGATCGGCGGCGTTGCCTGCATGTGGCACGCCGTGGAGGTCGCCATTTTGTCTGCCTTGTTCAGGTATTGAGCGCCCATGATAGGCGCCTGTCTATGACTAAACATTGAGCGTATATGGCTGACCGCATATTAAGGAGCACATATTGTATATCATTGTGCGTATATTGCTGACTGCAGACTAATGAGCGCATATTGGATATCATTGAGTGTATGTTGCTAACCGCATACTAATGAGCGCATATTGAATATCATTGAGTGTATATTGCTAATCGCATACTCATGAGCGCATATTGAATATCATTGAGCGTATATTACTGCCGCATATTATTGAGCGCCTGTTGTAGTAAGCGTATATTGCTGCCGCATATTACTGAGCGCTTGTTGTATTAAGCGCCTGTTGTATTAAGCGTATATTGCTGCCACATATTATTGAGCGCCTGTTGTATTAAGCGCATATTGCTGCCGCATATTATTAAGCGCATATTCTTCAATGGAACAGAACACTTCAGCGGCGGCGCCTCCTGATTCTGGCATTAAAGCCCTCGGCCTCTGCTCAGCATGCCAGCTTAGGGCCACGCAAAGCGAGGAGCCAGACTCCCTTTGTGCCCAATGTGAGGAGGCAGTGGGAGCCTCGGGCCAGGACCAGTCTCAACCGAGGTTTGCTGACAGTTCCCCAGGGGCCACCCCGGATCTAGCGGGCAGTCTCGAACAACCTGGAATCCCGGGGGACCTAGTACCCCGACGACTAGAGACCGCTTCCATTTCCTGGGTGGATCTCTTTAAGGGGATCCATGCCTTTGTACAGATGCAGTCAGCTTCCCGTCCAGGCCCTGCTGCTGCTGCTGCGGCCGCTGCTGTGGTTACTCCAGCTGATCCTGCCCCTGGACCTTCGCGCCCTTCTCATGAGCACCCGCCTCCGAGCAGTCCGGTTCAGGCGGACTCTGATGTCTCGGGGGATGAGTCCGAACCCCTGGAGGAGGGGGAACTTCCCTCAGGGATTGAGCCATATCGAACCATGAGGAGGTTCTTTCCCAAGGAAGATCTCTCCGACCTGGTATCTCAGTGCCTGGCGGAGTTGGATATTACAGGTCCCAGCACTACGGCGCCCTCTACGCAGAACCCTCTGCTGGAAGGTCTTCATCCTCCAGCCCGCCATTTTCCCTTCTTACAAGCAGCACAGCAACTGATAGATTTAGAATGGGCTGCACCAGCAGCCTCATTCAAAGGGGGTCGGGCCCTGACGGGCATGTACCCCCTGGAACCGGCAATCAAGGAGATGCTGGCGTGCCCTCAGGTGGACGCCTTGGTCAGCGCTGTGGTCAAGCGCACTACCATTCCAGTTGAAGGGGGGGCGGCCCTCAAGGAGCCTCATGACCGGCGATTGGACGCCATCCTGAAACAGACCTTTGACGTGGCAGCTCTATCTTTGCGGATCGCAACCTGCTGCACAGTGGTGACGCGTTCCTGTTTGTCACAGGTCAGGAACAATGCTCCGGCAACAGACCTAGTCCGTACAACAGCCAAGGGGGTCTCATCCTCCGTAGCCGCCAGGAGGCAGCTCTGGATACGGAATTGGTCAGCCGATGCGCCTTCGAAGACACGCCTCACCAGAATGCCCTTTAGGGGTTCTTTCCCATTTGGCAGCGACCTTGATAAACTGGCCAGCACATGGGGCACCTCTCCAGTACCTCGACTGCCGGAAGATTGGTTCAGAAGGAACCAGCGCGCCTTTCCAAGGCCCTCCAGAGGTAGAAGCTCCCAGCGCTTCACTCCCTATAGGAGTCGCTACCAGGCGCCTCATCCTCAGGCCAGGAACCAGTCCTTTCGGAACAAGCAGCGCAAGAGGGGAGCCGGCTCGGGTTCAGGTCCCGGCCGTGCCTCCCAATGAGAATCAGCCGATCCATCTGGGGGACGGAGCCATAGGGGGCAGGTTAACCCTCTTCTACCCTAGATGGGTCGAGATTACGTCGGACCAGTGGGTCCTCGCCATCATCCGAGAGGGGTATTATCTGGACTTTCATCACCTCCTTCCGGACAGGTTTGTGGAATCTTCGTGTCCCATACACAAGAAGGCAGCCTTGGAAGCTACCCTGGCAAGGCTCCTGTCCTTGAAAGCCATCATCCCAGTACCTGCATGGGAAATGAATTCTGGACACTATTCCATTTATTTCATGGTACCCAAGAAAGAGGGCACTTTCCGGCCCGTATTGGACCTCAAGTCAGTCAATCAATACTTAAGGGTCCCGAGGTTTCGCATGGAAACTCTGCACTCAGTCAAGACCGCAGTATAGCCAGGAGAATTCCTCATGGCCTTAGACTTGTCAGAAGCCTACCTGCATATCCCGATCCATCCGGATCATCAGCGCTACCTACGCTTCAAGGTTCTGGGTCGCCACTTCCAATTCCGGGCTCTGCCCTTCGGGTTAGCCACGTCGCCGTGGACCTTCACCAAGGTGGTTGTAGTGGTAGCAGCGGCGCTCAGACGAGAAGGAATCCTCATCCATCCCTACCTGGACGATTGGCTGATCAGGGCGAAATCACGGGAGGAGAGCCATCGGGCAACCGACAGAGTGATCGCCCTTCTGGAGAGCCTGGGATGGGTAGTCAACCTCAACAAGAGTTGCCTACAGCCTTCCCAATCACTGGAATACCTGGGAGTACAGTTCGACACCCAGGCAGACAAAGTTAGTCTCACTACCAAGAGAAGGTTAAAACTTCAGACGCGTCTCCGGTCCTTGATGGGGGCCAGCCGGCCCATAGCTTGGGATTATCTGCAGGTTCTCGGCCTCATGGCCTCCACCCTGGAAGTGGTCCCCTGGGCAAGGGCCCATATGAGACCTCTACAACACTCCCTGCTCTCTCGCTGGAGCCCCCGCTTCCGGAATTATTCCGTGCATCTACCTCTACCAGCCAGAGTGCAGACCCAGTTACGGTGGTGGTTGCAGTCCAACCACACGAGCAGGGGATCGAAGATGTCCTCCCCCACGTGGACTCTGCTTACCACAGATGCCAGCCTGAGCAGCTGGGGAGCACACTGCGAAGAACTCACCGCACAAGGGCGATGGAACAGAGAAAGGTCAGGGTGGAACATCAACCGTCTAGAGGCACGAGCAGTCCGGTTAGCCTGCCTACAGTTTGCTAACAGACTTCGGAACCGAGCAGTCAGAGTGATGTCCGACAACGCCACCACGGTGGCATACATCAACCATCAGGGCAGAACCAGAAGCCGACAGGTCTCTCTAGAGATAGCCCTGCTGATGGCTTGGGCAGAGGTGAATCTTCAGGACATCTCCGCAGTCCACATTGCCGGGAAGGACAACACCACGGCAGACTTCCTCAGCAGAGGAATCCTAAATCCGGGGGAATGGCAGCTGTCACCCACAGCCTTCCAGATGATTGTGGACCACTGGGGGATTCCGGACATGGACTTACTAGCGGACAGGTCCAATGCGCAAGTACCCAGATACTTCAGCCGCAAGCGAGATCTGTTCTCACAAGGGATCGACGCCCTGGTTCAGCCGTGGCCTCCAGGGACTCTGCTATATGCCTTTCCTCCGTGGCCTCTGCTGGGTGCCATCATCCACAAGATTCAGAAGCACCGGGGCCTAGTTCTTCTAGTGGCACCAGATTGGCCAAGAAGACCCTGGTACGCGGACATGAGAAGACTACTGGCAGGGGAGCCCCTTCCCCTGCCTCCTCTCAGGGACCTGCTTCGTCAAGGTCCCATCCTCCATGAGGATCCGGCTCAATTCTCTCTTACGGTCTGGCCATTGAGAGGGCTAGACTGAAGAAAAGAAGTTACTCGGAGCCAGTGATAGATACACTCCACCGATCTCGCAAGTTTTCCACATCCCTCACCTATATAAGTATCTGGAGAGTATTTGAAGCCTGGTGCGACACTCATGGCACCAATCCACACGCAACCACAATTCCTATTGTTCTGGATTTTCTACAGGATGGGCTTCAGAAGGGTCTCTCCCTCAGTTCCATCAAGGTTCAGGTGGCTGCGCTGTCTTGCTACGGTCCCAGGAGGGATGGCAAGACCATTGCCACGCATCCAGATGTTTCTCGCTTCCTAAAAGGAGTCAAGCACATTCGTCCGCCACTGAAGTGGCCTGTGCCCCTGTGGAACCTTAACCTAGTTTTGGATTTCCTCACGGGATCCATCTTCAGACCCCTTCGGGGCCTGTCTCTACGTTCTTTAACTTTGAAGATGGTGTTTCTGCTGGCAGTGTGTTCCGCACGCCGCATCTCGGAGCTACAAGCGCTGTCCTGCCGTGATCCCTTTCTCAGAATCACTCCAGAGGCTATCCATCTTCGCACGGTTCCCTCCTTTCTACCTAAAGTGGTCTCACAATTTCACCTCAACCAAACCATATCCTTGCCTACTACGGCGGGTTTGAAGAAATCAGAAGAAGGGCGTTTACTACGCCATCTCGACATCGGCAGATTGCTGCCCAGATATCTGGAATTGACACAAGAAGTACGAAAGACAGACCATCTGTTCGTCCTACACAGCGGAAAGAAACAAGGTGAAGCGGCCTCTCGGCCCACCATCGCCCGCTGGATTAAAGAAGTTATCAGAGCAGCTTACGTAGAGGCCGAGAAGTCACCGCCTCTACAAGTCAAGGCTCATTCTACCAGAGCCCAAGCAGCATCTTGGGCAGAATCCAGGTTGCTGTCGCCTGCAGAAATATGTAAAGCGGCGACATGGTCCTCTCTCCATACCTTCTCCAGGTTCTACCGTCTGGATGTCCAGGCCAGGGAGGACACAGCATTTGCGAGGGCAGTCCTACGCGGTCCTCAGGCAGCCTCCCACCCGGGCTGGGAGTAAAGCTTTTGTACATCCCATTCGTTCTGAGTCCATCTGGCTACACGCTAGGAAATGTTGAGATTACTTACCTGATAATCTCCTTTTCCTTAGTGTAGACAGATGGACTCAGCATCCCGCCCAGGCTGCCGGTATACATGGGTTCCACCGATTCAAGGTAGGCCATGTAATTTTCTTACATAAGAGCGTCCACTTTGCCAGGTGTCGACGCCTTCCGGTTGTGAATGCTGGTGGTCTCCAGCTCCTATCAATCGGTCAGGGGAATCCTGTTTCACTAATTTCATTGATCGTCAGTACATCCATAACAGCTTTTGCAAGGAAGATTACTGAGTTGCTACGCTTCCTGTGGGGGTATATATACCCGTGCTGACATCAGATCCATCTCCAACTGCTAGCACGAGCATACTATACCCATTCGTTCTGAGTCCATCTGTCTACACTAAGGAAAAGGAGATTATCAGGTAAGTAATCTCAACATTTCTTTTATTTGTTACACCTCCTCCCTAGCAGAAGTACACTTACGTAGCAGTGGACCTACGCACATGCCAGGGCATATTATTTACATGCACATATCTTGGCCATGCCCCAAAACACCCACGCCTAAACCAAGCCTCTTTTTGAAATCAAGTGAGATGTACGCGCAGCAGGAGATATGCGTGCATCTGGATGGCTTTTCAAATTTGAAGGGCACATATGAGCCCAACTTGTACGCACATCTCCTGATTTTGGTGCACACCGAGCTTTTAAAATTCACCTTGTATATTTTACATGCAAAAATTAAGTAGGACTTGTGTAATTTGGTGTATTTTAAAACATGCACGTATTAATGGCATTTCCAGTTTAAGCAATGAGTTTGCCCAGAGTTCCAGATGAAGACCTTCCTGATTTTCAGCCTGAACACTCCCCAGTTCACCCAGACCTCCTACCCAGCCAGTACTACACAATAAAAACGTTTAATATCACCAGATAATTGGCAGGTGTAAAATTTTGCAAGTAAGTTGGCAAATCTATGTGTGTCTTTTAAATTAGCTACTTACGTGTATAAATGTTGGCCCTGCCCCTGAGTGCCTTAGCCCACCCCTTTTTATGTGCACGCACAAGTAAAAATGCGACTTTTATAAAATATGGAATGTGCGAGCAGAGGCTACTTACCCACATAGGGGTAGATTTTAAAACCCCAGCGCATGTAAATCCTCCTGGATTTACGCGCACAGGGCACTCGCGTGCCGGCGCGCCTATTTTGCATAGGCCGCCGGTGCGCGCAAAGCCCCGGGACTCTCGTAAGTCCCGGGGCTTCGTAAAAGGGGCGGGAGGGGGCGTGCCCGAGGGGCACGTCCGGGGGCAGAGGGCGGTCTGGGGCGGGTCCGGGGGCATGGCGACGGTTCGGGGGCGGGCTGTGAGGGCGGTCCCGAGTCCCCCGGCACTGCTTTGTTGGGCAAGTTAGCAGGCGTAACTTGCCCAACAAAGGTAGGGGGGGGGATTTAGATAGGGCTGGGGGTTGGGGTAGATAGGGGAAGGGAGGGGAAGGTGGGGGGACGTGGGAGGGAACGGAGGCAGGCTGCGCGGCTCGGCGTATCTTATAAAATCTGGTGTACTTTTGTTCGCGTCGACGTAAACAAAAGTACGCGTGCGCGTATGTTTTGAAGATCTACCTCATAATGTTTTGAAAATTGACCCCTTAGTCTATTTACTGTTTCATGATATATTTTCTTATGGTTGCTTTATTGAATATTGTCTTGAGCTCCTTGGAAAGGTGGCAATCTAAATAAATGAATAAATATTCAGTGTACACGGCACTGTACAAGAGAGACTCAAATGGCTGCACTGCTAAAAGCCAAAGGTACTTAGAGTCTCAGAACCTGATTTATTCCTTTCTGTGATAGTGGGAAGAATAACTTTTATGCTCTTTCTCTGTGTTCTTTCCTCCTGGGATAAAACCAATCTCTTTCCTTGACAAAGTCAATATACTTAGCAATATTTTATGCTCCTCTTAAGATCTCCCTTGTTGGTCTTATAAAGGCTAAACATTTTTTTACCTGTTCTCATTAATGTTAGTTTTTTTTATTTTAGGGGGGAGCGC
This sequence comes from Rhinatrema bivittatum, assembly GCF_901001135.1. Classification (NCBI taxonomy): domain Eukaryota; kingdom Metazoa; phylum Chordata; class Amphibia; order Gymnophiona; family Rhinatrematidae; genus Rhinatrema; species Rhinatrema bivittatum. The sequence goes on along the minus strand of NC_042629.1, from coordinate 11,739,688 downwards.
AGTTTCCTCCTGCTCCTTTGGGTTTTCGCTTAATTGGAACTGGGGCCAGTATTTGGCACCACAAGCCTTTATTTGGAGCTTCCGGTGGAGGGGGGATTCCCCTATTTTATAATCTCTTCCTGACTTACTTTAGTCCCGTCATTGCAGTGACCATCCTTGGCTAGGGCCATATACCAGGGCACATTCTAAAATTATGCAATCATGGACCCGAAATCCAACCATTAGGTGTTGCTGTGTTCAATGACTGGAGATCCCCTTCCCCACAGAAGCATCTCCAGCCCTGGCAAAGCCAAGAATGACCCCCAAATCCCTGCATATGGCACTGGCACAAGGCCTCTTCACCTCTAAATAATGGCAAAATATTAAATATACAATGATTTAATAAATTTATAGACCATCATACTAGGTGTCATCGAAAAGATGTTCACATTATTATACTCTCCGCCATATATAATATATCGGTCTGATGCCTTATAACTATTTTTTTTTTTTTTGCAAATAAAATATCATATTGAAAATAGTTTCCAAAAGAATAACTTATCTTGTTCACACTTGATATAATAGTGACCACTAAAATAATATTCAATATATTCAGTATGATCAAAGAACGCCCGTCTTATGTGATCTGTGATGCAGTACGACCTGGCCAGGGGCAGAAACAGCCGGGACACAGAAAAGCAGAAGCTGGCAGTACCAAATCTAGCCACCGGAAGGCGCTGAGGAAGGTAGCAAAGACTACACTTCCCAGGTTCCCTGAACCGACACCTGACCCTTGGCTGGAGAGTGAGCAGGAACAGGTGGAGGAAATTGGGATTGATCCCTATGACTCAGCAGAGTCTATGGAAGCTGAGGAAGAGGGCGTGCCATCGTGGTGGAGCTGGCCACAAAAGCCCGGCTCCTCAGAGTCTCTGGAGGAGGAGATGGAGGTAAGCTGGGGAGAGGAAAGCTCCAGCTGTTCCTCTATGGAGGTGAAATAACCAGGAGGTTGGGGGATGGTAAATCCGGGGTTTATAAAAGGATGTTTGAGAAAGGTTGGAAAGGAATTGTGGTTTAAATGCTGTTTAAATCTGAGCTTGCTAAGGAGAACCTAAGCAGTTAGGCTTGGGGGCTTGTGAGGACAACCAGGCCTTATTACAAGGCTGTAGCCGGTGAGGCTACAGGACTACATTAAAACCCTTTTTGTAACAAAGACCTTTTTCTGTATACTGTTTGGGAGTGCCAGGACTAGAGGCCGGGAGGACTCCCTAGCAGCGCTGTGCCTGAGCTATGCAAGCGGACAGGACGGGGTATATGAGCGGAGCCGGAGGCCTGAAGCCCAGCAAAGCCCCACAGCGTGCTGAGCGGAGGAGCGTGATCATGACAAATGGTGTTAGCAGTGGGATCCTTGGAACTCGCTGACCGGAGAGCGGACCCAGCGGTCAACTACCTGTGCTTCTACTGATATAGTGAAGGAGGGCGTCGGGGCAGGATTGCTCACTGAAGCCAGGGAGAAAACAGCGGAAAAAAAAATCTTGCCACTTTAGTTTCTGGTAAGCGGCCAGAGCTAAGGGGGGAAGTGAGGAGAAGTACGACTCCACGGGAGCCGAAGGGGCTGGTGTTGTACGGCCACACTTGGTGTTTTCTCATTGTTTCCAGGCATGGCGTCCGAGGATGTACTGAAATGGATGGCAACGCAGATGCAGCAGCAGCAAGAGGCCATGCAGCAGCTGATTCAGCGCATGATGGAACACCAGCAGCAACAACAGCTCCCGTTGATCCAGATGTTGGAGGAGCAGCGCAAGGTCACCCAGCTCTGGGCAGCCCAGCAGGCTACTGGAATAGCAGGTACCCCACACCCGATGACAGGGGCTGGCGGAGTAGGCCGGATGGACCTCATGCACGGTATCCACCTGGAGAAGATGGGACCGGGAGATGACCCTGAGGCCTTCCTGGTCACATTTGAACGGGTGGCTAGTGTGGCGGGTTGGCCCAGAGAACAATGGTCTGCCCGGTTAGCCCCTTGTTTAACAGGCGAGGTCCAAGCCGCCTATAGGGCTTTGGCCCCGGAGCAGGCCATGAACTATACCTTGCTGAAGACAGCCATCTTGGACAGACTGGGCATAACCCAGGATTGGTATCAGCGCCAATTCAGGGAAACCTGTTTACAGCTGAAGGACAGACCTCTGGCCCTGGCCCAGCATTTGAAGGACCTTGCATATAGATGGCTAGAGCCCGAAGGGAAAACTGTGACTAAGCTCATGGAGCTGATAGTGGTAGAACAGTATATAAGAGCACTACCACCTCCAATGAGGAGCTGGGTGATTCGCCAAGGAGCAAGTGGGCTTGAGAGGGCGGTAGTAAATACAGAGAGGTACTTGGAGGCAGAAGCCGCTATGGGAGGCGGCGCATCCTCCAACAAGGAGAAAGGGTCTAAAGGACCAGGCCTGAGTAAGGAAGATAGTCACGGGGTTGCAAGGAATCAGAAAGGTCCCCTACAGGTGCCCGGTAGAAGGGGTGGACTGCAGGAAGAGAAAGGCCCAGGACGGGAGGTGGGTGTAAAGCCGGCCCCAGGGCGATGTTTCAATTGTGGTGAAGCGGGGCACTTCAAAAGGGAGTGTCCATGCTTAGCGGCCGCCTATGCCCATCCCCCGGAGCGAAGGGAGGGAGCAGTATCCCGGGACCCGAATCCGTACTTTCAGCAGGTTCAGGTCAACGGACAGCCAGTGCAGGCCTTAATAGACACAGGCACTAATCAGGCGCTGCTCTCCAAGAAAATGGCTGTAGCTTTGGGGATCAAGATGCCCCAAGCCCAAAGAGGGGAGGTAGTGATACGGTGTGTACACGGTATGGCCATTAGGTACCCGGTACATGAGGTACTGGTTCGTTGGAGAACCCATGAGGACATCGTGGAGGTAGCTATAGTAGAAGGATTGCCTGTGCCCCTCATTTTAGGGAGAGAGTGGAGGCACCTCGCGGAGGTGTTGGCGGGCAGGCAAACATTTGTAACTACAAGAGCCCAAGCCCAGACACAAGAGGTACATGAGCATGAACCCCCTCTAGGAGAGATTTTTCCCTTTGAGGAGGGGGAGGTGGTAGAAACTCCAGGGGTTACTCGTAAGCCCCGAGCAGAGCGAAAGAGGGAGAAGAGGGGACAGGCTGGCCCAGAGGAAGGTGGGGATGGGGTGTCCACTAAAGAAATGGTAGGCACCTTGCTAGCCCAGTTCCCAGAATTTAGAGATGAGCAGGTTAAGGACCCGGCCTTGAAGGTAGCCTGGGAAAAGGCTAAAGTATCTATACAACAGCTCGCTAATAAAGAGGCTATGATATACCCCTACTTTATGGTCCAGGGGGGATTACTTTACAGGGTGGAGGAAGGACTGCAGGGACAGGGCCCGCATAAACAACTGTTAGTGCCCCTACGGTTTCAGCCAGAAGTCATGTCACTGGCGTATGACCATCCCCTGGCCGGGCACTTAGGCCTACATAGCACCTTAGCCCGTGACAAGCGGCGATTCTTCTGGCCGGGTATTTACAGCACAGTTAAGAAGTTTTGCAGATCGTGCCCCAACTGTCACTTGGTTGCCTCAAGGGCCCCCCCTAAAGCACCCCTGGTACCAGTGCCGGTAGTACATGAGCCGATGGACCGGGTAGCGGTAGATATCATTGGAGCGATAGAAAAAAGTAAAAGGGGTCATCGGTATATTCTTGTGGTATTAGACTACGCGACCCGATTTCCGTGGGCCGTCCCTTTGAGGTCTACAGATGCAAGGGTGGTAGCCCCTGAGTTGATAAGGATATTTTGCCAGTTCAGCTTTCCCGGTGAACTACTGACAGACAGGGGTACCAATTTTATGTCCCGGGAATTGGCAGGCCTATGGGCCCAGTTCGGCATTAAACATGTACGAACATCAGCGTACCACCCCCAGACTGACGGGTTAGTGGAGCGCTACAATCAAACCCTGAAGTCCATGATGCGCAGTTGTCTAGAAAGAGATGCTAGTAATTGGGATCGCCTCATCCCATTCTTGTTGTTTGCCTCCCGGGAGGTGCCTCAAGCTTCCACCGGGTTTTCACCTTTTGAACTTATTTTTGGGAGGCAACCCCAGGGTCTGCTGGATGTCATCCATGAACAGTGGACGGGGGCAGAGGCGGAACCCCAGGACATCATAATTACATTGGGGGCATTAGGCAGCATGCTGAGACTGCCCTGGGTTTGGCCAGGGAAAATCTCGAACAGGCTCAAGAAAGGCAGAAGACCTATTACGACCGAGGGGCTAGGGACCGGGAATTTCAAGAGGGCGATCAGGTCTTAATATTGGTGCCTACGTCCCCTAACAAGCTTTTGGCCAAGTGGAAGGGCCCAGGGACCATTTTAAGGCGCCTGGGGCCCCTAAATTATCAAGTCAAGGTAGGACCTAGGCAACCCCAGGTGTACCACGTCAATTTGCTGAAACCCTGGGTAGAGAGGCAAAGTATGGCCGCGGATACGATATCCAAGGAAGAGGTGGATTTAGGTCCACAAGTAAGGGAACTTAGTCAAAAAGACGAGGTCCAGATAGGAGAGGAGCTAACTCCCAGACAAAGAGCCCAAATACAGGAGATAGTTACACAGGCCAAAGACGTGTTCTCCCCGTTGCCAGGGCAAACCACGCTAATTACGCATGAGATAATAACACCGCCGGGGCAGGTGGTTAGGAGGAGGCCCTATCGCCTCCCCGAAGCCATGCAGGATGAGGTTAGGAGGCAGGTTGAGGAGATGTTGCAACTGGGGGTCATCGAAGAATCCAGTAGCACCTGGTGTAGCCCCATTGTCCTGGTGCCTAAGCCAGACAGAACTTTACGTTTCTGTATAGATTTCCGGTTGGTTAACGCTATCCCCACTTTTGATGCCTACCCCATGCCACGGGTCGACGAACTAGTAGAGAGGCTGGGGAGAGCCCAGTATTTAACCACCCTGGACCTGACCAAGGGATATTGGCAGATTCCCTTGGCCAAGTCATCACGAGAGAAAACAGCGTTTGCCACTCCAGCTGGGTTGTTTCAGTTCGTGCGTATGCCGTTTGGGCTACAAGGAGCGGCGGCTACTTGTCAGCACCTCCTGAACCTGGTGTTACGCCCCCATATAGCGTGTACAGCGGCCTACATGGACGACGTCATTATATACTCCACGGAATGGGAATCGCATCTAAAAAGAGTTAGAGCGGTACTGAAGTCACTAAGGGATGCAGGGTTGACGGCCAACCCAGCTAAATGTAGGATTGCCCAACGGGAGGTTAAATACCTAGGACATCTGGTGGGGAGAGGGGTGGTGAAACCGTTGCTTGATAAGGTTAAGTGCATTAGAGATTACCCGCTGCCCGAGACCCAGAAGCAGCTCCGAGCCTTTTTAGGGCTAATTGGATACTATCGACAATTCATACCACACTTTGCAGATCTGGCCACCCCTTTAAATGATATGTTAAGGAAAGGGACCCCAAACAAGTTGCGGTGGGGCCCACTGGAGGTAGGGAGGTTGGAGAGGCTTAAACAGGCCTTGTGCCAAGATCCTATGTTGAAGGCGGTTGACTTCACGTTGCCTTTCCTGTTACAGACAGATGCCTCGGGATGTGGGTTGGGGGCAGTTCTCTCCCAAGTGGACAAGGGGGAGGAACATCCGGTCTTGTACCTTAGCAGGAGACTTCACCCCCACGAAGAAAAATATGCAACTATCGAGAGAGAATGTTTAGCCATTAAGTGGGCTATAGAAACGCTAAAATATTACCTGGCGGGGCACCCCTTTGTGTTGGTGACAGACCATGCACCCTTAAAATGGTTGCACGTTATGAAAGAGTCCAATGCCCGCTTAACCAGGTGGTATCTTACCCTCCAAACCTATCGCTTTGAGGTTAGACACAGGGCCGGTAGGGATCATGTTAACGCTGACTTCCTTTCCCGGTTGGGGGAGAAGACTGGAACTCGGGTGAGGAGTTCCAGGGTTTTTAAAAGGGGGGGGGGGGTGTGATGCAGTACAACCTGGCCAGGGGCAGAAACAGCCAGGACACAGAAAAGCAGAAGCTGGCAGTACCAAATCTAGCCACCGGAAGGCGCTGAGGAAGGTAGCAAAGACTACACTTCCCAGGTTCCCTGAACCGACACCTGACCCTTGGCTGGAGAGTGAGCAGGAACAGGTGGAGGAAATTGGGATTGATCCCTATGACTCAGCAGAGTCTATGGAAGCTGAGGAAGAGGGCGTGCCGCCGTGGTGGAGCTGGCCACAAAAGCCCGGCTCCTCAGAGTCTCTGGAGGAGGAGATGGAGGTAAGCTGGGGAGAGGAAAGCTCCAGCTGTTCCTCTATGGAGGTGGAATAACCAGGAGGTTGGGGGATGGTAAATCCGGGGTTTATAAAAGGATGTTTGAGAAAGGTTGGAAAGGAATTGTGGTTTAAATGCTGTTTAAATCTGAGCTTGCTAAGGAGAACCTAAGCAGTTAGGCTTGGGGGCTTGTGAGGACAACCAGACCTTATTACAAGGCTGTAGCCGGTGAGGCTACAGGACTACATTAAAACCCTTTTTGTAACAAAGACCTTTTTCTGTGTACTGTTTGGGAGTGCCAGGACTAGGCCTGGCACTCTTAGAGGCCGGGAGGACTCCCTATCAGCGCTGTGCCTGAGCTGTGCAAGCGGAGCCGGAGGCCTGAAGCCCAGCAAAGCCCCACAGCGTGCTGAGCAGAGGGGCGTGATCGTGACAGATCATACTGAAAATATTGGGCTGATACAATATGGGCGTTCTTTGATTATAATTTTGACATTCACTTTATTATATCAAGAGTGAACAAGATAAGTTATCCTTTTGAACACTTTTCACTGTGATATTTTATTTGGAAAAAAAAGAAAAAAGTTATAAGGTATCAAACCGATGATTCTATATAAGGCAGTGAGTACAATAATGTGAACTACAGCTCTTTAATGACGCCTCGTATGATGGTCTATTAATTTATTTAATAATTTTCCATTATTTAGAGGTGAGGAGGTCTGTTGTTGCGTTGCATAAACCGATGTCCACTTACCTTGAAAATTAACGTTAGGAAGACCCATATTTATTACCTGCCAAAGGACCTCCAGACCAGCTCCATTAATACTATTTCTAATCCTGCAATATTCTCATTTTCTATAAATATTGATGCATTTTTCATACATAGGGACCTTTATTTTCATTTTTAAATTTTATTTTTTCTTGGATTTTTAATGTTATAACAAAAAATCAGTGGAAAAAAACTTTGTTATATCCCACAGGAGAAAAGTTAGTGAAGTCATTTTTGCACTGATTATTTTTTTGTTCTAACATAGAAATTCCCAGGAAAAATAAAATAAAAACTGACTAGAAAGGTTCTTTATTCATTTAGAATCCCTCTTTGTTCAAATACTGTTTTATCATAGCAGTTTTCAGTTCTAGTGCAGTTTCAGCATGCTGAGCTGCAGCCATGCTGCTTTAAGGGAAGCAACACATTCTCAAACTTCTTCCAAAAGCTTTCTACGGATCAGGACAATGGGGCCTAGTAACTAAAATGCACGATCATTCAATGCTTTCAACACGCTATTCATTAAAGTACATTAAACCTTTCGCACATAAAGCAAGTTTACTGTGGACTGTAATGTGAATGCATCTGCATTCCTTTCACCAGTAAAACACCAGCCCTGGCTCCCTCCTATCCTCCTCAGGCATTGTTAATTTTCTGGGCTTAACGTAAATCATGTGTTTAAACAATTTGTAATAATCCATTTCAATATTAATGAGCTACTTCACATGCATTGCAGGTCTTTTAAATATTTTTGTATGTTACCATAAACCCGCATTAAAGCACTAACAAAACCATCTATTGCATGTTAATGTGTTAACTTGCTTTAGTAAATAGGCTCCCAGATTGCCCCCTAGATTCATTAAAATGCTATTAATATTGCAGAGAGAGAGAGAGATAAGATAGTAAGCCAGACCTTTAATAGGGTGAATAGGACTCTCTATATATACGGTAAGTACCATTGTAGATGGGCACATTCAACTCAGGGTGGGTTGGGGGTTACGTACACAGAGGAATTAACAACAAATTTGATATCACTGCATAATTTCTATCATTTGAATCGATGAAAGGTACAACAAGAGGAGTTGATTTGTACAATGCAGTCTCTCTCTCCCCCCCATGACCCCCTGGGTTCTGTACTTTGCCATTACCTTATTTTTGCTGTAAGTGTCCCCGTTTTCTGATTCCCTTTGCTCCAGTTCTTCCTTCCTTCCCTCCAGGGCTCCCTTGGTCCCCTTGCACAAACACATACGAACCCTACACACAGGATGGTGGAAGGTGAGAGAGGAGGTTGGGGGAGAGCAGGAGAAATGATTAATGCGTAATACCACAGACTGAACACAGGCCAGGCTGGGGAAACGTGCCATAAAGACCACTAATGGCTGATCTATTAATTTGATTTACTGAGTTTTCCTTGGTGTGGATAAAAAATGTTAATGTCCATTAATCCACATTTTTAATTGCTGCATCAAGCATTCCCAAGTAACTGGCTTGATTGAAATCACATTCTGCTCTTACATGCTTGTATAATAAAATAGTTTGAATGGAAATAACCCACAGGACAAGAAAATTTGCCATAAATGACTTTTAGACATAGGAAGTTGAAATCTAATGCACAGAAGCACGGTTCGGTCTGACCTTTCCTATTAAAAATATGATTGAACAGCGCAGCCCTTCCAAGAAATGATAGGTAATGTAGATCTGATTATGTAATATTAAAATGAGAGCGGATTGTGCATTAGTTAAGCAGCACTTAGCACTGTGGATATCATAATGGCTGACAGCATGGTTCTCACAGATAGGGCTTCAGATAAGGCTCCCCCAGTGTGGGAGGGAGTCTGCAGACCGCCAGCTATCTTAATGTTAATTGAAAATGTCTCCGCCTCTTGCATCAGCAGACGTGAATGTGAGCTGTGCTCTAGGCAGCAGCAGCCTCTATATTTGTAATTCTACCTTTACAAGCAAAGTAGGATTCAGTGCCAATACAGAGGAAAGATATGCAGACGGGGGGGTTATTTCAGGGTTTGGTTTTTTTATATTTATATTTCTGGACTTTAATGTTTATTTTGGTTTGGTTCATTTGCCAAGCCAAAATAAATATTAAATGAAAAAAAAAATACCAAAATGAAACTCCACCTTCACACTGCCAGCCCTTTGTTTTACAGCCATCCTTGCCGGCTCTGAGACCGGTGCCATTTTTAAAGCACAGTCAACGGGGCGAGGCAGGGTCATGCATCCGTGGATGGATACAGTTTGGCTTTTGCTCCAGTCCAGGAGTTATCAGACTGTTTTATGCCAATAATGCACTGCATATGGGAGAAAGAAATACACTTTACCCACAGTGTTCTAGTATGCAGGCTGTCAGTTAAGGACTCAAGTCGCAATGTTTAATAATTTTATGATTGCATCTTAAATTGCATAATCATAATAATTTTATGATTGCATCTTAAATAAGGCCTATTAAATTTCACTTACCCCAGTCGTCGCCGCCGACCGCAAGGCAGCCCTTGCCATCTGCCCAGGGTCTACCCTCTGACCCGGGCCTCCGCCTCCGAGCCGAGAAGGCCAATCAGTGGAATCAAGGCAGGGCAGGACAGCCAATCGGGGGACAGCCCCGATTGGGATTTAAATCTTCAGCGCAGCTAGGCGCCGCATGCCGAGCGTCGCGCGCCGAAGGAGCGGGACAAAGGGGCAGGCCCCTTTGTGCGCCCCTTCATGCAGCCCCCCAGGGCAGCCCCATCCTCTCACCTGGAGCGGTGTTAGAAGGCATTCTCCCCAGCTCTCCTCAGACTAACTACTATCCCTCCAGTGCCAGTGCGGCCGTTGCCAGCAATCTTTTTTGCCATCGTCTGCCCTGCGCTGTCAGCGCTGACCTGCCGGGGTCCTGGGCCCCCACACTCATCTTATCAGCCTCCAGCACTCATCCTACTTGTCTCCAGCATGCATCTAACTTCATCCAGCATTCATCAGACCAGCCTTCTTCACTCATCCTTCCAGTCTCCTACACTCATCTTACCAGTCTCCAGCACTCATCCTACTTGTCTCCAGCATGCATCTAACATCATCCAGCATTCATCAGACCAGCCTCCAGCATTCAACTAACTTCACCCAGCACTCATCCTCCAGCCTCCTGCACTCTTCCAACCAGCCTCCATCAATCATCCTTCCAGTCTCCAGCACTCATCTAACTCCATCCAGCATTCATCAGACCAGCCTCCTGCATTCATCTAACTTCATCCAACACGCATCCTACCAGCCTCCTGCACTCATTCAACCAGGCTCCACCACTCATCTAACTTTCATCCAGCATTCACCCCCAAGAAATCAAGACTTATCTTTCTAACAACCAGTTCTCCGGTTACATTAAGCCATAATGCTTCTTACTCTCCCATTACCAATCCTCCAGCATAGGACCATCTTCACAGGAAATCCTTCCATGATCTCACGTCCACACACCTACAAATCCCTCATTCCCATCATGATTTCCCCTATCACACAAATTCTAGGCCTAGCTCTATTTTCCCTGATTCTATTCAACGCCCAATCTCTCACCAAGAAAAAGCTAATACTCAATGACCTTCTGCTGGACGCAAATCCGGACTTTTGCCGCCATAACAGAAACATGGCTTAAACATACGGACACTGCACTAATAAATCAACTTCCAGCACAAACCTATGATTTTTTCTCCATTCCCCGACAGAAAAAAAGGGGCGGGGGTATTCTCCTAGCAGCCAAAAAAGATCTGAGACTCTCACAACCAGTTAAATCACCCGCTAAAATTGAAACAGGCCTTTTCAAATCAGACCATCTGCAAATCCTTCTAGTCTATGCCCCCCCCAGGCCTTCTAGAATCTGACGCCTCACCCATTCTGGAATTAACAGCATCACACCTAAATCTGGAGTCCCCAGCCATAATCCTTGGAGATTTTAACTTACATGTCGATGACCCCATTCTCTCAACCAACTGCGAAACATTATTAACTGCCATGTCTGCCATGGGATTCAAGGAGATAATCAACAAACCCACCCATAGAGCAGGTCACACCTTGGAGCTCATTTTTGTGAATTCAGGTATCTCACACTCAGCACAACCTGTCTGCAAACCAGTCCCGTGGTCAGACCATGCATTAATCTCCATCACCATGTCACTAGCACAAATGAGCAAAAAACACTTCCCTCAACCACAATTTACTTACAGGAAATCTTGCTCCTCCGATGACCTCCACAAATACCTAGTCTCAGAACTCCCTCTCACAGACATCTCCATTCCTAATTCAGCCATTCATTCCTGGTCCAATATAACAGAAACGGCAGCTAACAAACTCTGTCCACTGGCTACAAAAAAAATCAAACACAACTTGTCCAAAAAACAACCATGGTTTAACGAAGAACTTCAAAAACTTAAACATTCCCTTCGACAGAAAGAAAGCAAATGGCGTAAAGCACCATCTTCGACCACCCTCTCCGCATACAAAATCGCCCTCCACTGATACAAGAGCTACACATTAAAAACAAAAAGGGATTTCTATGCTCCTAAGATCCATCACCTTATTTTTTTATTTTTATTTATTTAGAGATTTTTTTATATACCGCGGCACGTTAAAAACATCACCTCGGTTTACAATGAACAATAAATCAGCAACAGGCTTTACAATCTTATCTTATCTTCGACTCAAAAGCCCTATTGCTTACGTATCCAATTTAACACAAATCAATGCACCTGACATTCCACTCAACCAAGCTCAAGAAAAAGCAGATGAGTTGGCCCTCTTCTTCAGCAATAAAATCTCTAACCTTCTTACTCAGCTGAAGACTAATACCTCTGCGCCATCCAGCACATATTTCCACCCCAACAAAGACATTTTTCTCCAAGCATTCGAACCCACCACAATCTCAGAGATCCAATCAGTACTGAAGAAAATGAAACCCTCGTCACATCCATTTGACCATATCCCGACCATACTGCTTCTTCTAATCCCAGACACCATCGCCAAAGCTTTGGCAGACATTATCAACTGTTCTTTATCCCAAGGGATCTATCCAGAAGACCTTAAAATAGCATCCATCAAACCGCTCCTAAAAAAACAAACTTAGATCCTAAAGATCCTACCAACTTTCGTCCAATCTCCAATCTCCCTTTCATAACCAAGGTAATGGAAAAATTAGTTAACACCAAATTATCGGACTACCTCAAAGACCACAAAATCCTGTTCCCTATTCAATATGGCTTCCGAAAATCATTAAGTACTGAATCACTTCTCATATCCCTGACAGATTACCTCATCATGGGCCTCGATAAAGGTCATGCCTACTTACTGATCCTCCTGGACATCTCGGCAGCTTTTGATACGGTTAACCACTCCATCCTCTTAAATCAGTTAGCTAACATCGGCATAACAGGCACGGCACTGGCCTGGTTCAAAACATTCCTTAGGAACAGAGGCTACAAGGTCAAAATACACAACAAAGAATCTCAGCATTATCCTTCATCTCTAGGAGTTCCGCAGGGCTCCTCCCTCTCATCCACACTCTTTAACATTTACCTTCTCCCTCTCTGCCAGTTGTTGACCAAACTGAACCTAAAACACTTTCTATATGCTGATGATGTCCAGATCGTCATTCCCCTTAAAGAATCCTTCACAAAAACTCTAGAATTCTGGGAAAGGTGCCTTCTAGAAATCAACGGCCTCCTCTCCAGACTTAACTTAATCCTAAACTCTTCAAAGAGTGAGCTCCTTCTCATATCCCCGGAAAACAGTAACATCACTACAAATCTACAAATCTACAAATCACTACAAATCTACAAATCTACAAATCTACAAATCTACAAATCGATTTGTAGGTGCGTGGTACTACCGACCACGCACCTACAAATCACTCATCCCAATCATGATTTCCCCCACTACACAGTTACTAGGCCTCACCCTATTCACCATAATCCTATTCAACGCCCAATCTCTCACCAACAAAACTCTTATACTCAACGACATACTGCAGGACACAACCCCAGACGTTTGCGCCATAACAGAAACATGGCTCAAATCCACGGACATCACACTCATTAACCAATTACCAACGCAGACTTACGATTTCTTCTCCATCCCAAGACAAAAAAAAGAGGAGGGGGTATCTTCCTAGCTGCAAAAAAATCCTTAAGGTTCTCACACCACCCCATCAGTACAGTAACTAACTAGAACTAGGATTGTTCAATCAGAACAACTCCAAATCCTGCTAGTCTACGCCCCGCCAGGCTTACTAGAGTCAGACTCCTCTCCTATCATCGAAACCATAACTCTGCATCTCAATCTTGACTCCCCTGCTATAATCCTGGGTGACTTCAATTTACATGTTGACAAAGTTACCCTCTCTACAAACTGTGAAGCCCTCCTCACCGCACTGTCAGCGATGGGATTCAGACAACAAATCAATAAACCCACCCACAAAGCAGGCCACACGCTCGATCTACTCTTTACAAACACTGGTATTTCTCTTACAAAACACCAAATTGCAAAAAAGTCCCATGGTCAGATCATTCTCTAATCTCCACCAGTTTTTCCTTACCTCGATCAGACTCCAAACTCAACTCAAGACCCTCTTTCCTATACAGAAAACCTTGCAACTCGGAACATCTAAGTAAAGCTCTAACCTCGGATCTACCACTCATTGAAGTATCTACCCCTAACGCTGCCCTCCAATCCTGGTCCAAAATAACAAAATCTATAGCAAACACTCTCTGCCCACTGACAACCAAAACAAGGTCTGCTAATACATCCAAACGTCAACCCTGGGTATAATGATGAACTACGAAAACTCAAACAATTACTTCGGCAAAAAGAAAGAAAATGGCGCAAAGCCCCTTCACCAGCCTCACTCTCTGATTACAAACGATCACTCCATCTTTACAAAAGTACCACGTTGAAAATCAAAAGAGACTACTATGCCCGAAAGGTTCATCATCTCAGCTTTGACTCAAAAGCTCTATTCGCCTTCGTTTCCAGCCTCACTAAACCTATCACTCCAGATATACCACCCGAACAAGCCCAGACTAAAGCAGACAAATTGGCTCTTCATTTTAACAAAAAAATATCGGATCTCCTTAATCAGCTGATTCCAAACACTACGTCTCCAGATAACACATATCTTCCCCAAAATAAAGACATCCAGCTTAATGCCTTTGAACCCATCACAATCACAGAGATACAAAATGTATTAAAAAGAATGAAACCGTCATCACACCCATTTGATCAAATCCCTACCAAAATGCTTCTTCTTATCCCGGACACAATAGCAAAAACCCTAGCAGATATTATAAACTGCTCCTTATCACATGGCATCTACCCAGATGACCTAAAAACTGCCTCAATCAAGCCACTGCTAAAAAAACCAAATCTAAATGCATGTGATCCCAACAACTTCCGCCCTATTTCCAACCTACCATTTATAGCTAAAATCATGGAAAAAACTGGTAAAACACCCAACTATCCAACTACCTAGAGGACCACAGTATTCTGTCCCCAAACCAATATGGTTTTCGCAAAGCCGCAAGCACCGAAACGCTACTAATTTCACTCATGGACTACCTACTTTCTGGTATTGATAAAGGCCAAGCATATTTTCTAATCCTCCTTGACTTCTCGGCGGCCCTTTGACACCGTCAACCACGCCCTTCTTCTAAAACAGCTGGCAAACATTGGTTTAACAGGTGCCACACTAAACTGGGTTCAAAACATTTCTAGAAAACAGAGGATACAGAGTCAAAATTCATAATAAAGAATCCCAATACCACCCTTCTAATAGAGGAGTGCCGCAAGGATCATCACTTTCACCCACCCTTTTCAATGTCTACCTGCTACCACTCTGCCAACTACTAACAAAATTAAGCCTGAAACATTTCCTTTTTGCAGACGACGTACAGATCGTAATCCCTATAAAAGAATCAATCTCAAAAACAATGGAATACTGGGACAGTTGCCTATTAGAAATTAAACTTCTCCTCAACAGTCTAAACCTTGTACTCAATGCTTCGAAAACAGAATTCCTGCTCATATCACCGGAAAACAATAACACACACTCCTTCAAACAACCCACGTAAGAGACTTAGGAGCCATCCTAGACAATCGTCTCAACCTCAAAACATTCATTAACCAAACCACCAAAGATTGCTTCTACAAATTACATATCCTGAAAAGAATAAAACCGCTGTTTCACACTCAGGACTTCAGAACAATCTTGCAAGCAATAATCTTTTCCAAACTAGATTATTGCAACTCATTACTATTAGGCCTCCCAGCTTCTTACACCAAACCTTTACAAATGGTTCAGAACTCTGCAGCCAGAGTCCTTACAAATTCCAGGAAAATTGACCACATTTCACCTATTCTCAAAAACCTCCATTGGCTTCCGATCCACTATAGAATCATGTACAAAACCATTAACATCATATACAAAACTATCAACCAACACACGCAACTTGACCTACAAATACCACTTAAAAAATTCACCTCCGCCAGGCCTATCAGGGAACACTACAAAGAGTCACTCCAAATTCCAAAGGCCAAAACCTACCAACATAAATCCTTGAGTCTTAGAGCCTTCTCATCAGCAGGTCCAGCTCTCTGGAACTCGATCCCACCTGATTTGAGACAAGAGCCATGCTCTTTAACATTTAGGAAAAGACTAAAAACTTGGCTTTTCAAAAAAGCATTTCCAAGCCTTGAATAAAACCTCCTCTCACTAGCACTAACTCGTATGCAATAATGGAATGTAAACACGAATCAACCAACCTCAAACCCTCTCTCACTAATTCCTGCTGAATATTTATCATACTATTACCATTCACAACTGTCATATTTATTCATTTGATTACCTATGTACCGTTTCATAGTCTTATTTTTTCACTTGCTATTCTAATGTATCAATAGGCTGAAATATAAATATTGTGCTGTTCAATTTCTCCCCTTCCATCCCAAGTTTATTTTCCTTGTTTTTTGTAACTTTCCCTCTCCCTTTTTCTGATTCACTGTATTTAAAGTTCAAGGTTCTTATTGAAAATATTGTTTTTTACGTTACGTTATGCTTTACACTCCTTGTTATTTGTAAACCGGGTTGATGTGATGCCTATCATGAAACTCGGTATAACAAAAACAATAAATAAATAAATAAATAAATCCACAAGCCAACTTACAAACATCTCAAGTAAGAGACCTAGGAGCTATCATTGATAATCGGCTAAACCTAAAATCATTTATTAACCAAACTACCAAGGACTGCTTTCATAAACTTCATGTCCTAAAAAGAATAAAACCACTTTTCCACTCGCACGACTTCAGAACAGTCCTGCAAGCAATAATCTTTGTTAGATTATTGCAACTCTGTATTAGGTCTACCCTCATCTCACACTAAACCTCTTCAGACGGTTCAAAACACGGCAGCCAGAATATTGACAAACACAAGGAGAAGAGATCACATATCTCCAATTCTCAAAGACCTACATTGGTTGCCAATTCACTATAGAATCATATATAAGTCCATTACCTCTATCTACAAAGCTATCCATCAACACTCTCCGCTTAACCTGCAAATCCCATTCAGAAAACATACCTCCTCCAGACCCATCAGAGAGTCCTATAGAGAATCTCTACAGGTACCACACCCCATAACCTCTCAGCATATAACTTTCAGAGACAGGGCATTCTCCACAGCAGGACCACCTCTATGGAACTCCATTCCACCAGATCTGCAACAGGAACCCTGCCTTCCAACTTTCAGGAAAAGACTCAAAACGTGGTTATTTAAGAAAGCCTTTCCAGACCCCATCTGAACCTTAACTCACTTTCAGACCTTACCTTAACATGATAATCTATATCATTGCGAAACTCCATTACTTAGTAAATACCATAAATCTGTAAATTTGTTCTTTCTGTTAACTTCCTATCGACTTTTCACTGCTCTCAGTTGTGTATTTCCCTGTTTTATTGTAACTGCAACGTTTTCGATCCGCACCTGTTAATGTTCTTATTGTATCTTACACCCCTTGTTATTTGTAAACCGGCATGATGTGATACCTTTCGAGAATGCCGGTATAGAAAAACACAAAATAAATAAATAAATACATCTTGTAAACTGCCGAGAACTGTACATTGAGCAGGGACAAATTTTATAAATAAATAGAGTCAACCAACCAATCAACTAATGGTGTATAAGTCTGAGACTGTACATTGAAATGCAACAGTAAATCAAGAAAAGCTTGTACTGATCAAAAGTATCCGTTCTAAACACGTTTATTTCACCATAAAGCATAGCAACTGACCCATATGGTCCTTGGTTTGCAGTCAGTATCTTTTGTTCTCTTGCATTTGGCACTGCCGGAGCTGTATAGCAAGTTTCTTGACATGTATGGTGAAATATCAGGGCCATGCCAAGTGATAGGATGAAGGGATTTTGGTGTCCTCTATGAAACTACAAGTTTACTTGCAATGCACTGCTTGATAAAGGGATCTTTGCAGTCATTTTAAAACCAAATAAAGGTTCTGTCTATACCCTCATGAGAGGCTTCTAGGAAAAGTAAAAAGTCAAGGGATAGGTGGCGATGTCCTTTCGTGGATTGCAAACTGGCTAAAAGACAGGAAACAGAGAGTAGGATTAAATAGGCTTCTCAGTGGAAGGGAGTGGACAGTGGAGTGCCTCAGGGATCTGTATTGGGACCCTTACTGTTCAATATATTTATAAATGATCTGGAAAGAAATACGACGAGTGAGATAATCAAATTTGCAGATGACACGAAATTGTTCAGAGTAGTTAAATCACAAGCAGATTGTGATAAATTGCAGGAAGACCTTATGAGACTGGAAAATTGGGCATCCAAATGGCAGATGAAATTTAATGTGGATAAGTGCAAGGTGATGCATATAGGGGAAAAATAACCCATGCTATAATTACACGATGTTGGGTTCCATATTAGGTGCTACAACCCAAGAAAGAGATCTAGGTGTCATAGTGGATAACACATTGAAATCGTCGGTTCAGTGTGCTGCGGAAGTCAAAAAGCAAACAGAATGTTGGGAATATTAGAAAAGGAATGATGAATAAAACGGAAAATGTCATAATGCCTCTGTATCGCTCCATGGTGAGACCGCACCTTGAATACTGTGTACAATTCTGGTCGCCGCATCTCAAAAAAGATATAATTGCGATGGAGAAGGTACAGAGAAGGGCTACCAAAATGATAAGGGGAATGGAACAACTCCCCTATGAGGAAAGACTAAAGAGGTTAGGACTTTTCAGCTTGGAGAAGAGACGACTGAGGGGGGATATGATAGAGGTGTTTAAAATCATGAGAGGTCTAGAACGGGTAGATGTGAATCGGTTATTTACTCTTTCGGATAGTAGAAAGACTAGGGGACACTCCATGAAGTTAGCATGGGGCACATTTAAAACTAATCGGAGAAAGTTCTTTTTTACTCAACGCACAATTAAACTCTGGAATTTGTTGCCAGATAATGTGGTTCGTGCAGTTAGTATAGCTGTGTTTAAAAAAGGATTGGATAAGTTCTTGGAGGAGAAGTCCATTACCTGCTATTAAGTTCACTTAGAGAATAGCCACTGCCATTAGCAATGGTTACATGGAATAGACTTAGTGTTTGGGTACTTGCCAGGTTCTTATGGCCTGGATTGGCCACTGTTGGAAACAGGATGCTGGGCTCGATGGACCCTTGGTCTGACCCAGTATGGCATTTTCTTATGTTTTTATGTTCTTAACTCTATTGTTGTTTTTCTTGTAATAAGCTTTCATTTGTGGTGGCATTCCTGGTCTACTTTCTGCCTCTACCCTAGCACTGATTATTCAGCTATCTATCACCCACTGGTGAATGGAGCCAGGAAATGAATGATTTGCCTTTCCGTAGGCTCTACTCATGAATTTTAATCTTTTAATTATTTTATTTTGATATTTCTTTTGCACGAAAAAGAATAAGCTCTTCAGTAAAGCATGGAACATCTTTTTGATAGTTTGATGTATGGATGGATGAAACCACCTAATGTATTTTACATGTGTGTTTGGTAAATGGTATTGGTTTGTGCATTGCTTGGTGTAAATTTCATATACGTTGAGCTTTTAGATGTTTTCTGATTTAGAAATGCAAGCCAAAAGCAGAATGTACTTGCTAAACAGATGTAGTTTAGGGTGTCGATGAAAATTAGACTGATTCCTCTGGACAAAGAATTAGTTTGGAATGGCCCAGTTGACGAAGAATCTGTAGCTTTCCTTATACTCTGTTATCTTTGGCTTGATCCCTACTGCTATGAGATTGCAAGGCTTTAAGAATGTATTATGGATTTCAAATGAAATTTTTATTTGTTATACAAGTTATGAATTTTTTTTCTCCAGTGCAGGTTTTTAGAAAGTTACCGTTCCTCTGCCTGATGGCTCCATTCATGACTGTATAGGTTTCTTGCCTTCCCTCTATTGATACACCTTATTGTACATTTGATATTGAAATCATCAATCCTCAAATAGAAAACTTACATTTTTAATTATCATTCAAGAAAAGAATGATGGAGGTACAGCATAAAGCTGCCTAGCTTCTCTCTTCCTAGTTGCATACAAGACGTGAGTAATACCTTCTGGAAGTTGAGCAATCTAAGAGGAATATTACCATCAAAAGCTACTTTGTAGTTTAGTATACTTATTGTAATTCATGATAAATTGTTTTTGTTTCTTTCTTTGTCTATGTGTTAGGACAGATTCACTAAGGGGACAATTTTCAAAAGGATTTGTGTGCTTAAAACTGCACTTTAAGTGCATAAATGAGCTTTTGAAAATTCCTTCAATATATGCTACTTTTACCTAGGTGAATCCTTTTGAAAAATTACCCTTAAGACTTTTGTATTCAATGTCTACAGGAAAAGACCTTATTAAATCAGGCCTTTAATCTAGCTGTAACACATGAGGGCTTTGGGAATTGAATAGGTCTATGGATGAGCTGTTCTTGGTACTTGAATGAACTTTGTCAGCAGTATAGTTTATAAACTCGGAAAGCGACTGAAGCCATTTCAGGTTTGGAGGCATTCTGAGTTTTCTTCTGCTACCTAATTTTGCAGTCTGTTGTCTGTGACTTCAGACACTTCAAGCCCTATTGATTTCCACAGAAATACAGGGAATGCTTATGTCCTGGTGTAAGTGTGCTAAAACCTAACCCTCAGCATTTGAAGTATGACACTATATCAGTAATATATAAAATATTTATCAGGAGCTGATGAAAAAAGAGCTCATCTTTGAACCCTTTTGTATAGAACAATGAAATTTGCAGTTTATCTTATTAGATATAGTTGCTTTGGAGAAGGTACAGAGAAGGGCAACCAAATGCTAAAGGGGATGGAACAGCTCCCCTTTGAGGAAAGGCTGAAGAGGTTAGGGCTGTTCAGCTTAGAGAAGAGATGGCAGAGGGGGGATATGATAGAGGTCTATAAAATCATGAGTGGACTGGAATGGGTAAATGTTAATCGGTTATTAATCTTTCAGATAATGGAAGGACTAGGGGGGCACTCCATGGAGTTAGCAAGTAACTTATTTTAAACAAATTGGAGAGAATTCTTTTTCATTCAGCACAATTAAACTCTGAAATTCATTGCTAGAGGCAGTTAGTGTAGCTGGATTTAAAAGAAATTTGGATAAGTTCCTGGAGGAGAAGTCCATAAACTGTATTAATTGTTGGCTTAAGGAATAACCACTGCTTATTACCGGCTTTAGTAGCATGGGATCTACTTAGTGTTTGGTTACTTGCCAGGTGCTTGTGGCCTGGATTGACCACTGTTGGAAACAGGATGCTGGGCTTGATGATCCCTTACTCTGACCCATTACGGCAACTTCTTATGTTCTTAATCAAATTCGACCTTCTCTGTATTCAGCATTTATTTGCACTACTCTGAGGACTTTTACTATTCATTAGAATACTTGGTTTAGTTACAAAATACAGAAGCTAAGGTGCAATAACTTTTTCCCAATTCCCAATTTCAAAATTTTAAACTAAAATATTGTGTAGGAAGCCTGGCAGATTTGATTATCTTTTCATTCAGAATTAAACCTGATGGTACAAGTTGCTCTGGAAAGAATTTCAATTTGTTCTCTTTTTCCTGCATAAGCCTCTTTGGGCTGCTTTTCTCCTCGGTAACCAATACTCTTCCACACAAATACATTTCTCAAATAGTCTACTGAGTCTATATTATCCGACCTGCTGGAGAAGTGGCTGGAGCTGTCTCTTATTCATGGACTTAAAATTTCCAAAGTTGAGAGAAGTTGTGATTGTTTTGGCTAATAAGCGTGCATGATTTGCATGGTGGTACCTGGAATGATCAGATGCCTCTACAGTGCTTCATTAATGCTGCATCCAACTTTCATTTGCATGGTGGTACCTGGAATGATCAGATTCCCTTTACAGTGCTTCATTAATGCTGCATCCAACTTTCATTTGCATGGTGGTACCTGGAATGATCAGATTCCTTTACAGTGCTTCATAATGCTGCATCCAACTTTCAGGAAGAGTTAGTGTGTTACGATTCCTGCCCGTGGAGCTTCCCTCCGCGAGCAGGCCTCTTACCTTTTCAGCCATTCGGCTCCTCCCGACATTGCCGTGAGGCCGTCATTGCTGCCACGCCACGCGGCCAGAGCACCACACTGCTGACCTCCCAAGTGGCTTGGAGGCCGCTGCTTCTGCCGCACATCCTGCGGCCTGGTGCCGCTGACGCCATCTTCTTAGGGCCTGGAGGCCGCACCTACCAGCTCCTCTTGCGGCAGGGAGCCGCCGCCGGGGTCTTCCTGAACGACAGTGGGAGGAAGGACCCCCGCTCTGATGTCATCCCATGGCCTGGAGGCTGCCCTGAAGCCTGCCTGTTCATTCTGCGTCAAATTGCAGGAGAGCGCCGCTGTCCGTGGTGCTCCTTCTGCTCTCCTCCTTGCCTCTAGGCACTGGCGTGCACCTCTTCACTACATTTAAAGGGCCCGTGGCTGGATATGCCCTGGGCCCCACCTAATGGTTACTTCCTGCTTCAGCCCTATAAAAACGGCCCTGCCTGCCTTCAGTCAGGGCCTTCAGATCGAGTCTCACAGTCGGCTGTGTCATTTCTTCAGTCCAGGTCCTCCGTGGTCTTCTCCTGCTTTGACAGTTTCGTCTTCATGTTCCTGATGTCCTTCGTCCGTGCCTCCAGATGTCTTTGTGTTCCTGATGTCCTTCATCCATACCTTCTTGATGTCCGATGTTCCTTCCTGATGCCCTTGGTCTTCAACCTCTGCCTCCAGTTCCTTGGTTCCTGGATTTCCACTTTCCCGGCGTGCCATTGTTCGTGGTCCATGACCAGTCCATGGGCGGGCTGTGTAGGGCACCTCATGGCACATTGCCATCTTCATCTCCGCAGTGCTACTCTCCGGAAGACTTCTGGCTTGTCCCCTGTCTCTTGAATCCCGAGTTGTCGGAGAATCCTGTATCTTGTATCCTGAGCGTTGTGTCCTCTCCTCGTCTTCGGAGCTCCTTGCATTGCGGCGGGTCCATGCCATAAGACTCTGTTGAACCTGCTCTGCTCAGCGTGGTCCGTGACCAGCCATGGGCCAGCTGTGTAGGGCACGCCCTCCGGTTGGCAGGGCCTCTTCAGGATCTTCTCCATTTTCCAGTCCTCATCTACTCCACACCATCGTTCTAGAGCCCTGCTTCGAGCCCAGCCATGGTCCGCAATCAGCCCCACACGGTGGGCTGTGTAGGGCGTGCTGCATTGTAGTCTCAACCCAGTACTTGATCTTGTTCCTGTATACTTTTGCCTGCAGTACCTTGCTCCTGATCACTCATCCAAAAGTCTTTGCCTGAGTCTTCGCCTGTCTTTGTCCAAGATTCTTCCATGTTCAAAGCCTCCGTTGGCCCTCGTCCTCTGTCCGGCCCTGCTGCCTATTGCTGTTACACAGTGGCAGATCCAAAGGGCTTGGAAAGGTCGGAGGACTTTCATTGACCAACATTGCGTTGCTGGTCTTCTTGGGGCGTGCAGGTCTGGTAGATTGTCATACCTTCAGTCTTCTTGTCTTTGCTCCAGCCTTGTTCTTGTCCCTTGTCTGCCTGTGCTTGCATCGGCTCACCTCTCGCTGTGCTCTCGGGCTCCTCCCTGAGTGGCGTGGCGATCCAAGGGCTCACATCTCCCGTCAGAGAAGCTACCGCGCCTCCGCACTTGCAAATAGTGATCTTATTGGCAATCTATAGTCATGCTGTAATAAACTCTACCTATAGGGCAATCCTTGAGTTAAGACAAGGTGTATGATTTGAAACCAAGGTTACCAGTCTTTCAGACCATCTTCTGTTTACTTGTTATATTGAGGGGTTTGTTTGTAGCAGCAGTTGATAACTAAGCAAAAATCTGAAATTATTAGTATTATTATTGTCTGTCAAAAGGTTTCTTTCAAAGAGGAACCAGTGGGCTGGCCCAGTGACGTTTGCTGCTTATTGCCATGAGTAAGGAACCTGGGTTGATTTCTGGTTCAGATAGTCCACTTTTTGAGGGTGGCTGGGATTAGGAATGCTGTGGGGAAAACATTCACAGCATCTAGGAGAAGGGATTCCTCATTATTGCCAAGATGATGGATTTTAGGTCCTTGATTGTAGGGTTCTGGAAGGAATCTCTCATGCATGGCCCCCAGCTGAGGACTTGTCGCTGCACTGATGACTAAGAAAGATGAGAGGGAGACATCCCCCGATAGTTTGTGAAAGAAGGAGATCTCAGCCCTGGTTCTGATTGAGTTGTGGAAACCCAAAACAGCAGGAAGAAAACTGCCAGACTGAAAATGAAGATTGGACCAGTGAAATGTCCCAAAATGAGAATAAGCATACTTATCAGTCTTGCTCAGAGCTTGTGAGTAAGCAGGCAATCATTTAAAAAAAACAAAAAAACACCTGAAGCAGAACTCAGCACCAAGCTTTGAAAAATAGATTTGTTTTATAGAGGTTAGCTGGTAGTTTTTGCTTTTCCTGGCACTTGAAAATGAAGAATTCACTGAAGACATTGGGCACATAAGGATAGATTTTAATAGCTGGTGCACACCTCATATGGTGATGCATTTTGACTTTCAAAGAGAGAGAGAGAGACTAGCTATAATACCCCAACACTAGATAGGTATTTATATCTCTATGGGAGGCCCACCTAGTAACTCGAGGAGGTTTAGGTATTAGTGTAGGGGTTAGGGGCCACTTTGACATTCAAAGAGAGACATACGAATAGAACAGTGCTCTGTTGTGAAGATTTGATGACCCTCGGAGTGAGGAAACTCACTCTAAGATGAGATTTGTGCAGTGTTCTCTCAACCTAGCTTGATGGACTCTCTACCTGGGTAACATCAAGCTAGGTTGAGAGAACATTGCAACAAATCTCATCTTTGGGTGAGTTTCCTCACTCCGAGGGTCATCAAATCTTCACAAGAGAGCAGTGTTCTGTTCTTACGTCTCACTTTGAATGTCAAAGTGGCCCCTAACCCCTACACTAATACCTAAACCTCATCTTGAGTTACTAGGTGGCCTCCCATAGAGATATAAATACCTATCTAGTGTTGGGGCATTACGGCTAGGCTCACTCTCATTCATTTTTTCTCTTCCCCCCCCCCCCCCCCCTTCTGTGGCTCTGATAGTAAACATGGTCCCCCTCAGTGGTTTGTATGTAGGAAATACTACACTTCTGGCACTTATTTCAAAGTGCAAAAAAGTTTATCGCAATTTTGCAGTAACTTAGCTCTTCCACATAGTATTAGCACAAATTGCAATAAACTGCCTATTACCCCATAAAAATATACCCCTTTTTCTATCGCATAGCGTAGTTTAGTACATTTTGATAAATCCAGGCCTAGATCTTTGTGGTGATAAAAATTTATGATCCCATTCATAAAAAAATATTCACAGATAATATGTAGAAAGGCAATTCTTATGGTATTTGTCCTCAATATATCACTGGAAGTGCTGCTTGCAAAATCAGTATGCCTAATTAAATAACATCTTAATGCAAATTTGACATTAAACTCTATTTATGTACTTTGCAAGGTAAAACTACATTTAAAAATGCCAGCTAGGTAATTTTGAAAAATAAACTGCATGTATGTAAAAAAGTAAAATATCATGCAAGTTTTTGGATTAAAAAATGATAATGATTAGAAATTGTCTATTCAAAATATTTTCATGCATGGATATATGAGACAGTATATGTTCGAATAAATCTACAGTATGTAATAGAAGTCTGGTAGTCGATAGGAGTATGCTAAGTTTTGGCATTTGTAACTACATTTATAAACAGATGTTCAGCTCATGAGTATATCAGTGCACATCAGTAGTGCACATTCAGGGAAGTTATATATTTCTCACTGTGTACAAGAGCACATTCTTGTATATGAGGGGCCTGTACTACAACCATATACAGAGTGAAGGAGCTAAAGATGTACTCTCAAGAAAAAAGAAGGGAAAGGTAGATGTGATACAAACATTCAACTATCCAGCAAGTTTCAATACAGTACTAGAAGGAAGCATTTTCCACTGAAAATTAAAGAAAGGGGTCATCATATGAAGCTGAAGGCAGGGAAGCTCAAAAGGAATGCGAGAGAATATGTTTTCACTGAGAGGGAGGTGGACCTTAGAACATACAGGGCAGAATTCAAGCTGCATGTATAGACCTAAAGGAACCTTAATGATGGGAAGGAAGGAGAAGGGCCACAGATCAAGAAAGACCTGTGACAGCACAGTAGGCAGGGACAAATAGGTGGACCAAGTAAATCTTTTCTGCCACCAACTTTTCTGTTTCTGAGATGTATGATAGCCCAGATTCCTTTGAAGACATCTACATTTTACCACCAAAATATATATCTAGAACTTAAAATGGCCCCCCTTGTGAATGTCAGGGGCACTGGAGATGAAACCTACAGCCCCAGGTGTTAAAGGCCAGGGATTCTGGTTCGTCGAGCATCATGTCGTAACTGTTAATAAAGCAGTTAGGAAGCCCCTCCTCCAGAGGGCACCTCTCTTGGCCAGTATTAGGTGTGTCCTATATGAGGAGCCCTAGCCTGATGCCCCTTTGCTTGTGCAACAGTCTTCGTGGATTTCAGTCTGAGATAACACTGTAACACTGGCCAAGCCTGGTTCCCGCTCTGTTCCTGGTTCCTGCTTTATTCCTGGTTTCTTTTCTCCTGCCTGTTTGCTTGCTTCCTGCTTGGTAAACCCCTGGTGGCTGTCTGCATGCAAGGGCCCAACCTATAGGAAGAGCAGCTGCTTCCGGCAGAAGATCACCTGCTCTAGACTGCTTGGCCCCTGCCTAGGTGCAATGCCATGATAATGAGACCCTGTCTCTTAATTGCAGTAATACCAAACCTTGGGAAAGAGTTTTCTTCAAGAAAGCATACATTCTTTTTGGTGGTTATTGCAGCTTAATCTATAAACTCCTGCTGCTGCCCCAAAAGCAAAAACAACAGTAACAATACAAGCTTTGTTTCGTGCCTGCAGTGAAACATAACATTTGTTCTCAATGACGGATTTAGGATTTTGCCTGCCCTGAGGCACTAGTGGTGCTGTCGCCCTGGATAAGGCACAGCCTTCTTTATTCTGCTTTACCATGCTCATCTCCTCCCTCATGTCTCTGAATGACAGGGAAGGGGGGGGGGGGGGGACTGGATTAGGGGGCAGGGTGGCTTTTTTTAGACTCCCCGGATTGAGGGGGGCAGTGGAATCTGGAATAGAGTGGGAGCAGTTTTTCTTTGCTCTGTCCCCTTCCAGCCTCACTCCTTCCCTCCTCTTCTCTGCTGAGAGATCAGCACAGCTGGGGGGCAGTAAATCTTCCGCTGGCCTGTTGCCCCCCCCCCCCCTGAATTTTGACACCCTAGACACAGTCCTAGTGTGCCTATTGACAAAGCCAGGTCTGCTTGTTTTGTCAAGTATTTTGTGTTTACCCTAACTGCTTTGAAAGGATTTTTCTGGAGGACCTCACTTGCATAGCATTTTGATGAAGAAAATACTGATGGTCCCAAGCTGGAAATAGACATCCTGCACAAACCAAAATTCAAGTGCTTATGAAGAGAAATGGCCATAAAAAAAAACCTGGCAGAATAAGGAATGGCTGGATAGCAATATGATTCAGCAAGCAAAACATATTCAAAAAGGAAAAACCTTACTTTGAGACCATTTAACAGAGGGTTAAAAATGGAAAAAAGGTTGCCTTTTCCTAATGCAAGCCTCCTATGCAGTGTCCTTTTGTAATGGGCTTGGCCGAAATGTAGCCACCGTGAGCTTCCCACCATCTGAACGGAATCATCTTGACAGCTGAAGGAAAGGTCATCACAAGATTCCGTGTGGGGTAAGGTCTCCAAATGCGTTTTCTTTTGTGCCTACCTTAACAGGAATGAACCTCACTAAACCAGGCTAGACTGGTGTGATCTCAGGTTCTCAGATAATACTCAGTCTTCATACTTTTCATGGTGCCAAAGACAGCTTCCTTCTGGAGACTATAGGTTTAGGTAACATAGCAAGATGCACCTGATGGCATTTAATCAGGCCAATGGCGCTCCATTCAGTTGGGAGTATTTCTATATCTTTCTGCCACCGTTTTCATGATCTCTGCCTAATTACTTAAAGGACTTCTCTCTTTCCAAAACGTTCCACAGAATAAAGGATTGGTACTGAAAATTTCTATCAGCAATGACGTTCATGAGTTTTCCTCCTTTACTACAATGTCCCGTTTTCTAGCATCGAGCTTTGTATTAGTGCGGAATGGGAATGTCTCCGGTGGTCAGAGCTTTTTAATTCTCTACAGTTTCTGTTGGGGTTGTGACCCCAGTGTTTTTTTTGGTGCAGCAATGTTATAGTGTTTACACATTTTTCCAGTGGAGAGCCATGTCACCTTATTGTGCCCTTCTATAAGCAGGGTTTCTAACATCAGCACATCACACCCAGCAATGAGAGATGTAACCAGTTCCTGTTGTGTTTTATAGAATTTTAATGTTGGCTGTGAACCATCTTGTCCATGGTCCATTCTGATGTGCTACAATTATCAATCCCTGATTTTAGGTTTAAGTTCATGCATCCTTAGCCATTCCTGTGTCCGGTTTTGATTTATTGACACATGCTTCTTGACTCTTATGAGTGTAAATAGAAGAAAATGTTCTTGTTGGCATTACATTAGTGTAAACATTTCAGCAGGAGATAATGTAGCATCAACAACGTTCTCCATATTGTGCTTTAATCTAATTTGGACAGCTATTGTGATGGCAAAACATCCTTAGCTTTGTTTCAAGCCCTCTACTACCCAATCACTCCTTATTAGACAAATAAATGGCTTTTATAATGGTGCTTAATGTTTCACCAGTTTCCTTTCTTGGCTTTGTAGCATTTATCTTGTTGCCGCAGAATTGAGCTCTCTAACACAGAACTGGATTACATTAGAACATATTCCTAGAACAGCCAATAAACTCATTCATGTGGCTGACAAAATTAAAGCTAAAAGAACTGCATACAAGAAATACAAAAGATCCCAAAGGGAGGAGCACAAAGAAGAATATCTGATTCAACTGAGGGAGACTAAGAAATTAATCAAGTTGGCAAAAAGTCAAGCGGAAGAGAGGATTGCCAAGGAGATAAAATATGGTGACAAAACATTTTTCAGATACATCAGCGAAAAGAGAAAAGTCCAAAGTGGTATAGTGAAATTGAAAGGTGGAAATGATCAATGATGTGGAGAGAGACGAAGAAATGGCAGAAATATTAAACGAATACTTCAGCTCTGTGTTCACTAAAGAAGACCCTGGTGAAGGACCATCTCTACACAACAAGAAACTGGAGGGAAGCGAAACAGAGGAAAATCCATTACAGTAGATAATGTATGGGAAGAGCTAAAGAATCTGAAAGTGGACAAAGCCATGGGGCCTGATGGGATTCATCCAAGGATACTGAGGGAGCTCAGAGATGTGCTGGCGGGACCGCTGTGCGACCTGTTCAATAGATCCCTAGAAACGGGAGTGGTGCCGAGTGATTGGAGAAGAGCGGTGGTGGTCCCTCTTCACAAGAGTTGGGAACAGAGAGGAGGCTGGTAACTACAGACCGGTTAGCCTCACTTCGGTGGTGGGAAAAGTAATGGAGTCACTGTTGAAAGAGAGAATAGTGAACTATCTACAGTCGGGAGAATTGATGGACCAGAGGCAGCATGGATTCACCAGAGGAAGATCCTGTCAGACAAATCTGATTGACTTTTTTGACTGGGTAACCAAGGAATTGGATCGAGGAAGAGCACTCGATATCATATACTTGGATTTCAGCAAGCTTTTGATACGGTTCCGCACAGGAGACTGGTGAATAAAACGAGAAGCTTAGGAGTGAGTGCCGAGGTGGTGACCTGGATTGCAAATTGGTTGACGGACAGAAGACAATGTGTGATGGTAAATGGAACCTTCTCTGAAGAGAGAGCGGTTTTAAGTGGTGTACCGCAAGGATCGGTGTTGGGACCGGTCCTGTTCAATATCTTTGTGAGCGACATTTCGGACGGGATAGAAGGTAAGGTTTGTCTTTTTGCGGATGACACTAAGATCTGCAACAGAGTGGACACGCCGGAAGGAGTGGAGAGAATGAGACGGGATCTAAGGAAACTGGAAGAGTGGTCGAAGATATGGCAGCTGAGATTCAATGCCAAGAAGTGCAAAGTCATGCATATGGGGAGTGGAAATCCGAATGAACTGTATTCGATGGGGGGGGGGAAAGACTGATGTGCACGGAGCAGGAGAGGGACCTTGGGGTGATAGTGTCTAATGATCTGAAGTCGGCGAAACAATGTGACAAGGCGATAGCTAAAGCCAGAAGAATGCTGGGCTGCATAGAGAGAGGAATATCAAGTAAGAAAAGGGAAGTGGTTATCTTGGTTATCTGGAAACCGATGTGATATCTCGATTGAATGTCGGTATATAAAAGAAATAAATAATAATAATAATAATAAGTGATTATTCCCTTGTACAGGTCCTTGGTGAGGCCTCACCTGGAGTACTGTGTTCAGTTCTGGAGACCGTATCTTCAAAAAGACAAAGACAAGATGGAGGCGGTACAGAGAAGGGCGACCAGGAAGGTGGAGGATCTTCATCGGATGACGTACGAGGAGAGATTGAAGAATCTAAATATGTACACCCTGGAGGAAAGGAGGAGCAGAGGTGATATGATACAGACTTTCAGATACTTGAAAGGTGTTAATGATCCAAAGACGACAAACCTTTTCCATAGGAAAAAAATCAGCAGAACCAGGGGTCACGATTTGAAGCTCCAGGGAGGAAGATTCAGAACCAATGTCAGGAAGTATTTCTTCACGGAGAGGGTGGTGGATGCCTGGAATGCCCTTCCGGAGGATGTGGTGAAGACCAGAACTGTGAAGGACTTCAAAGGGGCGTGGGATAAACACTGTGGATCCATAAAGTCAAAAGGCCGCCAATGAAGAGTGGGTGACTCGCCAGAATGATGGCTACTGCCTGGAGACAATACCCTTATTAAATAAACATACACATGCTTACTGTGACTCCAACATCGCTCTAAGCTTCAGCAGGAAGAGGAAATGTGGAAAAAAGGATTCACACTCACAAAGAGGGGAGTAGCTGGCTTGTTACGGCGGTTACTACCCCAAATCAAATAAGCCTGATACTTCACTTTCAATGCATATACAGCATAGTTCTCTGCTTCAACGGCAGGGGAGAAGAAAAGAGGGTTCGCACTCACAAAGCGGGGAGTAGCTGGCTTGTTACGGCGGTTACTACCCCAAACCAAATGTGCCTGATACTTCACTTTCGATGCATATCCAGCATGGCTCTCTGCTTCAACAGCATGGAGAAGACTGATACTTCACGCATATCCAGCATAGCTCCCTGCTTCAACGGCAGGGGAGAAGAAAAACAACCAATAAGGGCTGTATAACATAGTCTGGGTAAAACAAATAAGCATGGGTGTAGCTTGCTTATTGGCAGGGGAGAAGCTTGCCTATTGGCAGGGGAGAAGAAAAACAACCGATAAGGGCTGTACAACATAGTCTGGGTAAAACAAATAAGCATGGGTGTAGCTTGCTTATTGCGGCGGCTACTACCCCTAACTAATCAAGCTAGATATTTCACTTGGATGCAGCTCCATCACTGCTCTCTACATTAAAGGTGGGGGTGGAAGGGAAATAGAACCAAGTGCTAAGAGAAACAGATAAGTATGAGAGAAAACATGTGTGAAGCTTGCTGGGCAGACTGGATGGGCCATTTGGTCTTCTTCTGCCGTCATTTCTATGTTTCTATGTTTCTATATAAGTGAGTGGAAGGTGTGTTAAAGTGGGCACTGAGCATGCAAACATCAACATTCACCTGCTTCCTTCCCTTCGCTTTCTATGCTTTTATTTATTTATTTATTTGTTTGTGTTTTATATACCATCATTCCATGTGAGAATCAGTGGTTCATAACAGTGTACAGGTTTGATGAGATACGGCAGAAGGCCTACATACAGACATGAAGTAAACGAGGTAAGTATTTAGAGGCCAGGGTGCATTACAATGACAGATACAATATAGGAGAACAAATCAGGGGTTATAGGGGGCTAGGATTAAGGGGGGTATTGTTCAAGACATAACTTGGATTTCTGGTTTATGGTGAACTGTCAGTTTCTGTCAAACAGAAGGCATTTTTTAATGTCCAAGTTTTATTTATTTATTTATTTATGTATTGAAGGCTTTATATACCGACTTTCTTGATACAAATCAAATCAACTCGGTTTACATCGAACTAAGCAGTAACTATAAATAACCAATAAACAAGAGACAATTTAGGGAGCATAAAAGTTACATTATAACAAGGAAGCCTTAACTGGGAGTAGGAAATAAAGAGGGTGAACGAAGATAAGTACTATATACAAGGGAGGGAGGCAAGAAGCCAACCTCTTAATAGCTAGTAAGCGTGATTTGGTGATTGTTTATTTACATAAGTGAAGGAACAGTTCTAAATCAGGCTGTGGAGCTTGTAGTGGGGAATGCTTGGCAGAACAGCCATGTTTTTAGTTTCTTTTTAAAAGTTAGTAGGCAGGTTTCTTGTCTGAAGTCCGGAGGCATGGCATTCCAGATGGATGGGCCTGCAGTAGAGAATGACCGGTCTCTGATGTTTGAGTGGTGCACTGCTTTGATTGGAGGGACATGTAAGGATCCCTTATAGGCATCCCTTAAGGGTCTGGCCGTCGAGTGTAATTTGTTAAATCTTTTATTGTCTGTTATTGGTCACAGGTCCTCTGGCATAGAAATCCATAATTTTGGCCTGTGACTGATATCGCTCTTTCTCTTGTTTGTGTTAAATGAGAGTTTCTTATGTTCGGGATTTCTAGGAGGCCTTTGTTTTGCGATCTGAGCTTTCGTGGGAGAATATGTGGTTTAAATGTCATTCCAGGCCAGGTTCTTGTGACCTGGATTGACCACTGTTGGAAACAGGATGCTGGGCTTGATGGACCCTTGGTCTGACCCAGCATGGCAATTTCTTATGTTCTTATATCCTTATGTTCCCATTAGATCGTTGTTCAAGTTAATGTTATTGAGTATTATTGTAAGTACGTTCGGCCGAATTTTTATTCCCCTGCGTGTATAAAAAACGAAGGTTACATATATGGCTAGGCCTTGCGCACACTGCGCACATTTTCACTGAGGCCCAGCCGCGCACGTAACCCCGTTACTTGCCGAAGTGCCAGACCCAGATAAAGGGGCAGTCAGGGGGGGGGCTGGAGGCGCTGGTACAGCGACCATTTGCCACTGTGCCAGGGAAGTGCACACCAGCAGGCTGCCAGCACATACAAGTTACTACTGCTCCAGAGCAGCAGCAACTTGACAAATAGAAAAAAAAGGTAAGGTAGGGGAAGTTTAGGGGGTGGGAAGGAAGGTTAGATAGAGGGTTAAGGAAGTTCCCTCCCAGTCCGCTCCTTAACTGGAGCGGACTGCGATGCGTCGCCGCGTGGGAATTGCCTAAATCTTCCCCTACTTGTGCACGTAGATTACAAAATCTGGCACGCATGTGCGAACAGCTCAATGATTTTATAACATGTGAGTGCCAGCGCGCACATGTTATAAAATTGGTGCACATATATGCACGTTATAAAATTGGTGCACATATATGCACCTTAGAATTATTCTTGATTGTACAGGCAGCTAATGCAAGACAATCTGAGTTGGGGTGATGTGGTCGTACTTCCTTGTTCCAGACAATAGTCTAGCCGCAGCATTTTGCAGTAGCTGCAGAGGTTTTAAGTGACTGTCGGGAGTCCCAGTAGTAGGGAATTACAATAGTCAAGGTTTGAGAATATGAGAGATTGTAATGCCGATCTGAAATCTGTTGTGTTTAGAAGAGGTTTCAGTCTGCTCAGGATTCGCAACTTGTAGAAACCGGATTACACCAATTGGCTGATATGAGCTTTCCTTATTAAATTTTCATCAATTTGAACGCCCAGATCTCATGAGCACTGTCACTGGCTGGTCCTGTACTCTGGAATACCATGCCACGCGAAATCAGACTACAGACAAATCTGAAATTATTCAAAACTAATCTGAAAACCTGGCTTTTTAAACAAGCATTTTATAAAGATAAAGAAAAGGAGAAAAATAGTTGAGCGATAAGGATGCACCAAGCTAGAAGTTTTTAGTAACCTACATAAGCATATTAATGTTAAAATCAAACTGCCTAATTTGTTCCTAACAATCAGGTTTAATTTACACACCTAGTTTATTATTTTACATTGTTACCATGCTATGATGGCACACGAGTAATTTGTAATCTATACCAACCATATTTCTCTTTATCGTGCCCTTCTGTAAACCGTTGTGATGGTATTTAACTTAATGACGGTATAGAAAAATTTTTAAATAAATAAATAAATTATGAGTTGTGGGGATTAGCTGCCAATTTCCGAGGTCAATAGCTGGAGAAATAGATTTTGGTGGGCTTCAGCTCAGCCAAATTAATTCAGTTTTTTTGTGGTTCATCAATTTCATTTGTGCAAGTTTTTCTTTATTGTGATCATATATTCAGAGAAGTGGTGCTATTTTTTCAAATGATTTTGATAATGGGATATAGATTTGCAGATTGACAGCATATAGAAAGAATTTTATTCCTAGGTCTGTTAGTAGTTTACATAAGGGCAGCATGTAGATATTAAATAGAGTTGCAAATAGCGCTGAACCCTGCAAAACTCCTGTTGAGCATTGGAATGTATCGGAAACGTGGTTGTTGAGTTTTACTTGGTAAGATCTGTTTATGAGGAATGAGGTGAACCATTTAAGTACATTTCCTTTGATCCTTATGTTTCTCTTCTGTTGGCAAAGTAGATTATGGTCAATAATGGCAAAGGCTGCTGTTAAGTCAATCAGTACAAGGCAGTGAGATTCATTAGTGTCAAATCTTCATAAGACAGGGTCAGTTAAGGATTGTAGAAGAGTTTCCATTGAGCAATTTTTCTGAAAACCAAATTGGTTGGGATATAGTGCTTACCCAATTAGAGATGAGTCTCTAATTGGGTAAGCACTGCTTTTTCAATAAATTTTGCAAGGAAGGTTAAGCTGGAGATTGGTCAGTAGTTGTCCCAGTTGTCAGATCTTCCCAATTTATTCTTTAGTATTGGTTTTATAACTGCTTGTTTTAGACCATGGGGCATATGTCCCTCTGCAAGGGCAAGGTTTACCTGAGTTGTGATAGTAGGGGTTATGGTTTGGTTTACTAGTTTGAGCAAAGAGGTATCAGGTCAAATGGATGGGTAGCTGGTTTTAGTTTAGTTATGGTTTTGCTTATCTCCAGCTTCAATACTGTGTCAAATGATGTGCATTAAAGTTTTCCGTTGCTTAATAGGGTTGGTATGGGTGATTTATTGTTTCAACCTCTGGATTTTCTTCAGTTCATGCTGTAGCGTAATCATTACATTAATTTCTTGAGAAATTATTGTTCATTGTTTGGAGAGCAGAAGGTTCTTTTATTAGGCTCTTGACTATTTCGAACAGAAGTTTTGAGTTGAAAACCACTCTGTGTATTTGTTTTGCATAATAGCCTTTTTTAGATTTATTTGTATCTTCTTAGTGGTATCTGTAGGGTTTTTTTTGCCAAAGTTTTTCAAGCTTTCTAAGGTGTCTTTTTTATTCTTTCAGTTCTTCGTTATACCAAGGATTCAATTTTTTAAGATTGTCATGGTTTTTGTTCGGATTGGGCTGTATTTGTCTGCTATTTCCTTGGTCATTTTTTCCCACGAATCAAGTGCTTCATCGCAGCTGTTTAGATTTAGATTGATTTTGTTCCCATTGCCTTCGCTTTGATTGAGATCAATCTTAGTACTCTCTTCCACAATACTTTTAAATTCTTTCGTGGGTGCTATTTTAAAATATAACATTTCAGCTTGCATTTTTCTCACATAACTAGAATTGCTGTCTTTTCAATATAGGATTTTCTACCAATACAACAAAGGATATCATCACTTCTACATGGAATTGTGTTGTGAGTAGTAATACCCAAGCCAACCATGGAAGTCTCAGGAGCATTTGCTTAAAATCCACATTGTAACAGAAAAAAAGAAAAATCAAAACAAGAACAAAACTAACACAGACCAGAAACATAACATTTATGGCTATCATCTATAATTAGGAAAATAATTAGAACGCTATTGCTCATAATCCTTATTTTTCTTTTTCAATTATACCCCCTCCAAATTTACTTTGGTTCTTGCCATGCAGAAAGGCACGTTCTGGAAACCCTGCAGTCATAGACCCTAAATCCAGTTACTAGTTGTTCATCACTGGGCAGTGACCATGGTTTTCTTCCTCCCAGGAGCTGCATCCACAACCTCCCCAATTCTGGCTGACCTGTGGGGTAGAAGATCGAGGTCCATCTAGGCTGGTTCTTTGCATCCTTATTAATTGTCTGGGTAAAAAGCTTTTTTGAGTTAAAATTTAATTGTTAAATGTAACAAAGTATTACTTGATAAGATGTGGGGTGTGGCTTCTAGGAAGAGAGAGATCTAATAATGTAAACACCAACAAAGCTAATCGCTGTCAATCTGCTATTCAGTAACAGGTGATTAATATTAATTGCAATTAGAAATATGGGTCCACGACATATTTTCTGACTTATGCCAGCTGCCTAGAATATAGTGGAGATGAAAATACTGATGGCAAAAATTAAAGATTTTAACAATGAATTTTCTGATATTTAGGATTTTTTAAAAATAAAATTATAAGCTAACAGTCCATAATAACCAGTGTTTCATTTCATACACGACAGAAGGGAAGACAGAATATATAAATGTACTGAAGTCTCTCTGTGGCATAAATTTATTCTAATGTCACATTACTCATATTTTCCTTGTTATTTTCTATTTTTAATTATTGTATGCGTTATTCTTTTCCTTGGGTAAGTCCTTTGTCAATATAGCTCTATTTCTTTCTATGTTCTTTGAATGTGCTAAGGGCATATTGTACCTGGTCACGTACTGACACTGGGTAATCTTTTGGTGAATACCGTTTACTGTGTGCAATTATCTTTCTGATGTATTTTCTCATTGTATACGTGATATGCCTATTACCTACAAAAAGTAGAAAAATCCTCTACTAAAAATGCATGTTGAAGAAGTAATTATTCTAGTAATTGTATTCTACCCTACTTCCCCATTTGCAAACTTTACATTTGATTTAAATAGTTTTATTTTATTTTTGTTTTTATAAAACCTACAAAATTCTTAGCTATCCCTTATTAATCTAAGCAGTTTCCTTATTTTCTACCCATGGTAAATTTATCGCCAACAAGAGGGAATCAAATGTTGCAAGGAATTTGCTTCTCCGATGAATGAAATAAAATGCTTTACAATCTTTTCTTGTTTGCAGTGGGATGCCATCACTGAAATGGATGAGCACAATCGGCCCATTCACACCTATCAGGTCTGCAACGTGATGGAGGCGAACCAAAACAACTGGCTACGTACCAACTGGATCTCCCGTGATGCAGCGCAGAAAATATTTGTGGAGATGAAGTTTACTCTGAGGGACTGTAACAGCATCCCATGGGTTTTGGGGACCTGCAAGGAAACTTTTAATCTCTACTACATGGAGTCAGATGAGTCCCATGGGGTAAAGTTTAAGCCAAGCCAATACAGTAAAATTGATACTATTGCAGCTGATGAGAGTTTTACACAGATGGATCTAGGTGATCGCATTCTTAAACTGAACACAGAGGTTCGTGAAGTGGGGCCAATCAACAGAAAAGGGTTTTATCTCGCTTTCCAGGACATTGGGGCATGCATTGCTCTTGTGTCTGTCCGAGTCTACTACAAAAAGTGTCCATTTACTGTCCGTAACTTGGCCATGTTTCCTGACACCGTTCCCAGAGTGGATTCCTCCTCTTTGGTGGAAGTACGTGGGTCTTGCATGAAATATGCAGAGGAGCGTGACACTCCTAAGCTATACTGTGGAGCTGATGGGGACTGGCTCGTGCCTCTCGGACGTTGTGTCTGCAGTATTGGATATGAGGAGGTGGATGGCTCCTGTCATGGTAAGCACCTGATACTTTAACAAAAATCATCCTGAAATAGCTTCTATTCAGTATGTAGGAGTTTGTAATATATCATGCAATGGTTTTATTTAGATTCTCTTTCTAGCCTGGGTGGTGTATGATAAAATTGAGTCATTTAAAATGATACAGTATATAATTAATTGTATGTGGTAACTTACCAGGGTAAGTTTGGATTCCTTGACCCCTGCAATAAGTCGATAGTTAAATTATCACAATGATCTCATTTCTTATAAACATGAAATGAAATGCACAGTCCTAATATTATATTTGACAGGAGAACTGTTGTTTTGAGTCTTTGCTTTTATAAGGTTGAAATTTTACAATAATAGTGATTGTCTCAAAAGAATAAAGCATGTGGTTATTTATTCAAACTAATAAGTCTACAGAAGTACAAGGTTGCATTCAAATATTGGAAGCCTGAACTGAGCAATCACGTTAAGCTTGTCCATTCATATGTAGCCAAGTAAAAGGTCTGACATGAACTGAAGAGAATTTGAAAAGACTAACAGGGGAACTGAGCTAGGAGACATTTTACATGGAGTTCTTTTGCATGTACAGCCTTCATTTTCAGATTAACTCTTTTATAAGAAAGCTTGGATAAGTGGATTGAACTCTTGAAATCAGACATTGTAATGAAGGATTGGTTTTGGTGCACCAGTAGACTTTAAACTTTGAGCTGCCAAGACACGCAATGGATATTGCATACAATGGCCCTAATATGACCTGGTGTTTTCTTCTGTAACATTATCTTAGCGCTATGTCTGTAATATCTATAAAAATGTGAAGCAGGATGGAAAGAGTGCTGGCAGTGACACTGTTAAGAACAATATTATTCAGCATCAACCTTTTGAACTTTCAAACATAACAATTCTGTTAAATTTCTAAAGCTGACTGACAGCTGTATTGATTAGAAATTCCTTCCACTCATCTGTGACTGCTTACAGTTAGACCTCGATAAAAATCTTATAGGTCACAGAGGTTTTACTTTAACATTACATTTTTTATCTCAGCTTGCATGGCACAGGCAAATGTGCTTTCATTTATCGATAATCTCATTTAGGGACCTTATGTTATTTCTGCAAAGATAAGATTTAAGAGTAGGAAAAGTTTAGGGAATTAATCAAGACTTGGCTTTTTAATCAAGCTTTAGTTAAAAAGTTGTAGCTGATTTCTTCTTCTTTTACTATATGTCACTAGCCAGACTTTTGGGTTTGGTTGGGAAGGAAATATGGGGGTTTCTGTTTGGGGGAGGGCTTGCTTTGATTTTACATGTCATTACTTGTTTTATGTTGAAGGGTTGGGATGGTTGTTATGTTTTATTGTAAACGATCATCCAGATGCTATAGATGTTTGTCGCTATATCAAATATTAAACATTGGGAGCCATTCAAATATATGGGGCTCCTGAGTCACTAGACACCAATGATCTGATTCCATGGTTAAGTAAGAGGACAGGATTTAGAGTATTCATTAGAGGTAGCATAGTAAATCCATTTACTACATTCAGATAGAACTGTAGAAGGAGCAGAGTGATTGGTTTAGAATACATTTCTGAATAATAGCATCTAACCTCAGCTCTCTCTGGGGTCTAATAAGCACTAATGTACCCTTTAAATTACTAGTGAACATGGGAGCACCATGTGCTAATAAACTGTTATTGAACGTTATGATAAGGGTCAAAGCAATATGATGCATTTTGACTGACTCAGAAGGGTTTGTTTCCACTAAATTGATCTCAGTAACACCCTAAGCATGCTCCATGTTTGCCTTTAAAACATGACTTGATACTAGCACGTATAAGCTTTACTAGTAAAAACTAGGGAGTCTACTTACTAAAGTGTGTTTACATTAACATAGTTGTTAACATGTGTTAAACACATAGGGGCAGATTTTTATTCTTACATGTGCGGGGTACATTTGTGCGCGCTATAAAATCCAGGGTCAGCACGCGCAAGGGGGTGCACATTAGTGCACCTTGCGGGCGCCGAGCCCTAGGGGAGCCCCAATGGCTTTCCCCGTTCCCTCCAAGGCTGCTCCGAAATCGGTAGCTACCTCGAAATCGGAGCGGCCTCGGAGGGAACTTTTTTTCAGCTCCCCCCCACCTTCCCCTAACTAACCCTCCCCCAGCCCTACCTAAATCTCCCCCCCTACCTTTTGTGGTCAGTTACGCCTGCCTGAGGCAGGCGTAACTTGAGTGCGCTGGCCAGCTGCTGGCGCGCGAACCTCCAGCACGGCTGCTGTGCCGAAGGACTCGGGACCGCCCTCGGACTGCCCATTTTTGAAAGCCCCAGGACATACGCAAAATAGGCTCGGCGTGCGCAGGGGTAGGTTTTAGGGGGTTATGACCCTTTGAAAATCTACCCCTTAATTTATCTTATTGCGCTATAATGCACTGTAGTAGGTTAGTGAGGAATATTGCAAAAACATGTTAATGGGTTGTTTTGCATACAAGAAGATTACCACAAATCTTGTTAAGCAATGTAGTTTGTGATAACCCACCTGCTAGTGCTAAAACTGAATTACCTCCTGCACCTAACATAGGGTGCAGTTGCCACCCCCTTGACACCAAATTAGAAGTCCCTATGGTAATCCTGTCCACTCCCTCTGATCCTTCCAGCATCTAAAATGATGCTCCCTGAGGTGCCCCTTCCTCATTCTCCTGGCATCCAGTTTCCTTCCACCCCACTTCCAAAATCCAGATTAAAGGTTCCATCATCAGCTTCTAAACCCCCTCCCAACATTTTGATCAAGGGGCTCCAATGCCCTGAGTTCCCCTGTTTCTCTATCTCCCTGAGTGCTGCAAACAAGGGGTTTGGAACTGTGGGGCAAAGGAGGGCATGAAATCATCCAGCCCCATGTTCAAATTTGGCATCCGAAAGGAAGCAGGGAGGAATATTCCTTCCTGTTCCCATCTTCCCTTTTGAAGGTCATGGAAGTGGTAGGTGGCTGAGGGGGAGGTTGGACTGACGTGCTAGAGGCCCTTATTTGCAGCAGTCAGGGGAAGAGGGCCAGAAAAAGGGCATCAGGTCCTCTTGATAAGGATACAGGGAGGGAGCAGGGGAGAAAGGGTGGGGTGATGCTGGGAAGTTTGTTGGTGGGCGAAATATATGGAGGACATTAATTTTAGATGCCAGAAGGGTGAGAGGGTGTGGGGGGCAGGAGGGTTAGGGATTATTGCGGCCTACTTTGGGACAATGTTAACTGCCAGAGGCTAACACAGTTATGTTATCAGTAGTACCACATCTGCAATAACAAAAGCAAAAAATCTGTTTTAACCGGACTTATTAAAGGCTTAATGATCTTTAGTAAATCAGGAATTAAATAGCCAACTAAAGCCTCCATTAAAATTGGCCATTAATACATTTTAACGGCCAGTTTTAATGCACTTTAGTAAACAGGCTTCTAATGAAGGCTCTGTAAGTAAGCTTTGGTAGTGTTTGTTTTAATGCTACAGGCAGACATCCAATAAGGACTGTAACCTAGAAACATAATATGATGGCAGAGAGAGACCTCAGGGCCCATTTAGTCTGCTCATTTTCCCTTCTTCCTGTACACCACAGACCACTTAATGTTTGGTTGCCCACCACCAAGGATCATTCCCTACTCTTCACATTCTTACTGTCTATGTCTCCATTGCCTGCCATTCTATGCGTCGCCTTTCTATAAATTGTTTACTCCTGTATTCCTGCTTTCTGCTTCATATTATGACTTCTTATTCTTGAACTTAATTCAGGTATTTGAATGACTCTATGATATACCCATCTCTTGCCTGTATGTATATCCTCAAGGGACTTATGGTCCAAGTTCTGCAGCCTTCTACTCTGACCTCCAAAATTAGACACTCTAGATGAGGTTATACTGTTTATGTGTAAAATAATTATCACCTTCCTTTCTATCTTGGCCTTTGCCTCTGGCTGTAGCCTTGTCACACTATTTTGCAACCTTGAGATCCTCGGATATGATCACCCCGCAATGTCTTTTATTTTGTGCACATCAATACTG
Organism: Rhinatrema bivittatum; assembly: GCF_901001135.1. Classification (NCBI taxonomy): domain Eukaryota; kingdom Metazoa; phylum Chordata; class Amphibia; order Gymnophiona; family Rhinatrematidae; genus Rhinatrema; species Rhinatrema bivittatum. The sequence goes on along the minus strand of NC_042629.1, from coordinate 11,698,085 downwards.
GTCCCTCTGTCATGTACTGCCACCTTGGAGTTGTACATCCCAAATGTCTGGCTCTGCTTGCTTTTTTTTTTGTTTAAATGCTGTTGACCACTCCTCAAGCTTCTGCTGTATTTGTGATGGAAAGGCTTAACCCAATAAGGGGAAGAGCAAGGACTATGGGAAAAGGGAGGATCTACAAAGATGCAAACATGGCTGCCTCTCATTTCCTTTTTGGTTTTTGTGGGGGCAGGGGGTTGGTGAAAGTGAGTGCTCAGCCACCAGGTCATCGTATACAATCCAACAGCTATGAAGATTAGTTGATGTGGAATGAGTCCAAAATTAAGGCTCTCTGTGCAATGTTCAAACAGTAATTTCTCCTTCGTTCTTGTACTTTCCGTATTGTATCTGTAGCGAATACAAAGCGTCGCTGTTTCCTATCTTTATATAGCAAAATTGAAAAACATGGTTAGCAGTGGGTATTGTTAACATTTAAATAGCAGAAATTAAATGCAATTTTGTTCAGCTCTCTAAGCTTTGAAGTCATTTGAATAGGAAAAAGATCCCTGCTGATGTATTTTTCCCCCAAGTAAATCACATTGAGACCTTGGCAGGTTACTTTATTGTAACCTTCAGTACATGGCGACAAGCTCAGCTGGGAGGCAGGAAGTGACACGAGGCTTAAAACCCTTGACAGTTCCTAGCTGCCTTTGCTTTTGTGTTAATGAAGGAAGTCACATTTGCTGTAACAAAGGTGGAGGCTGACAACAGAACTATTCTAAAGTCTAATGGGCTGAGTTTACATGTTAACCTAGATGCTAAAATAGTGTCGTACATCAAACCAGATATCGATCACGAGAAATACTTCAAAAACAAGGTTTCGAAATTTGAGAATGCATGGGCAAAGCCCAGAGGAGAAGCGGGAGGCAAGAAAGTGGAATGACAGAATATATCCTGCAGTCCTTGTTGCATTTCTAGTAGGTAAAGTTCCCCCTGATTCTAAATCTCTTGATATGAACCTGTAAAATACGAAACAGGTTTATTCATTTGGAATTATGCTTCAGGCACAGGGTTAAGGTTTGGCGCTCATAAACTAAAGATTTGGCTGATTAAAACAAATTATGATTCAAGTACTATTAATATGGTCAAATTTACAGTACCCCAAAAGGCAAAGGTGCGTCAAATAAAGTAGGACATGTGTAGGGCCGTGTGGAAGTAGAAAAAGGTTTTATTCAGTCAACACAATAAGCAGGGAGACAAATCTTGCATATTAAAGCAGTGAGGCAGATAAGAACATAAGAACTTGCCATGCTGGGTCAGACCAAGGGTCCATAAAGCCCAGCATCCTGTTTCCAACAGTGGCCAAACCAGGCCACAAGAACCTGGCAATTACCCAAACACTAAGAAGATCCCATGCTACTGATGCAATTAATAGCAGTGGCTATTCCCTAAGTAAACTTGATTAATAACAGTTTATTTAACTTCTCCTGCAAGAACTTATCCAAACCTTTTTTGAACCCAGCTACACTAACTGCACTAACCACATCCTCTGGCAACAAATTCCAGAGCTTTATTGTGCGTTGAGTGAAAAATAATTTTCTCTGATTAGTCTTAAATGTGTTACTTATTATTGTAATAAGGTTGTGGGTCCTCCAACATGGGCCGTTTTTCTTACTGGCTGCATCAGGAGGGATGGAGCAGGAGATCAGATCTTCAACAAAGTGAAAAACAGACAAATCTCTGTTTGCATAGGAAACTAAGGGGGTCATTTTCTATGCTAAATCGGGGCGGGTTCTGGGCGGCATCCGTACCGTCGCAGACGCCGCGAAGACACCGCTGACAGCGAAAAGGTAAAGACCCTTTTCGCTGCCAGTAGCACGCTCAATAGCACCACCTTTTACGATGGCGCTATTGGGTGCGAAAGTCGGCAGCAATCGCACCGCGGAGGTGCGATTGCTGCCGGATTTCGCAGGCCCACCCCCCCGCCCCCATTATCGCCGGGAACTTAGAAAATCTAGGCCTAAGATACATATGATGCTGTATCTACGGTCAAGGATGCAGAGTGCAAAAAATCTTTACAAACTTGCTCAAAATTGGCATGTCAGTCTGCCGACCATACACATTTACTGTTTACTATATATGGCAAAGAATTATCTGACTATACCTGAAAAAGTGATCTTTAGTAGAGTAAGTCTTAAGCATCAGATTTAAATGGCTCCAGCAAGCAGAGCTAACTGCACTTGTTAGCGTGAACGGCACTCCTTTTACTGACCTAGCAATATATTGCTATTCACTATGATTTTATTTCAGGGTCTTTCTCCCAGGACAAGCAGAATGGGTGACATCATCAGATGGAGCCTGGCACGGAATACATTTGTCAAAGTTTCTAGAAACTTTTACTGGCACACTGAGCATGCCCAGTATGCCACTAATCCCACAGCCACACAGGGTCACCCTTCAGCCTCCTTTTTTCCATGGTGCTGTTGCCTCGCGGTTTGTGGAGCGCTCATTATTTTTCCCTCACGAAGAAATTCACCATTTTTTCTTTGGTTTTCCCCTGCCTCGGAGCCCCCCATTGCAAATCAATTCCTCCGGCGTTCAGTAGGTACTTTTTCACGTTGTTGTGGTTGGTTCCCGAGCATCTACCTCCCGGTGGCCACCGGCCACCAACCACGCGCCTCCTGTTTTCAATGGTGACCGGTTTTAGGAAGTGCCCCGAGTGTCCACGGACTTTGTCCATCACAGACCCACACGACATTTGCGTCCTGTGCCTGGGGCCTTCCCACAATGTCCATCAGTGTCCCAGCTGTGCTCAGATGACCCCCAAAGGCAGGCGTGCCCACCTGGACAAGATGGAGCACTTGTTTGGTTCCAAGCAATCTGCTCCATTGACTCCAGTACTGGATACATTGAGTCATGGGGCCTTCACCTTCGGCGCCCCGCCGCAATGACCAAGGGGCAGGAGATTGCCCCTCACAGGCATCAGGACATTCGAAGGCTTCTGGATCATCTTCCTTGGTGCCGGAGAAAGACTGGGCAGAGCACCTTAGGAAGCATCGACACCAGAGGGACATTGGCTTTGGTCAAACCCCCTCTGAAGAGGACCTGAGCCCAGGGCATTCCCCACTGATTTCGGTGTCAGGCACCGAGCCCCCATGGAGGTTCCGTTGATGCCCAGCCTGCCTCCTCCTCCTCCCGGGTTGGAGTTAACTGCACCTGCATTTCGAGAGGAGTTGGACCGCGTGGTTCAACAGGCAGTGCTAAATGCCCTCCAGGGTCTCCAGCAGCCACCAACGCCGGCTCCCATATCAGTGCTGGAACCAGCGCCCTCCATGTGGGCACCTCTACTGGAAAGGCTGGACGTGCTGCTCGGTGCCTTACAGATGCAGCCCGAACCGGTGGGCCCTCTGGTGCCCCATACGCCACCACCCCCTCCCCCCCCGACACGATCCCGATTCCGGGTTCTTTGGAGGAGGAAGATGCAGCTCAATGCCTGCCACCACGAGCAGTGCTGCCGGTGCCGGATCTCATTTCCGGGTCCTCAGGGCCCCTGGTGCCCCGCCGTCCATCGCAGGTCCAGGTGCCCTCGATGCTGGCACAACCATCAGTTCCCCCTCACTGACCATTGGTGCTTGCACCCCATGATTTGGGTTTTGGCCTTCCTCCTCAACCCAGACAGTTTAATGGTGAGGAGGATGCCCCTTACGACCCTTGGGGAGATGCCTCCTCTGAGCATTCCCCAGAGGCCTCCGAAGACCTTCTGTTGGAGCATTTTCTACCAGATGAGAGACAGTGCTCGCCTCCTGAGGACATCTTTTGCAAGCTTTGTGCGGGTGATGGCGGAAACCATTCTCTTCCAACTTTTAACGGAAGAGGATGCTCACCACAAGATGTTGGAGGTCCTCCAATTCATGGACGTCCCTAAAGAGGTGGTGGCCATCCCGGTACATGAGGTCCTCCTAGACCTCCTCTAACGACTATGGGAGCATCCGTGTTCCATGGCTCCAGTAAACAGAAAGACACATGCCATATATTTAATGTAACAGGCCCTGGACTTCCAGAAGAGCCAGTTGCCTCACCAGTCAGTGGTAGTAGAATCAGCCCAGAAAAAAGGCCAAGAGAGCCCACCCTCACTCCTCCGCCCCTCCGGGGAAGGACCACAGAGCCTTAGTCACTCTAGGCTGGAAAGTTTTCCAAGGGGCCAAGCTCATCACCCGAATAGCAACATACCAGTTGTACATGAACCAGTACAACCAAAACCTCTGGAAACAGGTCCTCCCGCAACTGTTCCAGGAGGGCCTGGAATCCATTGTCCAAAAATGATTTGAGGCCGGCAAGCATGAAGTGAGGCAGTCTACGATGTATTCGAGACGGCATCAAGGGTCTCAGCGGTGGGCATTAGTGCCTGACGATGGGCCTGGCTGAAAGCCTCCGACCTCCGTCCGAAGTCCAAGACAAACTGGCTGACCTCCCCTGTACAGGAGAGAACCTGTTTGGGGACAAAATCCAGGACGCAGTGGCTCAGCGTAAAGATCACCATGAAACCTTGTGTCAGTTGTCTACTACCACCTTGGACCCTTCGGCGACCCGCAGGGCACCACATTGAGATTCCAGGAAACCATTCTACATGCAATGGAGATATTACCCTCCGGCCTCACACGCTTGACTGGCTTGAGCTGCCCAAAATAGCCACCCCTGCCAGCAGCAGGTACCTCGGGCTCAGCCAGCCCCTCAGCCTAGCCCTGCAGCTGGCTTTTGACTGGCACAGAGAAAGCAGCAGCCTAACCCCAGTGCCCACGCCATCTGACCCACTGGTAGGGGACCGACTGCCTATTCACAAAAAGCTTGTCCCCTATTACCACCGACAGATGGGTGTTATCCATCATAGCATGAGATTACCGCCTGAACCTTCTCAATGTTCCCCCAGACTCCCCTCCCTCTCCGGTGTGGAGCCTTGTGGAACATGCAACGACCCTCATGTTAGACCTCTCGGCCCTGCTACGGTCCAGAGCCATAGAACCAGTCCCCTGTGCTCAGCCATGGGTTTTTACGCCAGGTATTTTTTCATTCCAAAGAGAACTGACGGCCTCTGTCCCATCTTTCACCTCCAGGCTTTAAACTTCCTCCGGAGAAAGCGGTTCCAAATGGTATCCTTGAGCACCTTACTCCCACATCATGAGGTCTATTCATCTAAACTGTGTTAACACCCAGCATTAATGCCCTGTTTTTAACTCCTGTGATATGTGCATACTGCCCTTTGGTGAATACTGTACTGCAGGTGCTTTCTGCAGGTGAGAATCTGCACTCCCAGCCCCACCCCCTCTAAACCCTATAGCACTAACTCGCCTTGAACAAGGACCCAAAAACAAACCCCTCCCCGAAGACCCACTGACCGGAGGATCCCCCAGGTGGTAATGGTGCAGGAGTGACCCCCCCCCCCCCCAATCACTTCTGACCCACCGATGCCAGAATCCAAAGTAGTGTTGGCTGACCCGTGGCTCCCCATTAGACGTCTATCAGACTGGATACAATAAGAAGGTCATGTGAATGATAGAGACACTGGAGCAGGCAGCAGTGCCAAAGTCTCGCTGGATTTATTCTTTCTTCACTTTTCCTGCAGTTTGTTTTTTTTTGTTGTTGCTAAGGAAATAGGAGATCTAGCTGATACCATTTTTTTTTCTCAATGCAATGAAAACCTTTTCTGAGCTATCAGGAATGTAATTGCACACAAGGGCCCCTCCGTGGGAATACACATACAGTTATGGAGAATGTGCGCAAACACCTAGCAGCATCTATTTTTTGTTTTCTCTTCATTTTCTCCCGTCATTACTTAAGAAATTTTTATCAGAGCAAATAAAATAAATGCTGCTTGGGAGAGAGAGAGCTTGAAGCCTAAAATCTGTTTCCTCGTCAGTAGCTAATTTACTGTAACATGAAATTTGCTAGCTTCCCTTCCAATTTATACATCTTTTCTTCTTTATTAAAGGTTAAACAATTCAGATATTCCACGTTCCATAGAACTGCATTTGCTTCCAAGAACAGCAAAGATAAATCTGGTTTCCTTAACTCAAAATCTTTGTTTTCTGGTGGCGCAGTGCTTCTGGAGTCGGACTAGTTGGCAGAATAAGAGACTCCAGGAAGTCCTCATACTAATGCTATATCTTCCAGTGCAGGTTGATTACAATTTTAACTGCTCCATAGAGTTCTTGGATGTCTCCGATATTACATACCACGCTTTTCAGTAAAAGAAAACTTTGCATAATGAGCAGGGTTACCAATGATGGGGGTTTGGCTGACCCTCTGCTGCTAAATCACTGCCTGCCGAGGCCCTTCGGGATTTTCTGCAAGGACAGGAATTTAGTGACCAAGGGCATGGCGTGAACTCACTTTATGCAAACTCAGAAAGGGAAAACAGAATTCTAAGGCAATGCATACTTGGCAAATGTTTCACAGCTGAAACCCCGAATGTTAGTCCCAAAGAAAACCACAGCACCAGAGATGCAGATGAAACATGGTGTAGCGTAACCTTCTTAAAACATTAAGAAGTAATTTATGTATTCAGGAAGAGAAACAGGCTGTATATTACTCCCATGTGCTGCTGAATGCAGATGCTGAAGGCATATTGTTTTTACAGCAAAATATTAGGAGCTGCTTCTAGCAGGTTAATCACTACCATCATTAATTATTGGTATTGTGTGAAAGGTGTGTTGGCGTAATTTTAAATTAAATGGCCTTTTGACAGCATAGTTTAAAATAAATGTATTTATTGAATCTCTTGAAATAGTTTGCATCAAGATAACCAACTTCACTTTTGAACACTAAAAACTTACAGGCTAATTTTAAAACAAATGTGCGTGCAAAGATACGCTGGAATTTTAAATCATGCACGCATGCTTTAGAATACATCAATTGTGCATCAGTATGCTCCTTATTTTAAGAGGTTGCTCGAGCACAGCTAGCGTGCATCTTCCATAGGACTTTGTCGGCTTTTATGTGTGTAGGTAGGCGGAGTTTAAAATATGGTGCTCATGCGAGTTTTTCCAATTGGTCCACCAGTTTGCCCAGTTAATTTCGAGGTCTTCCAGACCCCTGTGGTTCTTCATGCTGCACGCCCCCAAGATGACTCAGACCCCTCACCCTGTCCTGGAAGCCCTAAAGCTCGAGATCTACAGACTTTCTCCTCATCTGGAGCATCAGTAAAGTTGCGCAGATAACAAGCCAGCGTGCACCGCGGTCTCCGGTTTTAAAATATGGAGTTATGCATGTAATTGTCTGCCCCATCCCAGAACACCCATGCCCTGGTCCTCTTCCACCCTTATTTTTGATGCGTGCACCAGTATATGCATGCGTGCTTCATGGCTTTTTAAAACACACATTGTTTGCGCACGGCCCGCATACGCACATATGTGGGCATTTTTGCACGAGTAACGCACCTCTATATATATATATATATAGTGATATGACGTGTATAACTGTTATCCTTACTACAATGTCAGATTTACCTAGTGTCAGATTGTTGGAGAGAGTATGAAGGATGAGGAATTTACCCTGTACAGTTGAAAGGCTTACCTTCAGCATGAGTACCAACAGCAGAAAGATCAAATCAGCGAATATAAGGTCACATTTTCAGCCTGATTTTCCAAGACCGGCGTACATACCTCCCGGTATGCGTGGAAGAGCCAGCTTCGAAAAAAGGGGTGAGCCAGAGAGAGAGCCTGGGGCAGGGTCTGGGGGTGTGGGCAAGCCGGGACAGCTGTCCCAGTGAAGCACACGTCAGCAACCGGCCAGCCCACGCAGCCTACTACTACTCCAGAGAGCAGGTAAGTATTGAAATTAAAAAAAAGAAAACTAGTTAGAGGGGTTTTAGGAGTTGAGGAGGATAAGGGTAAAAGCAGTCGGGGTAGGTAGGGGGGGGGGTGAGGAAAGTTCCCTCCCAGTCTGCAGCCTGGGAGGTAACTGAGGAAAGGTCCTAACACATCACCACGCACGTTTTATAAAATGCCCCCATTACACGTGCGAATTGGCGTACACGGATGCGCCACCTAAAATTGGAATGTCCAGGTCCACGTATCGGGACCCACAAGCACATGGACGCCCGCACGGTTCTTTTAAAATTTACCTTTTACCTTTATATCTGGGGATCTTGAGAAGCTGCAGATGCCTAGACATAAGTCTGCTGGTAACCAGGGCCGGCGCGTCCATTAGGCAAACGTCGGCGGTCGCCTAGGGCACCGAGCCATAGGGGGCGCCAAAGAGCAGCCATGTGGTGCCGCCAGCGGGGCCTATCCCGCTCGCGGCAAAGAGAAATAGAGATTGTGTGCTTCTTAGGACCGCGAGCAGTCCTGAGAAGCACACAGTCGGCGTCGAAACAGGTAGGGTGGGCGTGACCGGGGAGGAGGCGCGACCAGGGGGGGTGCGGCAGCACAAGGGTTGCCTAGGGCGCCCAATACCCTTGCAGCGGCCCTGCCGGTAACAATATAGTTTTAAACCAATCAGAACACAATTCCGTTCTCTAATTAAGGACATTCCACTGTATTGCATATTGGACCTGTCTCAGATTTTACCTTAATTTTCAAGCAAAGCAACAGTGGTTTAAAATTGTTCAAAAATAATGATTTATATGTGAAGTTATGCTTAATTAATCAAGACACCCAGTTACAGTCTCTGAAAACAGTTCTTGTAATTCTGTTACTTTAGTTATTTCTGCCCCAGAAATCCGATGTATGTAGAAAGTCATTTGAATTTGGTATAAAGGGCCTTTTTTAAACCCTCTGTCACTTGCAGTTATAGAAAATGCAGGAACATTTTTGGGAATGTTAAACTTGGCCTATCCAAACAGAGGGTGAGGTCAGTTTTGCTCTGGGTACATTTCCTTCCCCTCTCTTTTTTGCATTGTCATATGAAAGCTGCAATATTTTTATTTATTTATTTTCGCTTTTTGCACTTTTTTTCAGCATTTCAAATCGGATCACATTCAGGTACTGGAGGTATTTCCCTATCCCAGAGGGCTTACAATCTAAGGGCTGGATTTTCAAAAGGTTATACGCGCCCGGCCTATTTTCAAAAGGCCCGGCGGCGCGCATAAAGCCCCGGGATGCATATAGGTCCTGGGGCTTTATAAAAGGGGTAGGGCGGGGCGGGGCCAGAGGCCTGCAACATAGTGGCCATTGCCATGGCCGCTGTGTCCAGGGATCGCGTGTCAGCAGCCTGCTGGTGCACACAACTTGCGCCTGCCCAGAGGCAGGCGCAAAAGGTAGGATAAAACTTTTGGGGGGGTTAGAGTAGGGCTGGGGGGGGGGAAGTTAGGGGAAGGGGTGGGAAGGGAACAGAGGAAGGCAGTGTGACTCGGTGCGCACAAGGTACACAATTGTGCACCCCGCCCCCAGATTTTATGACATGCGTGTGCCTGAGCATGTTATAAAATCGGGCGTACATGTTATGAAATCTACCCCTAAGTTCGTACCTGAGGCAATGGAGGGTAAAGTGACTTGCCCAGGGTCACAAGGAGCGACAGCAGGACTGGAACCCTGGTCACCTGGTTCATAGCCACTGCTCTAACCACTAGACTACTCCTTCAAAGAGTTTAATGGTGTGTTTTGTTTGCTCTTTTACAGACAGGCAAATCTTTTTTTATATAATGCATGAGAAAATCAATATTACATGGTTTTCCAAAAAAAACCATGTATAGTAACATCCCAGCTCGAAGGCTGATCTTGCTTCACATACTAAGGGTCACTTATTCCCTCCTGAATATGTGTATGTATTCATTTACATAACTCACATCTTTCCAAGGATATATGTACATAATTTCTTTCTCATTGGGAAAGGTTATAGAAGGCTGTATGATCAGTTACCATCCACATGTATCTTCTTGTTATGCAATTTCTGCTTGTTATGAATATTGGAGCCTATGTACTCGGCTTTTTTTCCCCCTGAACACAAAACTGGTAAAACATTTTAATGCATCAGGCTCATTGCTGGTTATGAATATTGTTGCGTGTTGTTTTGTGTCATGTTGTTGTTCAGTGTCTCTGTTGTTGTATGAACCTGGGGCAAATTGGATTTTCTGCAAAATGTGACACCATTTACTGGCTCAAAAAGAATTATCCAAAGATCGTTATGTGTGACTTACTCCTAGAATGAGACTCCCTTGGTGGAGAAATGTCCTAGTGGTAAGCACAAGGAGCTGAGGTCCAGGAAAACTAAAGCCCAGATCCTGCTTCTCCCATTGACGCTCCTTTGCCCCAAGTAGCAAGTTAGATTGTAAATCCTCTTTGGGGCAGGGACCTATCTCCTATTCCTGAATTGTAACTTGCCTTGAGCATGGATTTGGAAAGGTGATAAATTTACATCTAAAATCCCAAACCTGAACACTACCCTCCAACACTGCCTGTAACTTACTCTGCCAAAGAATTCATGCAGCCCTAGACATTGCTATCCAGTATTCCCTGTGACTTACCCTCACAGTGAGACCTACCACCACCAACACATAAAGACACTGCCAACACAGTTCTCAAAAACGTTCCCACAAGGAGGTCTCCCGGAGAGTAGATATTGGATTTCCTTTTAATAAACTATACCACAGAGATGTATTGCTTAATTGCCAGCTCAGTAAAGATCAGTAGGAGGTAAGGCAGGGAAGAGGGACCTGGTTTGAATCAAATTTGAGTAGCAGCTTCCTCCCTGATCTCAGTTGGGGTTGCTGATAGACCAGCCTTTCCCTCAATTTCAGCTCCAGCTCCTGTGGCTTAATCTTATATGGAAAATGTATGACCCTTGGTGGCATGATGAAAGGTCAAATTCTGACCGCATAGCCCCAGAAGGTGGCATTTTTGCAGCAGATAAGCACAAAGCTGTAGATTCCTCGATCATTCTGTGGGTCCCTGTGAAACTGTTCATAGTTGGCTTGAAGTTTGCACACAGACTGGAACAAAGTGGCCAGTGCTATATGTCACCTATAAATATCGACAACTGATCAAAGCCAGGACATAGAATACACTGTGGATGATCATCAAACACCCGCACGTGGCGGCATACACATGTGTATTTATTTATTTATTTAACACTTTTCTATACCGACCTTCATGGTTGAAGACCATATCAGATCGGTTTACATCGAATAGGGGAATTGTAACTAAAACCATAAGTAGAACAGGAAGAATAAAGTTACATAAAACAAGGTTAGTAAACTTGGAAGCTTGAACTGCTAGAAAGAATAGGCCTAAGGAACGTAGTGTTTAAATAGTATAAACAGTAAGAATCATCGGCTCTTAGTCAGAACTTGAAGGTAGTATGGGGGTCCATTGTTCATTGTTCATGTATGTGGCCACGTGTAGCTTTACCATAATATTTTATAGCATGCACACCTGTACCCTGCAATATACGCGTGAATACAATACAAACAGCACGTATATCAATGCATTGAATGCACACATTTCTCCTACCTATTTTGAATTATATGTGCAAATAAAATAAGTCTTACTTGCCATAAACTGGTGCATTTTACAAGGTGCAAATTGATGAAATTACCACTTTTACCAATTAGTCCATTGGTTTTGCCCATTCCAGAACCTCGAGATTCTTTGTTTTTCAGCTCAAATCCCTCCAATTTACCCAGCAGCAGCAGCCATACAATAGATATTACCAAACTTACAGAAGATGTTTACCTGTTATCTTATCACTCTAGCAGAACAAATGGATGTTGATACATTTTGGCACTCAGATTCTTAGGATGAGGTCTGCAATTTCTAGGCTCAGAATTCAAACTGGTGCTCACAGCTGGGTATTAACACTGCCGGCTTTCTCCTTGATAAGCACTTGACAATAATTGCTAGGGGGATTGGTACCATCGATTTTTTTTCCCTGCTTCAGACAGGGTAGGACAGCAGCACAATTTGCTAGTAGCAGTAGTTACTGGTAATCTTTGGTAAATTATTTACAGTTCTATGCCCTTGAAACCTCCAACAAAAACCTGTTTTACAGATGGTCTGAGATACTCCAGCAAGCATTGTTACATAGCACATCTAAATTAGAAACAAAATGATGCTTATAACTACAAAAACTATTCCTTGATGCACAAAACCTGGTAATATGTTTTTTTAAATGTTACCAGGGTAGTATTTACTTTCTGACATACCACTTATAAGTTACTAGATATAATACATTTAAAACTAATAAGAGAAAATATTTTTTTACTCAACACACAATTAAGCTCTGGAATTTGTTGCCAGAGGCTGTGGTGAAAGCTATTAGTATAGCTGCGTTTAAAAAAGGTTTGGACCTGTTCCTGGAAGAAAAGTCCATTAACCATTATTAATGTGGAGTTGCAGAAATTCCCTGCTTATTCTTGGGATAAGCAGCCTGGAATCTCTCTACCCCTTGGGATCCTGCCAGGTACCTGTGACCTGGACTGGCCACTGTTGGAGACAGGATGCTGGGCTTGATGGACCCTTGGTCTGACCCAGTATGGTAAGTCTTATGTTTTTATGCTTCCAAAACCTTGCAATTGAATTTTGAAATCTGGGAGATGAAATGATTGGCACAAGGTCGCAAGGTGAGAAGTAAGAGTATGATCGCAATCCAGGTCTCAGGGTTTTACAGGTCTGTACTATAAATGTTTATAGAGTTCTGGAGTGTTCTGCCTACTCTTACCTTACAATCAAATTAGAAAATAAAATCTTAATATCCATTTTTTCTATGCACATTCAATTCTTTCTTAAACAGTTCTTTCTCTTGCTCAGAATACAGTTTTAAAATAAGGTTTTGAAACCTTTGCATACAATGTCATGACAGAGTAAAATATCTGTCAAATACCTATAAAAATGCAGAATATCACAGAGTCCTCATGATATGAAAGTTAAAAAAAATCATGCACTTAAACTGCATACAATTTTCCCAAATGTCAAACATGTTTACCTGCCCTGTATTGCTGAATGAGGTAGAAATGAGTAGCTTGAGCAGCAAAGATCATTCTGAGAAATGGCTAAGTGCATTCTGCGCATGATTGATTTAACTGTTCCAGCCGTCGAAAATGAATCTGGCTGTGCTTGAATGGAGAAGTATAGACTTGCGTATTTATGAACTTGTACCTGAGACTTTCAGACCAGATTCCCCCTACTGTGACTTATACACACATGACACCGACATATACAGACCTTGAAAAGATTGAAAGAGGAGGAAAGCAGGGGGTTCCCTCTCGGATTGTACCAGTTCCGGGCTCACATGCCTGGCAATACACCCAGTGCACTGTATTAAAGAGACCATAAGGCCCAGTATGAGCTCCCTAGGAAAAAATGTCCATGGTGGTCCCTGGCCACCCCCGTCAACCTACACCCGCACCCTTCATGCAGGCCACAAATAAAAACAAGCCTGGATCAAGCCCTGCCCCTGGTCTCAAACCCCTTCAAACACGTAAAAACTGGAGTAATCCATACTCACGCTTGTGGTGCCAGTGCACGTCTCATGTGGGGGTGTTGACCACAGGTCATCAGGGTCATTTTGTTGGGGGGAGGGCTTTTACTGAGCCCTGCTGCCCCTGTAAAAGATGGGCGGGGTCAACAGTGCATGTTGCTGTGGTTGGAAAGGTGAGTAAATCCCCATGGTCCTCGGGTACTGCAGTCTAATAGATTGCACAATGATTCTGTGTGTGGTATAACAGCACTTCCACTGCTGTTTTATCAGAGCTAATTAAATAGGGCCTTCTGTGACCTGCTCTGCCTATTACCATGGTTAAAAGTTTGGTAGCATTTTAGTTAATTAAATGGATAAAGAATATTGTAATGCACTCGTGCAGTGTTTGGTGTTCAGTGTGGGATGCACTGCTGTCTTACTAATTGATTTTAAAAAATAGAGTTTGTGAAAACAGACATTGCAGAACTTTGTTAACAGATGGTTCAATCAAAAAAAGGAATAGCGAACATATTGTATCACTGTCTGATCACAGGACTGCATCTTTATAAAAAGATTGTTTTGATTTGCTTTTATTTTTCATTTTATGCGAAGGGAAGGGAAAAACATTAACAACGGCACAAGTTGGACACAGACTTTACTAATAATTTTCTCTACTGGCACCAGTTGTGTTACCTGAGTCCACCTGGGTGAACAATACGATTGCGGAGTATGGCTTTAATTACCAATAATTGGGTGGATACAGATTCCAGGTCATGTTTGTTTTTATTCAATGCAAAATATTCGCAAAAGGACCTAACAACTTTTAAATCATGCAAAAGGCATGAGTGTGCATGAAAGGGAATATGTAAGCTGATTATTTCTCAGTCTGATTGTATTTCTGATGATATACATCAACATAAGAGAATTGCTCCATAAGTGATCATAAGATTTGTTAATCTTCAAATCAATGTGATCAATAGAAGCCTAGAGGTGCCTGTAATGATTGTAAGAACAACACAAAGATAAGGGAGATGGTTTCCAGACAAAACAGAATGAGAGGTTATTAAGATATACATCGGACTTTGGGCAATTCAGTAGCAGAGAATTGTTAATTGCCTTCTTAATAGGTTTCTTAGTGAATGGAGGTTTATGATGCATAACTACTTTATGCATATGTAAACACTGTTTTCCTTTTTGAAAGATTATATCTGAAGTACAGATAGGTTATGTTAATTTTTCACTGGGTTCCTCCTTTTATTACCATTGATGGCTTGGATCTCCCAAAGCAGTGCAAACGTTCCCTAAATTTACTAAACTTGATCACAGTTCTGTATTCTGTTACGTTTGCATCATAAGGCCCATGCAGTCCATCCTTTTCAGTACTATAGACCATTGTGGACATCTAACTTCCCCTTCATTCCTTGGCTTATCCCAGGCATGATTGAATTATCTTACTCCAGGGAGGCTGCTGTTCAGATTATTAGTTTAGAAGTATGGTATTGTGGTTTGCCTTCACTGTTTCACATTATCCAAGCCTAGAATATACTGTAACATTGTTGATTTTAAGCCTCTTTGTCTGTGTCTTGACTAGATAGTCTCTGCCCTTCCATGTATCTGTACAATGCTGCACTTGCATGGTAGCAATATATAAATGATTAATAGTTGGTGGAGAAAGAGGACTGCAAGGCACTGCAGCCATTGATGATAGGGCCCAGCTGCTCTGCGGGATGCTCGGTAGTGCTTCCTTCTGCTCTGCTAATATCCCTGCGTGCTTCTGGAGTGACCAAGTTAAGCAGAGAGCAGGGGAAGTCGGCACATGTTGACTAGAACAATATACTCATACTGTTATGTTCTTTTGAAATATTGGTTTCAGATGTTGTTTAATTTGTCATGTTTTTTTTGTTTTGTAATGAATGTCTACTATGTAATCCACCCAGAACAGCTGTGTTGCTTGGGTTGTGAAATATAAGATTTAAAAAAAAAATAAATAATAATGCTGCACATGGGCTATAGCTTGGCAGATATTAAGGGTCATTTTCAAGCCTTGCGGGGAGCTTGCAGGTCTGCAGCTACAAGCATGTGAAGCAGGTGAAAGGTGCATCCCCAAAAGTACACGTGATGTGAGCATTTCAGCATCAGCATGCCCCAGCTCCGTCCCATTTTAGTGCAGCTGAAGTATGTGTGCTGCCATCTTCTGTGCTTTTTAGGGATGTGAATCGTGTCCTCGATCGTCTTAACGATCAATTTCGGCTGGGAGGGGGAGGGAATCGTATTGTTGCCGTTTGGGGGGGTAAATATCGTGAAAAATCGTGAAAAATCTAAAATCTAAAAATCGCAAAACCGGCACATTAAAACCCCCTAAAACCCACCCCCGACCCTTAAATTAAATCCCCCACCCTCCCGAACCCCCCCAAATGAGTTAAATAACCTGCGGGTCCAGCGGCGGTCCGGAACGGCAGCGGTCCGGAACGGGCTCCTGCTCCTGAATCTTGTTGTCTTCAGCCGGCGCCATTTTCCAAAATGGCGCCGAAAAATGGCGGCGGCCATAGACGAACACGATTGGACGGCAGGAGGTCCTTCCGGACCCCCGCTGGACTTTTGGCAAGTCTCGTGGGGGTCAGGAGGCCCCCCACAAGCTGGCCAAAAGTTCCTGGAGGTCCAGCGGGGGTCAGGAGCGATTTCCCGCCGCGAATCGTTTTCGTACGGAAAATGGCGCCGGCAGGAGATCGACTGCAGGAGGTCGTTCAGCGAGGGTTCCGGCGCCTCGCTGAACAACCTCCTGCAGTCGATCTCCTGCCGGCGCCATTTTCCGTACGAAAACGATTCGCGGCGGGAAATCGCTCCCTGACCCCCGCTGGACCTCCAGGAACTTTTGGCCAGCTTGTGGGGGGGCCTCCTGACCCCCACGAGACTTGCCAAAAGTCCAGCGGGGGTCCGGAAGGACCTCCTGCGTCCAATCGTGTTCGTCTATGGCCGCCGCCATTTTCGGCGCCATTTTGGAAAATGGCGCCGGCTGAAGACAACAAGATTCAGGAGCAGGAGCCCGTTCGGACCGCTGCCGTTCCGGACCGCTGCTGGACCCGCAGGTTATTTAACTCATTTGGGGGGGGTTCGGGAGGGTGGGAGATTTAATTTAAAGGGTCAGGGGTGGGTTTTAGGGGGTTTTAGTGTGCCGGCTCACGATTCTAACGATTTATAACGATAAATCGTTAGAATCTCTATTGTATTGTGTTCCATAACGGTTTAAGACGATATTAAAATTATCGGACGATAATTTTAATCGTCCTAAAACGATTCACATCCCTAGTGCTTTTAGCTGCGTTCAGAGGGGGAATATTGTAGGAACATTTTTATGAGGGGTAAGCATGTTTTAGCCAGAGAAACTTTTGAAAATTGACCTCATAATAATTATGATTGAATGTATATCCCACCTCCCCAAGACTGCACAAAGCAATGTACAACATTAAAAACTGAACAGATCAGTCTAACAATAATGCACATCTTTAAAATCACTGGTCTGCCCACTGCTCTCACAAATGTTTGGTGGCGTTGATGTGGAAAAGGTGGCCCTTTTGACAGCTATGGGATAAGCAAGAACCGTGCATTTGGCGTTCTGTCTTCCTTCTGTGCAACTTGGTTTCAGCTAGCTGTACACAGACTAACCCAAGACCAACAGTAATATTCGTCAGCTTTACAGTTTGAACATGACATGAAAGCACCAACAACATTTGGTGTTCAATTCGTATCATTTTCAAATGAAAACAACCTAAAAGAAACACACAATTGTTTTCTTTTGTTTTTTGGTGCTAAAAAAAATTTAAAAAACAAAAATAGAAAAAAAACCAAAATACAAAGGGGCAGATTTAAAAAGTTACGCACGCGGCCTACATTTGTCCGCGCTACCCGGCACGCACAAATGTACGCCCGATTTTATAACATGCACACGCAGCCACACGCATGTTATAAAATCAGGGGTCGGCGCACACAAGGGGGTGCACACTAGTACAGCTTGCAGGCGCCGAGCCCTCGGGGAGACCAGCTGGCTTTCCCCGTTCCCTCTGAGGCCGCTCTGAAATCGGAGCGACCTCGGAGGGAACTTTCCTTCCCCCCGCCCCCCCGAACCTTTATTTCACAAGTTACGCCTGCCAGAGACAGGCATAACTTGCACGCCCCGGCCAACTGCAGGCGCGCGATCCCCCGGCCCAGCAGCCTTGCAGAGGCCTCTGGCTAAGCCCCAGGACTTACACATGTCCTGGGACTTTATGCGCGCCGCTGGGCCTTTTTGAAAATAGGCCCGGCGCGCGTAACCACCCTATGCACGTAAATCCTCCCTGGATTTACGCGCGTAGGGCTTGTAAAATCTGCGCTAAAATGAGAGGTTTTGCCAAGCACATCTTTTACTACTGGGTAAGAAAATATGGAATCATATTTTCTGAGGGGGAACAAAGACAAGATTTTTCTCGTAACGATACAATATTTATTTATTTATGCATTTTATATACCATCATTCCAAAAGAATATCACAGCGGTTTACAAAAGCAACATTCACATCAAAGGCCCACATCAAAACATATAGGGGTAGATTTTAAAACATTGCGCACGTGCATCCATGTGCGCACGCAAGGGGGGAAAGACAAATGCACTTACGCATGGGCGATGCATCGGGGCCTTCCCCACTTCTCTCCCAGTTCGCTCCAACTAAGGAGTGGACTGGAAGGGAACTTCCCAATTCCCCTAGCCTGACCTTCCTTCCCCTTCCCCTATCTTTCCCTCCCCCTATCCCTATCCTAAATCCGCCCAAATTCCTTGTCCTACCTTTGTGCCTCCTTCTGAGCAGGAACAAGTTACGCGCGCAGGCACCCTGCTGGCACTGATCACCCCGGCACAGCGGCCATTGCCCCGTCCCCGCCCCTTTCACTAACCCCAGGACTTACACGCGTCCTGGGGGTTTACGAGCGTGGCCGGTCCCCTTTGAAAATTGGCCCGGCGCGCGTAAGGTTCGGCCACTCGCGTAAACCCCCGGGTTTCACGCGCGTAGTCTTTTAAAATCCTGCCCATAGTATTCACATTATAGGGTCCAATACAACATCAAACCTGCAATATTCACATTATAAGTTACCATAACAATCGGAACATGTTAGCTGTATTGTTTAAATAGTAACTCATGCTGATTTGGTTCCTTTTAGGGAATCTTCTAGCGGCAGTCAGTGAATGTCTGAACATTCATTAGATTTCGTAACTTGTCAATCATTCACCAGTCATATCTAAGTAATTTACTACAGTTGTTGATTTTTATGATAATTATATTACTTCACTGAGCAATGCCTTGGACATGTGGAGCAATATTTTATAGAGCCAGAAGTATTGCCTCAAATAAACTGTGCCCTAGGGAAGAAAGTGTGATTATGGATGAATGAATGCCAGATAGGTAGATAGACAGATTCCATGGATAGATGTACTGGTATAAATACTTCATTCATTTTACTGACCTAAAAAAAAAAAAAAAAAGAACCATGCTGGGAAAAACTGCTGACATGGCAGCAATCTGTCCTGCGGGAAAAGTCTGCAGTCCCAGCCAAACATACTGAGATTTCAGATGAAGGAGTGACAGGCCAACGCTCCACCTTGCCATGTTCTACAGGCATCTCACGCTGGGTATTCTGGTTTTGGTTTATTTTTTGGCCTAACTGGCAGGTAAGTAAATGTCTATCATATAAAAAATCCAGTCCTGGCCAAGGGGGAGGACATCATTTTAAGCCGCAGACAGCAATGGTTTTTGTGGCTTTGCTCTGCACATACCAAAGACCGTGTAACCCAGTCTGACTGATTCCTGAGCTGTGACTGTTTCCCTCCAGATTCTAACAAAGCATGAATGCAACTAATATCCTGGAACAGCTGATGCTTTTCACCAGAATCCAGAAGTTGCCCATTGGTGCTGGGTCAGCGCCGTGTCTCATCGCACCACTGTTGTGTGGCTGCCGTGTTAGCCCACCTGAATGCACAGAGATTAAGATTAACTCATAAATGCAAACATCTATGATAGCTTTTTATTAGACTAACAATACATTTCTGACAAAAGTTGTCAAGAAATGTTGCACACCTTACAGTGATTAGGATCAAGAATGTTAGATATTGCATCATAATTAGAATTTCTTCTTCTAATCTGCAGTGGCAAAAAAAATCACAAAGTTAGTATTTCTAAAATAGAGGCAATATAAAAAATGTGTATTCTTTTCTTTGAAGCCTAGAGATTATGTTGCTCTTTTTTCATTGTAAAAAAAATATATATATAATTGCATGAACCTTTGAATGTTGATAACATCTTATGGCCCTGTGTTGGTTTCCATGATAACCAAGATATGTTATCAGTGCAGGCTACATTTAAGGGATTGGTTCAATGGATATTTTAGGGTATATGTTTTAGAGTTGGCCGGTGTAGAAATCTTATAGCTTGAATTGGGAAGCTACAAAAACTGAATGCCTCAGTGACCTGGAAATCATTGTGCAGCATTCTTCTCGGTTTTCCTGCATGAGTGACATCACAGCGATCAATGAAAGCCCCCTTCCTCATCACGTTCACATCTCAAAATGGACTGCATATTTAAAACCAGTGCTGCCGAGTTTACAGGGCCGTTTCATTTGGACACACTATGAGATTCATTGATTTTTTCTTGGACTTGTTCACTTTATTAGGATCTGGCACATATAGAATTTAATATGTTGGACTAAAGAGCAGATTTTCCACTGGAGAAATAATTTTCACAGCCGCACTGGCTTATTTGTGGGCAAGTAGCTCTGCAAGCATAAAAGACTTTTCCAGCAGCTTCTGGAATGGCATGCGGATATGGGAAAAGACACGGAACTTCCTTTCCTAATGTGCCAAGGAAGTTACGCTTTTAATGGGCAGTAAACCTTCCAGAATTCTCTAGAACTGAAAAAGTTACACAAAATTTAAGTTTTGGTCAAAAGTAGATTGAAAAAAAGGGGCAAAAAAGACTATTAGTCTGTTGGCACAGTTTTGAAATATTGCATCTTTTAGCCTAACATTTTACGTCTTACAATTTCAGGAAGGTAAAAATGTCTACAGAAGTATGTGAAGAAGAAAAAACCTTCAAAAGAAAACGACAGGACCTTTGCCTAAATGCAGTGGGCCGGATTTTAAGAGGTACGCCCGATTTTATAACATGCCGCGTGCAGCCGCGCGCATGTAATAAAATCCGGGGTCTGCGCGCGCAAGGGGGTGCACACTTGTGCACCATGCGCGTGCCGAGCCCTAGGGGAGCTCCGATGGCTTTCCCCCCGTTCCCTCCGAGGCCGCTCCAAAATCGGAGCGGCCTCGAAGGGAACTTTCCTTCCACCCTCCCCACCCTCTCCATCTTCCCCTCCCTTCCCCCACCTAACCCACCCCCCAGCCCTACTGCTCACCTTTGTTTAATAAGTTGCGCCTGCCTCCGGGCAGCCGTAGGTTGCGCACGCCGGCCAAGTGCCGGCACGCGGTTTCCCCCGGCACGGCCGCTGTGCCGGAGGCCTCGGTCCTGCCCCCACCCCGCCCCTTTCACAAAGCCCTGGGACATACACGCGTCCCAGGGCTTGCGCGTGTCAACGGGTCTATGCAAAATAGGCTCGGCGCGCACACGCGTAACCCTTTGAAAATCTGGCCCAGTATATTTAAGAACTGAGCAAAAGTTCCATAATGTTTTTTGCACAAATGTGTGCTTTTATGTTTCTCTTTTACAAGTTTGTAAAATCACCTTAGCCTGCACTAAAACCATTTAGTGTGTCTTAAAATGGAGAAATGAAAGCAAATGTTGTTCTTTGAGCCCTTTTGGATGTGTTTTAGAATAACAAAATATCCCTAACATCCACAGATTTCACACTGGGTCATTTTCTCTAAAGTTTGGCAGTGAGTCGGACAATTCTACTTTGCACTCATTCACCAGACTGACCTTGGAGAATGGGCAACACATTTTAATGGTACCAACAAGAGCCCTAAGAAGAAGACAGGCTCAGCTAAGGAGTTCATTTACCCTGAGCAGCGAGGGGCTTGTTCTGTAACATCTCACATAAGAAGTCAGGAAACGCATGCTTAACTAACATGCAGATGTCCTCATTGGAAATTAGCCCACCAAGTCTATCCATACAAATTACACTACTTAAATCATCCAGTGTTTTGAGAAAATTTGCATGCATACTTTTTAAAGTGAAAAAGTATGTGTGCAGGTGCCAATCCTCCCTGGCCTCACTCAGTCCAGGCAAACTTATGCACGAACCTGACACGTAAGTTTACCCAAATAGCAGGTGGGCAATTTTGTAAAAGGTCATTTCTGCATGTAAAACACTGTTTTAGCCATAAGTCCTTTTGAAAACTACCTTCCCTTCAGTTGGATAGGAACTGATTTTTTTTTTTTTTTAATAAGTAGATATGACCGGGAATGTAAAGATCTTTCTACTCCGCACCGCCTTTCTTTCTTTCTTTCTTTCTTTGTTGTTTATATACCGTCATTCGGTAGAGCCATCATAACGGTTTACAAAAATATACATTATTCTATGTAAAGATTTTTATTTTTATTTTTATTTTTTATGTAAAGATCTGTGACATAGACACACGGGCGGATTTTAAAAGCCCTGCTCGCGTAAATCCGCCCAGATTTACGTGAGCAGGGCCTTGCACGCTGGCGCGCCTATTTTCCATAGGCCGCCGGCGCGCGCAAGTCCCGGGGTTTTTGGAAGGGTGTGTGTCGGGGCGTGTCGAGGGGCGGGACCCAATGACGCGGCATTTCGGGGGCGGGACCGGGGCCGTGGTTTCGGCCCGTGGCGTTTCGGGGGCATGCCCGTGCCCTCCGGAACCGCCCCGGGTCGAGTCTCGGCGCGCCAGCAGCTCACTGGTGCGCGTGGATTTACGTCTCCCTCCGGGAGGCATAAATCCATGGATAAAGGTAGGGGGGGGGTTTAGATAGGGCCGGGGGGGGGGTGGGTTAGGTAGGGGAAGGGAGGGGAGGGCGAAAGAAAGTTCCCTCCGAGGCCGCTCCGATTTCGGAGCGGCCTCGGAGGGAACGCGCGTATCTTATAAAATCCAGCGTACTTTTGTTTGCGCCTGGTGCACAAACAAAAGTACACGAATGCGCTTTTTTTAAAAATCTACCCCTTAGTGTTTGGGTAATTGCCAGGTTCTTATGGCCTGGATTGGCCTCTATTGGAAACAGATGCTGAGCTTGATGGACCCTTGGTCTGACCCAGTATGGCATTTTCTTATGCTCTTATGTTCGCTATGAGCACATGAAGCTGAGTGCAGCATGAAAAATTGTGCTTAAATTGATAACATAACTTGTAGAGATGACCTGGATTTTGAAATGCAAAATATCGTTTATGGTAATATAACCCACTGCTTTGACCAGCAACGTACCTAGTGTGTATATGTATATATAACATGAAGAGTTCATTTTTACTAGGGTGACTAATATTAGCACAAGGACACTTGGAAAGAGCTTTGTATCAGACATTAGCATAGGAAAGAAAAGTCCAAGAGGTTTTACCATATGTATCAGTCCCTTAGGCAGAAATTTCATACACTTCAGTATCAGAGAAAACGAATCCACACCATTTCCACAACTTGAAATTAATGTGATCATTAATTAAAGTGCTAAGTGCTTAAAATGTGAAACATTCGGCCCATGTAAACCAAAGATGATGACAATCAATCATCAGTCTTTCAAATTCACATCTTTAAAAAACTTAAAAAGAGTTCACTTTGGTATTTTAATAGTATATCTAGTGAAATTTTAAATGAATTACACAAAATTGAATTTCTTACTTTCTTTGAATGTCAAATAAATAATTATTACTTATTACATGCTACAGCGGCTAACCGTAGATATTCCCAAGTGCTTAACACCAATATATACCTGAACCCATAACCATTCAGAAGGCAAAACAACTTGAGTGATTCCATCAAGTAGGAGTTCTCAGCTTAATCATCTAATGCAGTGTGGCATGAAAAATAACCAAGACTGCTAGAACAGCCAATGTCACTTTGCAGGAATCAAAGAATTAAATACCACCTTGAGGAGATTAAAGAACAAGCAAATAGTCTGAGGGTTAAATTCCAGCAGCTTCTCCATCTGCTTTCCCCTGAAGCTGTTCGCCTTCTTGTCAGGGTCTTTGGCATGGTGCCTATTCACCTCTCAACCCACACTCTTCCCGTGCAGAGACCCAACCTCTGATAATTACTCTTCAAAGCAAACATGTTCTCTGCTACCATGTTTTAGGACACAAAATGATAGATAGCGTAACCAAAATGATAGATGACCAGTGAACTCTTTAACTCTTTGCCTTTCAGATTAGAAAAGGGTGTCTCGGGCAGGCTCAGTGGCAGTGCTACACGCTGCCATGTCAAGACTCCCTGCTTTGAATCCTAATTTAGGCTTGAGAGGCTACAGCAGCATTCTAGCCCTTATGTGATCTTCCTTAAGGGTGACATCGGATGGCCAGATGTAGAGCCCATGATACCCCAGAAGGAGCCCTAGGGCATGGCTTCCAGCCTTAGGGTCATTGCTGCAATGACCACACTAGGAACAGTTGGGGAGGGGGAGAGTGTATTCAAAACAAAGGGAAAAAAACCCTTGAAAATTAAGGGGTCGATTTTTAAACTTACACGCCAATTTTATAACATGCATGTGCCGACGAGCGCATGTTATGAAATCCAGGGGCTGCGCGCACATGCTCACCAGATTTTATAATCCATGCGCATGTGTGGGCAGCACGCACAAGGGGGAGGGGGGACATGCAATTTTCGCACAGCAACGTATTGTCACCCCTGTTCTCTGTATCGCCCCAGAGCGAATGTTGCAGTTACATTGTAAACTGATGTGATTTGTACACTATTACAGGAACGTCAGTATATAAAAGTTAAAAATAAATAAATAAATCCTGGCCTTCCCTAGCACCCTAGGTCCATACTCCCTCCCTCTTCCCCTGTCCTTCCCACCCCCTAAACCCTTTTTCCTACCTTTCCCTTTTTTTGTTAAGTTGCTTACTGCACGTAAACCCCGTTTTTACGTCCGTGGCCGATTAAAAATTTGACCGTAAGGTTCTGGTGCCAGAATCCCAGCCCTGATTCCAAGTGAGCTGGAAAGAAAAGGAGACGAGATTAATTACTGGGCCAGAAACAAAAAATATAGACTCCATTAGTAGTTTGGGACTCACTCTGTTTCCCACCCATGCATCTAATTCAGGGTTCCTAGGGCTGAGTGCCTGAATTTAGGTTCCTCATTTCATCATTCTCCTACATTTAGGGTCCTAAAAATTGAGTGGCCGGGGTAAGTCAGATCCTTGGCGGATCTAAGGTGGATGTTCACCTATCCTGACCAAGACTGGTGGGTTGTCACCTGTGACACTTGTAACTCATGAAGGCGCCAGTACAGAATAAGCAGCCAAATGTCCGATCTGGATTTCTTTATTGAATAGAGACAAGAATGTGCAAAATAAAATTGTTATTCAGTATAGAATATGCTGAAAATAGAGAGCTTGGTAATAAAAAAATATATATTGCTGCTTCAGACAGCTAATCAAGGCACAGAACCTCGGTACACTTACTGGTCTCTATGCCATGATTTTCAGAGGTTTGAGAAACATGATGTAAGTGGTAAATCCCTGTGGGACAGGGCCAAACATCCCACGCTGTCCTCCGTGTGGCACAAGAATTGCTGTAGGCATGCCGCCATATACTTGGCTCAGGAATTTGACAGAATGGAGTCCAGAGTACCTGGAAATATGGGGCCTGAGAACAGAAGGCAGTGAGACAAGAGCCCACAAAATTGTATTTTAATAGGCAACGAGGACACTGATGGAGAATAAATGGTTAAGTGACTGTATCAGCCAATTGGCAGCAGCAAATGCCAGATGAGGCCAATGAATAGGAGGAAAGGTAACAGAAGGTAAAGAACCTGATATAACATGGATATGTTATGTTCCAATGTCAGGCTGAGAATATTGCATTTTGCATTCAATTCTGAGGCCTCTTGGATAAGTACAAGCATGCATAAGATTTTCATAGCCCATAAAGTGACCTAGGGCACTCAGTACCAAGGGTACAAAGCCATGGTTGAAAATGCCAATATTATAGCATTCACTCTTTTGCAGCAAATTATGTTATACTCGCAATAAAGCACAAGAGCTGGAGAACTCTTCACATGAATTTATCTTATCCACTTGCTCTGTATACTCGCTGCTGGCCACTTCTGATACTTGGGCTGAGCTTCTACTTGCTTCTTCTAGTTTGCAAATCTGTCCTTATGACCCCCCCACAGCCAATTCGGTTTCTAGATCTCCAAAGTATGCAAGTACAGGGGGTTTCAAAATCATGGACCCAATTTCAAAGCAGTCTATTTCAGAACCAGGTCCATCTTGTGTAATCACCCTGTATATATCATGCACAATCAATGTGGATATCTTGAAAACCTGATCTGTGGGGGTCATTAACAACCACTGATAAATATATATATATATATATTATTATATATATATAATATATTATATATTGAGGGGCGGATTTTAAAACGAGCGCGAATAGCTTACTTTTGTTTGCGCTCCAGGCGCAAACAAAAGTACGCTGGATTTTAGTAGATACGCGCGGAGCCGCGCGTATCCGCTAAAATCCTGGATCGGCGCGCGCAAGGCTATCGATTTCGTATAGCCGGCGCGCACCGAGCCGCGCAGCCTACCCCCGTTCCCTCCAAGGCCGCTCCGAAATCGGAGCGGCCTCGGAGGGAACTTTCCTTTGCCCTCCCCTCACCTTCCCCTCCCTTCCCTACCTAACCCACCCGCCCGGCCCTGTCTAAACCCCCCCCTTACCTTTGTTGGGGGATTTACGCCTCCCAGAGGGAGGCGTAAATCCCGCGCGTCAGCGGGCCTCCTGCGCGCCGGGACGCGACCTGGGGGCGGGTCCGGAGGGCGCGGCCATGCCCCCGGGCCGCCCCGGGCCGTAGCCACGCCCCCGGGCCCGCCCCCCGGAACGCTCCCGACACGCCCCGAAAACGCCGCGCGGTTCGGGCCCCCCCCGACACGCCCCCCTGACACGCCCCTCCGAAACCCCGGGACTTACGCGAGTCCCGGGGCTCTGCGCGCGCCGGTAGGCCTATGTAAAATAGGCTTCCCGGCGCGCAGGGCCCTGCTCGCGTAAATCCGCCCGGTTTTGGGCGGATTTACGCGAGCAGGGCTCTGAAAATCCGCCCCTATATATATATATATATATATAATATATATATATATAATATATATATATAATAATATATATAATAATATATATATTATATATATATATATATATAATATATATATATATATAATATATATATATATATATATAATCATGAAGCATTTGGTTCACTCAAGTTCAGGTCTTACACATTTCTAGCAGAACATTATTATCAACTTGAGCAAATACATTTAATGACATTGTCTGTTTTTAAAAAACACGCCTGCCCACTTATGGACCTTTCCCAATGACTTAAGGATGTGAAGTTAAAATGTTTGTGCTAAGAATATTTAGATTTCATATATGATAGTGTGTGAGGGCACATCGTGTCCTTTTGTAGCTTGGAGTTCTGCTGCGTAATCTGAAAGGTAAATATTCTCGATAAGGGAAAGTGAACTTGGGAACCAAACTGTTATGGTCTTACTAAATGGAGCTCTCTAACTATAGAATAAATTATGTAAAATAAGTGTCATCCTTACCGGTAAAAATCTGAAAGAGTTCAGGTTGGCTCTTGAAATCTCTGCCTGGAAAAGATTCTTACTTCAAAGAGAGGATGATGAAAGTCTGCAGAAATTCCCAGAGGCCAAATAAATATCTGCATGGAGGGGCTTTTATTCTGCACTCCAACAATGAATGTGGCGTTATTTTGTATCTGCTTGTTATATGTATCTGAGACTGGAATGTCTTTATTTTGCTCTGACAGACTGCATTCTCAAATGTGAAATATATTCATAAAAAAAAACTGAAAATGATAATTCTAATTAAATCTTTTCAAGTTCAATGGTGGCCCTA
This sequence comes from Rhinatrema bivittatum, assembly GCF_901001135.1. Taxonomy (NCBI): domain Eukaryota; kingdom Metazoa; phylum Chordata; class Amphibia; order Gymnophiona; family Rhinatrematidae; genus Rhinatrema; species Rhinatrema bivittatum. The sequence goes on along the minus strand of NC_042629.1, from coordinate 11,670,676 downwards.
ATAAAATCTCCAGGAAAATGCATTGAGTTACATTTTAGCTTCTCATACGGTGCAGATAGTACGCTGGGGGGTCAGACTCCTACCAACATTGTGCCTTTCAAACCTGGATTTGGAAAACTGCTGCTACAGAACGAGTAGGAGAAAGGGCTTTTTTTTCTCTGGCGCTATGCATTTATATCTCATGGTGGAAGTGCACCGAAAAGAGAGCCGGCAGGAATTCTTTTGATCAGTGACCCAGAGGCTCCACCTCTGGGATGGCAGAAATGGTCACCATGAAAGCATTGTATTAAAATCTGGCCAGTGAGGACCTCTGCATTGCCTATGTGCTGCTGTAAAGAAAAGATGAAAAACCAAGGACCAGGTTTAAGCTTCGGGCAAAAGTAACGTGTAGAAAAAGCTTGTTACTACAATGTTGAAATAGCTCCTCTTTTATCCGAGGATTCTGTTTCCTGCAACTTGTAGATGGAATAAAATATTCAGAGAATAGAGTTCCCAGTAAAAACGTGAGCAGTCTGGCCTTAAGATGGTAGTCATTGGTTTGTATATCTGTGACAGGGAATAGGACAGCCTTGAGTACTGTGTGCAGTTCTAATCTCCTCATCTCAAGAAACTCATTGCAGAACTAGAAAAGGTGCAGAGGAGGGCAACAAAAATGATAAAGGCGATGGAACTTCTCTCCTATAATGAGAGGCTATGCAGGCTGGGACTCTTCAGCTTGGAAAAGAGACGGCTGAGAGGGGACAGGATAGAAGGTTATAAAATCAGGAGTGGGGTGGAATGGGTAAATAAAATTATGGTTATTTACCCTTTCAAATAATACTAAAACAAAGGGACACTCCATGAAACTAACAACCATTAGATTTTGTCACTCAGCACACAAGCTGTGGAATCTGTTGCCAGAGGACATGATCAAGGCAACTAGCATAGTGGGGATTTAAAGAGGTTTGGACAAGTTCTTGGAGGAAAATTCCATAACATATTATTAGTCATATAGACAAGTGAGTAATAAATAGAAATACTTTTTAGGATCTGCTGGATACCTGCGACCCAGACTGGCCACTGTCAGAGACAGCATGCTGGGCTCGATGGACCTTGGTCTGACCTAGCATAGCATCTCTTATGTACTTAATACACGATTATTTTCAATCATTGTAGAATAAATATAGTGCACTCTAGCAATTCAATAGATATAGAGATAATTTTAATTTGTAATTAACAAAGATGACAAAGGGCAAGCTGTAACAAATTAAGGGGTTCATTTTTAAATCTTGTTGGGGCCCTAACGCCCACGATAATGCCACAATGCAAGTGATAAATAATGCATCACAACATGCATATGCAAATTTTAAAAATCTAGTCAAATGGGAGGAGTTTTGGTGGAGTTTATGAAAATGAGGGGCACTTAACATTGCGTGCGATAGTGTAACGCATGCTATCGTGGGATTTAATGCTGGAAATAACCACCCCTTTTTACCTGGCGTTATGCTGTTTGTTTTGCCCGAAACGGGATTTGCGATAAATATGGCAAATCACATTTCGGAGAGGGGAGGGGAGGGGGAGAGAGAGCATCTCTGGGGAGCACACATATTAGGCAACTTTTTATACCACTGTCAGGGGCTATTCTGAACTTGGGGTGAGGTTTTTGGTGGTGGGCTCGGTTTGGGGGGCAATTTTACATGCATAGTCAGAGGTCTGAACAGCACAGTAGACATCAGTGAAGATTTTATCTGATTTAGAGTGATGAAAGGTACACAAAGATGAGTTTTGTACATTGTACTGTCAATCTAGCTTGTGCATCAAACTAGGTCGAGAGAACATTAAATAAAATTAATTACATTTAATATGCATTGCAGTAAAATAGCAAATCACCCTAACCATGCCCCTTTTTATCGCGGACGCTATTTTTCGCAATTTTATAGCAAAATGATAAATCTAGGGGTAAGTTCTGTTTGTAAAATGTGTTAAACTTTGGATACTAACCTCTTACTAGAATAAAAGACAGAGTTAAGATATGTGGATAGCTTTAAAATCAAGATTGCTAAATCAATTATATCCAGTCACAACAAAAGGATTGATCCATGTAGCATTCCATAATTTGCATCCTTTCAGATCAGACTAAGTATTATCTCCTATAATGTATTAGGTTTGAAAACAGGTATAACAGCAAACTGCTTCATTCTTAAAACTGAATTAACTATTTTATCCACATTAATTTATGGTGCTATTGTGTTTAAGCAACAATACTAGCAGGTAACTTGTTCTTTGAGTCTAACATTGTTCATAAAGATGGTAATTTTATAATTGTGCATGGTGGGGTAAAGTCTGTGCCATGGATCAATATAGAGGCTTTATTTTTCATTTTATTTGTCATTCATTTTTTAATCATTCCTATCTTTCTATTTGTATTTTTTATTGATTGCCTCCACACACTGAACTGTGGATTTCACAAGGACTCCAAGATTGTTCTCCTGGGTGGTGACTCCTAAAATGGAACCCAGGACTCTGGACCTATATTTTGAATCTTTTTTCCCTATGTGCATTAATTTGCACTTATCCATGTTAAATTTCATTTGTCATTTAGATGCCCTGTCATACAAGGTCCATCTGTGGTTCCTCATGGTCTTGTTTTAACAAAATAAAATCATTTTGTATCATCTACAAATCTGATCACTTTGTAAGGGTGCTTTGACAAAGTTTTCCTATGAAACCAGACTAGTTTGGTGGCAGTGAAAAAATAAAAGATAATTACAGCACTATGAAATTGCACTGATAATACTTGTAAAAATTATCCAAGGCTGCTAAAATGCTAGAATGTATGCTAAAGGTTAAAAAGTAAGTTAAGGGTTAGTACTGAATTTCATTTTTGCCATCTAGGATCAATTTACAAGAAATCACATGACTTACAAGAATCCTATCTCAGCATATATGAGATAAAATTATAATGCTAACCAATTAGGAAAAAAGTTATGTTAACTAACAAGCTAACTCATCTGTGTTCTCCTGAATTGTCTTGCTGGTAATTGCATACCATTGTGATATCTCAATAAAAATCTTAGCTATCAGTGTTGTTTATTTATAGCCCACAGCAACCTTATTTGTTGCTTCCTTTTCCAGATAATTTATGAATATGCTAAACAGCACCAGTCCTAATACAGATCCCTGGCACAGTCTACTATTTATCTTTCACCACTGGGAAAATTGACTAGTTAGTCCTACTCTCTATTTCATGTCTTTTAACCTCCTATCCTATAACTTTTGAATTTCCTGAGGCATCTCTCCTGTGGGACTGTTGATTCTCTTTTGAAAATCCAGATAAATTATATTGACCAGTTCACCCCAAATCACGTGCTTATTAACACCTACAAAAATCCAGTAGACTAGTAAAGCTCAAATTTCCTTTTCTAAGTCCATGTTGGCTCCTTTGCAATAGGAAAGGGCTGTTATATAGCCAGCAATCTTGCCCTTCTACTATTTTGTCCAGCACCAATGTCACGTGAATTGTTATCTGGATCACCCCAGAGCCCTTTTTAAAATTAACATTACATTGACTATGGATGGGTACTTAGGCTAGAGATCCAGGTATGGGTTCCCAATATGTCATGTTGGGCTTCTGTGTGCTGTGGCGGTGATATGTTATGACCCAGGGAGGGAGAGTATGCTACTGTGGTGCCCCCTGCTAGCCAGTAAATGGTACATATTTTTCCCAGATCTCATGCTTATGAAGAAGAAGGTCCTTCCCCACCCCCCCACCCTTCAGACAGGAATACAAAAGAGACCAACAAGGGAGGAAATGGGGATTTATAAAAAAAAGAAGCATAAGAAAAGTAGAAGAGCCTCTAGAAACATGATGGCAGAAAAAGACCATATGACCTATCCAGTCTGCTCATCCACATCAACTATTCAGTTTTACAATGCCTACCACTCCCAAAGAGATCTTCTGAGTTTATCCCATGAGTTCTTGAATTCCGATATTGTCCTTGTCTCTATCACCTCCATGAGGATGTTGTTCCATGCATCCACTATCCTCTGTAAAGAAATATTTCCTTAGATTACTCCTGAGTCTAGCCTCATCCCATAACCCTGTTTTAGAGCCTCATGTCCTTGAAAGAAACTCGCCTCCAATGATTGGAAACCTTGAAGGTACTTAAATATCTTTATCGTATCTCCTTTATCTCACCTTTCCTCCAGGATGTACATGTTTAGTTCTAAGTCTATCCTCATATATTTTAGAACAAAAAGCTCTGACCATTTTAGTAGCCAGACTTGCTCCATCCTGTTTATATCCTTTTACAGGTACAGTCTTCAGAACTGTACACAGTGTTCCAGATTACATCTCTTTGGTGGTAATATTACCTCCTTTTTTTTCTGCTGACCATTCCTCTCCCTATGCAGCCAATATTCCTTCTGGCATTTGCCATTGCCTTATACACCTGTTTGGCCATCTTAAGACCATCCAATATGATAACCCCCAAAGAAAGCTTTCATACTTGTATGCTGTTCTACTTTTAACTCTTCCATAATTTCTGCTGCTGTATCATAGTAACATAATAAAAGACAGCAGATAAAGGCCAAATGGTCGCCCGTATGACATAGTGAAGGCAAAGGTAGCGCCGGCGCCATTTTGAAGATTGGCAATACGGCCCGCGTGCAGGAGGTCGCTCCCGGACCCCCGCTGGACTTTTGGAAAGTCTTGTGGGGGTCAGGAGGCCCCCCCAAGCTGGCCAAAAGTCCCTGGGGGTCCAGCGGGGATCCGGGGGCGATCTCCTGCACACGTGACGTCGGGAGCCAGGAACCAAAATGGCGCCGGCACTACCTTTGCCCTGTCACATGATAAGGGCAAAGGGCCACCGGCGCCATTTCTCTTAACACAGTCATGCCCAGAGAGCTGGAGATTGTGCCGGGACCCCCCCCACTGGACCCCAGGTAATTTAAAACATTTTGGGGGGGTCGGGAGGGTGGGGGATTTGTTTTAAAGGTTCGGGGTGGGTTTTAGGGTTTTTTCGTGTGCCGGTTTTCCCGTCCTCCCCCGATTTACGATTTTTAACGATTT